>NC_092436.1:14209750-14534603 GCF_036169615.1 Heliangelus exortis | reverse complement strand
TGGTGGTTGGGAAGACAGACTCACAGATGCTGAGAGGCAGTTCTAAACACAGTGAACTTGATATTTTTTGCTTATCTCCCTCTGTGAGTTCAGTCCTTCAGGGAGGCAATGAAATGGATTTGAACAATGCCAATCAATAAAGTGAAAATTGCCTTAAAGGGTATGCTATAAATGCAGCAGTAAGAGATTAATCTCTTGCACTTAAAAGTGGGTCTGAGTTTGGCTTTATGTAAGGGGCTGCAAAGCTGTAAAATGGATGCATTTTTGAAAAAAAATATTGCTGGATCCCTTCTTGTTTTGATAACAGAGCAGTTTATTTAAGATTGCAGTGATCTTATCCTGAACAACATAAGTGATGAGTAGCAGATTCCAAGTTGGTTTTCAGCTTGTTTTTTTGCTGAATGCGAGCAGAAACAACACTGCTTTCTGCTCTGAGTGTTTTGAGGATGTTCCTTGAGCTTTAATCACAGTCACCACCATCACAGACTCTAAAATGTTGGTGTCAGCTCCGTGCCCCAGTCTGTTCACCAGGATGGCTCCTTAGCAACTGCAAGGTCCAGTTTGAGTAAGGATGGAATCATCCTCTCAGGTTTTTTTTTTTTCTTGCATGTTTTTTGTTTTTCTTGCATATTTTGCCAAATATGAGATGCAGTTCTTTTCCTCTTTTTGCCATAATTGTAATTTGAACCTTACATGTTTTTTCAATGAAGGCTTTTCCAAACTTTTTCCTTTGCAAGCTAAAATTGTGTTGGCATAACAAAGTCATCTGTCAGTGACTTTATCCAGGAATACATCTGCTCTCATCATTCCTGGACATAGTGTTAATTAGTTTTCTCTGAAGCTTGCACTGCAGCAGATGTTTTAGGCTTACCCTTCACCATCTATCCAAGAGGTCAGAGAAACTTTCCTAGGAGCATAGCTGGTTCTCCTGGCTTGGAGTTTGGTCTGTGACAGGCAAAACTCTGAAAATGGTAACAATGGAACACTGCCCCTGGTTTAATTTTAACCTTAATTAATTCATCTCCTTTCATTAATAATATAGTGCAGTGATATGATAGAGCTTTTGGTCTTTGGGAGTGATGGAGATTTGGGTGCCATAAAGTGTTAATTATAGCCAAGTAATATAACATCTGGGGCACCAGGACAGAATTTTCCCTTCTGCCCAAGTATTTCAAACTGTTAATAAGTTCCAAGGAAGTTGTGCAGGTTTTGAACAGAATTTCTTCACGCCAGGGCCCTGCATTGATGCGGGCGCAGCCTCCGTCCTCTGGCAGAGGGTGATGCCAAATGACCAGAATGGGCAAAAATAAATTGGGACACCGGAGAGATAGAGGGAGGGGGAAATCAATGGCCCTGCTGAATTTAACCCAACACAGAGACCCAACTGAGCAGCCTTCAGTCAGCACTTCGCTCCTCACGGCCCGCGGCTCCGCAGCTCCCCCCGACAGCCCGGACCGGGGGGTGAAGGGGCTCGAGCTGCGCGGGGAGCAGAGGGCGCGAGCGGCCCGGCCCGGTCCGGTTGGGTCCGGTTCGGTCGGCATGTGGGCGCGAGGGGAGGCTGCTCCCTCAGGAAGGGCGGGAAAACTGCGGCTGGGCAGCTCAGGGTGCGCTGCGAGCTTCTGCCCTGACCCAAATGTTACTTTTTTTTTTTTTTACTTTTTCTTTTTTTTTCTTTTTTTCTGAGGGAAATGTTGGTGAGAGGCAGCTGCCTCCTGAGGAAGAATCTCGTTGGATCCGATAGGAGGCATCAACCTGCGAAGTACTTTTAGCTAACCTGCTTTCTTTTTTATTGACCTCCTTGCTATCCCTAGTGGTTTTATTTTCAGTATTTGATTTTACCCTCTTCCCTGGTACTCCAGTGATGCCCACAGTCTCTAATGCTGTATTATTGAGGTACTTTTTTAGCTAGGGATCTCCATTCTTTACATCCCTCAGACCTTCCTTCTTTGGAAACAAGGAGCTACCTGTGAATATAATGTAATAATATAATAAAGGGTTTTGAATATAATCCCTGCTAAGGCAGCTTGGACATAATGATTAATAAATTGTTTATGACTAACCCATAAGGTTTAAAGTTGTCCCTCCTGACTTTTTTTTCTTCATGGTCTTTTCTTCTGCTCAAGTAATTAAAATCCTTACATCAGTGCCTACATATTTTTGTCTAATTTCTCCCATGCTCATCCCCCTTTTGCCTTTTTTTTTTTTTTTTTTGTTATATCCTGCCTAGATGAACTAGGATATACATCAGTGTATGTCTTAGTTTATTTCTTCAAGTGATGAAGAGCTAGCAAATACCTATTATCTAATGGTCATTGTGCATTTGTTACATTTCTTCTTTTACTCTTAGGGTGTCAAAGTTTCTTTTAAAATTTCTTCTGTTCAGACTTCTTGCTTTGTTTTTAATGGTGGGTGAGAGCTGTTTCTCAGGCTGAGGATTATCTGTACGCTGGCAATTAATTACCTTTCTATTTTGAAATTCTACCCGTGTATTAACATCATGCAGAAGCTCATGAAATTTGTTTACTCTACCTTCGGTAGAGGACTCTGGAAATGTTTATTGTTTGGGGTAAAGGTGGGGCAGGATTTTGTTACTTTTTCTCTCTATGTTTACTTCTAACTGCTTTTATGCTTAGTTATTGGGATATTAGGACTTCCCACTTCTTGTGTGAATGCATATAATCATGTGTGGGCAGGTATTAATGATAATGCATAAATTTTACCCTGGTGTGTGTTTGAAATTGCACTTCTCCACCAAAAGAACAGAACATAAAACGTGCCCAAGGTTAACTAGGTTATAAGCTGAATAACACATGCATGAAGACCTAGGTCAAATAGCAGTTAAGAACACAAAGAACTGGTACAGAAACCATCGTTTGAACCCTATCTCCCTAAACCCCAGAAAGCATGGCTGCATCTGCATAAACCTGCCCCAGCAAAATAATTTATCTTGGCCAATTAAAATGAAATGCAGAAAAATGGGTGAAACTCATCATAGGAGCACTTCACTATGATCAGTTCTTGAGACATGAAAGAAAACAAAAGCTTTAAAGCCCAGTTTATTTAGGGTTTTTAAAAGCTTACTTTGGGTTTTTTTCCTTTTTCAGATGAAGGAGTTCTGTATTAACTTCCTGAAGAGCTTCAAAAGACCTTCCCCTTTCTTGAGAGAAAAGGTAAGAAATTGTCTTCACAATTCTTCTGCCTTTTTTTAAAAACTCCTTGTAACATTGTCCAATATGTTCCCTCTCCTGGGAAGCCTGGAGTTGAGAAGAAACATGTTCTGTGTGGTGCAAGTGCTTCCTGTATCTGTTGTGGACCTCCTGAACGTTATTTCAGTCAACCAAATCTGTGCAGCTTTTTGTAATATATAGTGTTGTTTCTCTATTGAGTAGTTTAGGAAGAAAAAAATTCTCTACATTATCAGTTTGCTCCAGGCAGTGTTGGGACTGGCTGATGATTTCTGCCTGGAACTCCCCTCCTTTCATTGCACGGGTACAGAAACCTCGTGGGTAGGTAAGGCCATAAAATTCCTGTTGTCTGGCAGTGCTTCTTCCAGCCAGTTGTTCAGCAGAGCATCCTGCTAACTCAGGTGTAAAGGATGCAGAGTGCTGGCAGCCAGAGCCCCCTGCTTCCTGCTGCAATGAAGATTCAGATGCTGCTTTTCATGTTTGGCAGAGGGCACCGGGAACAATTTTGTGACAAATGTTTAGGATTGAGGGCAGAGGGCAGCCTTCTGCCAGGAGGGAGGCCATTTGCACCAGGAAGAATGTTGCGATTTGGTTCTTTATTGTGGAAAAATACTGTTATGCTTAATATGTGACAATGTTATTTCACCATTTTCTGCCTTTATTTGTGGGCTATCTGAGGTAGAACAGTGGCTTTTGTTTCCAGGGAAGGCAGTGATGTTCTGAACAATGCCTCAAAAGCATGGGGGTTTTTTTTTGGGGCAACCTATCTTCTTTGTAACTTGTTTTCCAGAAGAGTTCAGAGAGAGAAAAAGAAAGAAATGGGGATCAAGAGTAAGGGAAAAAACAGCAATAAACACCATTCCTGTTTATACTTAACAATGTCACAAAATTGCCAGTCTTAACATATTGCTGTGGCTTTCTGCCACTGCAGACATTTCATCTTCTTTTCTTTCAAGATTACAAAAATGAAATACTATTTCACCTTGAAAGCTTTACTTTTGCAATGGGACTTCAACCCTCCTGCATTTGTCCAGAAACCACCAAATCTTGAGATAAATAAAAGGTTTGACAGGTGTACATTGATAAGCTCTAGTGGCCTGTTTTACTGTGTTCCTACCTCTCTTATATTGTCTGGGCAGGCTGTACCAGAAGGTTGGTTATTGCTGCATTTATAATGTGTTCCACCCAGAATCACAACTGGTAGATTACAAGGGAAAAAAATACTGTTTGGAGGGTCTCAAAAATACAACTATTAAAAAAAATAATAAAATCTCCTAGCAGACAGCTTGCAGGTCTACTTGAAATATTTCAGATTAGCTCAAGAAATTATTCTTTTAATGGCTCACTCTGTCTTGGAAGAAGGGAAAAATTGGTAAAATATACTTTCCTTCCAGCTACCTCTTACACTAGACTCTAGAGCAGAAAATGCAACTTTAAGGTAGTTCAGTGTGCTGTGTAATTTAATAGCATGTGAGTTGCCTACAATACATACTCCATCTTTTGAATAACTTATTAGTGGTAGAGTTTTTGCATTTCTTTTTTATTAAGTGCTAGGATTCCTTTTGGTTTCAAAGTGGATGTTATTTGTGTCCCTGTAAAGTATCGAGTTAGTTTTGTAATACTTTAGGGTTGCAAAGTCAAGCAGAAATTAGGAAATCACAACAGTAAACCAGCCCTTGTGTACATTTGTTTTGAGGTAATCACTGTGAAAAAAAGAGGTACTTCTGTGTGACTTTTCCCACCACTTCATTAGTGCAAAAATTGTGATCTCCAGGAATATGATACTGTTTTGACTGATAGTGGGTAAATAAACAAAAGAGTATACTGAGGCAGAAGGTAAGGAAGATCAGTTTCAGCCAAACAGTTCAAAGTCAGTAAAACTGCAAGCAGCAGTCCCCAGCCTTGTGTGAACATGGCATTGGTTTGTATGTGCTCCAGGAGGTGTTAGAGGAGCTAAGGAGGCAGCTGGATCAGTCACACAACTCATAAATGAGCTGTTATGTTCTGCAAGGTCTTCACTCTTCACTGACAAACCTGGATTTATGTCTACTTACAGATAATGGGCATGCACAAAAGCCCTGCTTCTGACACTGAAAGGAAAAGATGGGGACAGTGGTTGGCTGTAGGAGACTTCGACTTTCAAGTGGTTATATAAAGCTATGAGAACTTGTAAAATGCTCCCCATTTTTTATGTTTTGTAAAGGATTGTCATGGTAATAACTTCTGAAATCATCAGACATTTATCTGGTAATGGAGAAGTAAGTAGAGAAGTAGCACCTGGATTCAATTAGTAGAGAAGTTGGCAACAAAAGAAGTGCAAATGCTGTAGAGAAGAGCCACTGAAGAATCATTAAGAGCTGTTGAAGAAGTTCCAGTGAAAAAGCTTGAAAAATAATTCTGGCTTTATGAATTATCATCAGTGGATTAGTTGGAGGGGTTGGTACACTTTGCAGCCACTTTTGCATGCTGTAAGTTTGGGCCTGGAGGTTTAACTTCGTATTTCAGGATTAAGACAGAGGAAATAGATTCATAGGTGAAGTGTAATTCAACAGATGAGTCCTACAGAGAGGGTCTGTTCAGAGGTTTTTTCCTAATGAGAGTCGCTATCTCCTCTCAAAAATATACTTAGGGTGTAACACAGTGCAAGTGGCTGATGATCACTGTGCTTAGCACTAAATAACAAGCACGTTTTGTTTTCAGCTCCTCACTACTTTGGAATCCCGTGTAAAACACATTTAAGATGTTAATGGCTTTTTACTTAGTGAGAAAAGAGAATGTAAATAAAGGAGTAGCACAAAGAAGCTCTGGGTGTCTTGGTGGACTACATATTGCAAAGTCCAGATTAATTCTGCCTGCTGTGAAGGGCTGTTGACATTGCTATAAACCAAAGGAATTATTTGCCACCTGACCCAGAGAAAGATTCTGAAAGTCTGTGGGGCCTTTCACTTTACCATCATACCCTAGATGGTAAAGTGCTGATTTACTGGGCTGATCTGTTACTGGTGGTGATAATTCTGGGAGAAAATTCTTATCATAATAGACACCATCTCATGTTTCAAAGGAGGTGAACAAAAGTATTCAGTTGTGGGGTTTTGGGGTTTAGTTTTTTTTGTTGTTGTTTTTTGTTTGTTTTTTTTTTAAATGGTTGCTAGCCTTAGGTTACTAAGTCAGGACACAGTCAGTGAAGAGTTGATTCTATTATTTTCATCTGTTCACATAACACAGCCCCTGAACTTTTAGACTGCTCATGTGCAAGGAATGAGGGACTGGTTTTGGAAGGGAATTGCAGAGACTCATCATATGTCATGGTAGGGCTGCACTGCAAAATGTCTGGACAGAACATTCCTTTAGTGCAGAGTTCAGAACTGGAAGTTTATTCCTGTTAAGGGAGAGACTTTGGGGTTGCCAGTGTGTGCCCTTCATTGACTGCTGAGCTTAGCACATACACTCTCTGTATTTAATTACAGGAAAAAAAAATCAAAAAACAAACAAAAAAAAGGCACAAAGGAAAAGGTTGTAAAAATAATTAAAATTACCTCATGTGCTAGCAAGTTTCAAGGTGGTTTTCATTCCTAAACCCCTTAGGAGTCATCTTTTACCTATGAGAATAGATAGGTGCACTCTGGGGTTTCCTAAATGTAACATTGTACATGTAAACCAGGAATATTTTCTGGAAAAAGTGTGGGTTTTGTGCAGTGTCAAAGATGATTCAGAACTCTTCACAGAAGGATAATAAAAGCCAGTGAGGGAACAGTAGGATGGTGATACCACTGGAGGGTGCTGTTTTTTCTCAGATTATTCAGTTACCTGGGTTAATATCAACACCTAGACAGTATAAATACGTTATCTGATGTGATTCAGAAAAAGTAATTTTCATACTATGGCTTTCTAAGTGTATTAATGGAAACATGATTCCCTATTGTAATGGGGACATGGCTTAAATTACACAGGAATTGCTAACATAGAAGCAGGTTGTTAATAAAGTAAAACAATTGTTGTGCTAATGACATTCTCCTTGTGTCAACAACGATTTGTATAGTAGCAACTGTTATGTTTTATTAGGAAGGCTTGAACCAACCTGTCAATGTTATAATAAGGTTATTTATGTACTAGAATTTGTCTAGTAGACTAGAAAATTTCTGAGAGCTTTAGTAGACACATTGATGTCCAAAGGACAGACAGAAGACTGCTATGACTCTTGTGACTTCTGGATGTGTCACAATTTGGAATTTCAGCTTCTTCATTCTTAGCTTAGCTCCATAATATAAGAACAAAACTTCAGCTCTGGAATTGCACAGCTGGAGATCTTAAAGGTCTGTAGGATCTGAGTGTTTCTAGCCTTCAGCCATTACTTAAAAAATTGCACCCAGACATATCTATAATTTTCTTGCATCTTTCCTTAAATATGTTTTTTTCAATAATGGAAGAAATAAGAATCTGTTTTCTGATCGGAAATCTTTCTGTGATTTAGAACTGTTGCTGGTATCTCAGTGGGGAAAAGCACTGGAAGGAGGCTGGTATGAAGATGATAAAAGTATTTAGAAGGTAGCAATGGTGCAGACATTCTAGAGGTAAAAACCCAAAAGCTGACCACCACCACCCCCCAGTCAACCAGACTAACAAAGAAGGTTTCTGCTTTGAGAAAAGTGAGTTTACATGTAGAATGTAAAAAAAAAATAATTAAAGCACTGCAGTCTCACAAAGAAATGGCAACTTTGTGGAAGCTGTAGTACAAACATGAAGAATAGAAACAGTAAGCATTATGTAAGTTGACTGATCCTTTCAAGAAATACTTGCTCAGTTATTGTAGTACTTAATGTTTTGTGAGTGTTTTCTGAAATGGTATGGTCTTGGTTTTGGCTTTCTGAGAGGCCTCTAAGTATGAAATAGCAACTATCTTCTACAGAGAAACTCCTCAGGGGGTGCATAAGCACCAGTCTTTAGGAAAATAATAAGAGCTTTGTGGTTTTTCTGAAGCTAAATGGGAAATTTTGTATATTCAGAGGCACTCAGCCCATTTAGTAGTAGTGTTACAGGAACTCAGCTTTACATTCAGTCAGGTTCAGATGGTTTTCAATAAGAATGATCTGTTCATGTTTTCTTAGAATGTTAGTGACTCACATTTCAAATGAGCAAAATATGTGACTAAACTCTGGGAAAATGAACCTTGGTCACAAAGTTCTCCTCAGGCTGAGAACTACAGGAAGATTTTCTGTGCAGTGTTAGACTGTCCTGTCCCATCCTGAGACTTATCAGAGCATTTGGATCCTACCAGGGTGCAGTGCAGGAGGTGATGGGCTTGTTCTGCCATGTAGAAAGTGCATCCAGGGGAAATTCCTTCTTTGGAAATGACATACAAGTTCATCTCTTGGAGAAGACAATATCAAAAGCCCTTCATGTTTACCCGAAATGGAGAACATAGGTCTTTAGTCCTGTATGAGTTATTTCATGGCTGTGGACTATTTTCTCCCAAAGCTGACTGTTAGATCACTGTTTTCTGTGTGAGATTCTCTACTTCATTCAGCTGCACTTTTGTTAGCAATATGACACTGGTTTGAAGTGTCTCTTCTAGAAAAGCATCAGGGTTTTAAAAACTGAAGTGTCTGTCATTTCCAGAAGAGGTGAAGTCTGAAGGAATGCTCCACTGTGCAAATGAACATGTTTTATGAGCATAAATATTGGGATAAATCGGGCTGTAAATAGGAGAGAGAGTGGGTAGTGCTACTGCAGAGTCAAACTGATTTGGTGAACAAGTTACACGTAGAAATATTTGTTTTGAGCATGGCAGTGTTTCACAGTTACAGGTCAGAGATAAATTGCAGGAGCTCATGTTCACCTGTTTATTGAAAATGCTCATGTTTAATGTGAAATGAATGCTTTTAACTGATTAAATCAAATACTTAAAGTGTATCACACAGATCTGTTAATGCAGTTACATTCTCCCCTTGCCAGTGTAGCTCCTTTATACAGAACAGATTGCTTTTGTGATTTTTTTCAAAGACATCTGATGCACTCTTGGCAATAGAAGTTAACATTAATTTTGAAGTATAAACAGATTTTAGACTTTTAAGGTGAATTGATTTTACATCTTTTAATGTGTTATTAAAGTTTTCTGCAGCGTACCTATGCTTACAATTTCTTAGTCAGAGGAAAGCCAGATATGTTCTTGACTCACTAAATTCTGTTCCTGAACACTAGACATTCGATATGCCTCAGAAAAGATATATCTGTCATGTTGCTATTATGTGGCTGCTTTATTGATTATTTCCTTCTGTACCTTTATATTGCAGTTTTGAGGTTTTCTCAGAGTACTTAGCTCACTGGGCTGGGATATTTCATAGCTTCTGTTTAATGAAGATCTTCCCATTTCATCTTGCTGTTCAAACATGAAGTACGATGAAGTTGTTTGGTCTTGTTTTTTTGGGTTGTTTTCTTGTTCTGTTTAGTTGTGATTTTTTGTTTTGGTTTGGGTTTTTTTAAGCCCTCCACTTGTAAAAACATGATAGTATGAAGACTGGCAGGTATCTGAGTAGCTCATCTTATATTTGTGGAACTGTTCACAAGGCATACAGAGCTGGATGCTTTCAGAAGCACTGTCACAATTTTTTTTAAGTCACTGGGAATTCCCTCGATCACAACCCTCACTGAAAATCACAAAAGAAAAGGGAATTTGAGGGTGTTATAATTTCATTGCATTGGTGTTCTGAGCTGGGCATAGAAATGGACTGATGGTGAGTCTGACCTCTCTTAAAGTAATGTGATTAAAAGCAACTGCGAGGTGACCTCCAGGGTAGGCTGGAGAATAAAGCTTTTCTTTCTATATATTTTTCATTGCAATCTGGGTAGAGGTCTAGCAGAAGATGCATGGTCTAACAGAGCTCTGGTTAGTAAAGGGTCTTGTTTCCTCCTCTCCATTGCCTTTAGAATTCAGTGAGATTTGGGTACTTAATTCTTCAAGGCCTCTCTAAAAACCCCAGTGTCCAGCACACAGGCCTTTCAAGGTGTGTATTTCAGCAATGTGTCTCTCAGGTGGCAAGATGTGTTGGGGATAGAGGAATGGAAGTGAATTTATCTCTGTGCAACTTGAATTGCTGCAAATAATTTCTTGCTTGCTCGGCAAGGAATGTGAGTACATATACTCTGCAACACTGTTTTTAAGATCAGGGGTTATTTTTTCCAATGTTACTAAGAAGCCTTGGAAGTTAATTGCTGGAGATAGTTGGATTATTTTTGCTTATCTTTATTTTAGCTGGGATTATATACAATTCGACTGTAGCACCATGGCATGAGTCCACTTCAGAGACAGCCAATTATATAAGTCTATCAACTGCTATTATAATAAGGAAACAATGGAGACAGAAGATCTGTGTTCTGTGCTGAATGTAGGCTGGAAAGAGGTCACCCTGACATCCATAATTAGTTTCAGCATTTTAAATTAATAGGTAGTGTGCCCCTAAGGCCTCCATTCACTCAGGCTGAGGCTGCTGGGTATTTGGTCCAGCTCCTGCCTGCTTGTGTCAGCCATGGCATGGCTTAATGCACTGCTTTTATCATGGCAGAAGATATTATGGCAGGGTTAAGTCACTGTGAAAACAACATTTGCATAATACTTGTGTCATCCTACTTGTATTTCCCTTTGGAGACATGGGCACTGTCACATTATTCTGCAGATTTCTGGTAGATGGTTGGCTCAAGCTGCTCTGTCTTCAGGTGCTTTAGGGAGCTAAGCAGATGCTTAAACAAGTTCCTGCAAGCAGTTCATTGGGAATATCTAGAGGTTTATGGAATTGCTAGCCTGCCTCAACGGATGAATAGTACTAATTTGGAATGGTTTAACTAAAGGTGAATTAAAAGGTATTACCTGCTCAGACCTGAACCATAGCATAGCATCCAGATTTTTACCCCAAACTTGAGCAAAGCAAAGCTCAGCGTTGTGTTTCCAAGGAATCTGACAGCTCCATCTCTCACAAGGGATCAGTCTTTTCTGGGTTCATTCTGCCTCTGGTTATTATAGGCAAGACCATACATACTTTTCCTTCTTAATCTATAGGCTTAGGCACAATTACCCAGAGATTCTTGAACTTTTTGGAACTCATTGAGTTTCATTTTAATTTGACTTGAGTTATAAATTTGGGTTGGAATTATTCTCTCTTGGAGTGTCTGGGTAACATGTGAAATATGGAAGCATTTGACAGTTTTCAATTAATCCAGCAGATTACTTTTCAGTTTGTTCGGGTGTCAAACTGGGGAAAAAAATAAATAAATCCTGTGTTCCTCTAAAATGGAGACGATTTGACCTTGCATTTCAAGGAATTGAAGCTGGAATTACAATAGTCCTAGTGAAAAGAAATGTAGGAGGACTCAAGGATTTTTGATAGTATGGGATTTCTGTAGCAAGCAAGTGTTATTTCAATTGCAAATATAAGTAGCTTATTAATTGTAAGTTTTTAGACATTTAAAGATGTTTGTAGGTCTTACATGAGTAATATAATTCTAAAATATCAAAAGCACAGGGGGAACAACTGCAAAACTTTAGTTCACTGTCCTTAAAATGGCATTGCTTGTCAGTGCGTGGCTTAAGTAAATGGAATGTATGCCAGACATAAGTATTCAGATTTTTTCCTTTTTTTTTTTTTTTTTTTCCTTTATAGAGAGAATGCTGTTGAAATAAAATGCCTCTGAGTAATGGCTTCCTGCTGCCAGATAAATGCCATAGTAGAACCAATTATTTATTTTAGAATTATCTCTCTCATGAAAAATAAATACCAGAGCAATCCCAAGATGTGTATTTCCAAAGTAGAAGACATTGATCCTGTGACAGCTTTCTCTTATGATGTATTTACCTCCATTATTGTTCCAAATGATTGATGGATTCCAAATTGAATCACTATGTCATGTGGGAGCTGATGGAGTTGAGTGATTTTTACACAGAACTGGTTTTGTTGAATTCCTCTCTGTCCTTCCCTGTGGTGACTCCTGGCTGGCTCACCAAAAATTGACTTGTGGAAAATGACTCTGCAACTTGGAAAGCTCTAGAGAGGGGGATGTTTATTCAGATAATTCCTCTGAAATCTGTGTGCTGCATCTCCCAATCAGGCTTTTGTTCCATACACTGAAGTTTTACATATTCATTAGATTTCCCAGTACATATATGCATCACCTGCTCCTGCTTCGTTTTAAAATTAGTCCCAGGAGGTCATTTTCATAATCTCCTCCCTCCTGTGCTTGTGTAGTGTCTCTTGGTGGTCGTGGGGATGAAGTAAAAATGGAGCCAAGGTCTTTCTCTGGGTAAACTTTTCACCTCTTCTTCTCCAGGCATCTGCATTCCTTCTTCTTCAGCCAGGCTGACACCCTGTTCTCTTTCTTGTCTCAAGGTTGCTGTAGTTATCAGGTTAGCACATATATTTCCTTTTTAAAGTCAGGAGTATCTCAACAGTTTCTTAGCTTCTATTAACCAAGCATTCTTTGTTAGCTTCTATCAGGTCAGTGTGACCCCTAATTAGACAATTAATAGCAGGCATTTTATGTTAACCCTTACATCAATTCCCCCCTCTATTCAGTTAGTAAATTCTTAGCCCAGAGTATTTCAGTTTTTCAAGTTTATGTCTCTGTTGTTGAGAGTCACCTATAAAGTTTTATCTTGTTGGTTTATGTAGTGGATGAAGAGTCAGAAACAGCATGAGAGATATGGGGGAAGCAAGGAGTACAGTGCTAAAATATTACAAATTTGCAAGGGTATATTATATTCCTTTTCCAGCATCCCTTTTTCTTTTCTGCTGGTTGTGACATGGGAAATTTATTATTACAAAAAAATTAAAATGTAATAGCTCTTGTTAGTAGGTCAACGATCTTGCAGCAGTAGTAAAAAAAAAGCTGCATTTTTCAGCCTCACTGCTGTAGATATGTATTTTTTATTTCAGTCAGTTTCCTGCTATTCCAAACATGCCATATGATCTGCAGGGATCTGGGGAATTAATTAGGTACATTTTGTTTCTCCTCTAACTAATCCCCTCAGTTCTCTTAGTTTAGGGAGCTGAACACACCAATGACTGATAAGCCACAAGGGCCTTATTTACTTTACAGAAGGCTCTGCAAATCCCTCCTAGTTGGCCTCTGCTTAAATTTTCCCCACTTGGTCCTCTGTATAGTGGCATTTGAATGTGACCCTTGAAATCACAAGTATTATAGCACCTGGAAAAAGCAAATGGGAGTGGATGAATAATAAGAATAACCATAGTAGTTTAACAAGAACCCTTTTCTATTACCAAGTATTTTCTGCTTGAAGGGCCTCTGAGAGGATAGCAAAGCCTCCTATAAGATAAGCAGTATAAGCTGTGCCCCTTTCAATTCCAAAATAATAATTACAGTCAAATATCTTTATGTTTTCTGAATGTGGTTACAGTTTATTCAATTGACTTGTTTCCAGCCTAGTTTTAAACCACTCTATAGAGTCAGATTATCTTTTATTATCAGAGAAATGAAAAAATTTATGCCTCTATACTCTGTTGTTGTTGAAGTTGAGCCTGTGCCTGATTTAAGTTATGTCACAGCAGCTCCTCCTTTTGAGCATTAGTGGCAGGCTCTTACTTGGCTCTGCTCAGTGGGCACATAAGGCCAAGGAAAACTGAGATAATTTTGAATTTTTTTGAACTCCTTTGGTCAGATTCCCCTGGGGCAGTTGTGCTTCGTGGCTGTAAACTCAGACTGTTTGACTTAAATGAAAGGTAACTGGCTAAATAATTCTGAGGTTTTTAAAATTTGATTTGCTGTGTATGTTTTTTTTCAATAATTTCAGGACTGGGATTATTGGGAAACTCTGTACAGAACCTGTAAAACCCTTCTGAGATTATTTTTTTGTCTTTTTGTAGTTTTGAAAGGCTACAAAAGAAAGAAAATTTTCATTTTTTTGGTCCATTACTGATGATAAGAACAAGCACACAGTGCATCTCAGCTTGTCTTGCTTGTCCCACAGCTGTAGGGTGACTACAGAGTAATATTGGAGAAGGCCAATGACCTTGCAAGGACAGTCCCTCACTTCTTCCTCTCACTCCTTCTGCATCCAGTCCAGCACTTCAACACAGCGGTGTCATTTGTGGTATTTCATTTTTTTTCTTCTTCCATTTATTGTGTTATTCATCAGGGATGAATCCCAGCTTTCTACACCACTGGAACTCGTATACTGATGAAAAATATGCACTTAACCAAGTGTGGAGAGTGTGAATAAAATGTCCCAAAGAGAGTTCTTGGAAGGCTCTCTGCAATAGGGAAAATTACATTCCCAGTATTCCTCTAAGCCATTTCTTCCCAAGACTTTACCACTAGAATTGTGAAATGCCAGGAGATTCTTTAACAGCTCTGAAGTATCAATATATTCACTTTCATCATTATAGTGAAACATGACAGGTTTTTTTAAGGTGAAATCTTTACACTAGGTTGCTGTAGGAGACACAACTTAAAAAGGAAGATTTGTAAGCACTTGTCTCTCTTTATAATTTCTGACATCAAATGTCTGGAATAGTTTGCCTGATAAAAGTGCAATCTGTCTAATGAACCTGCAGTGCTTCTGATATGGTCACGAAGCTTGTGTAAAGATTCTTTGCCAAAATTTGACTCTTGTTTTGAAGTCATTTCCACTGGCTTTCCAAAAATGAAAGAGCTTTTATAGCATCCCTTCTCTGCATTGACCTTTTGTTAGAGCCTAGAGAAACATTTTTATCCTGGGGCTCAGAATGTGGCAAACACTTCAACATTTATCTGGAGAGAGTAATAATATCATCTGGTGTGCTACTAAATCACCTATTGGAAATAATAGCTTTTCACTGCCTTTTCTTACCTTGAGTAAGGCCTGGCTAATTTCCTTTCTTTTATTAATTAAATAGAATCCCTGGAGTGTCTAATCATCTTTGTTAATTCTGTGCCTAAGTATTAGGCAACCAGAAAAGTGCCGAGATTTGGAAAAGGCAGCTAACATCAGGAGGCTACTATCCAAACAAATCTTTCTGCTGCTCTTAATAATATTCTGTGAAGTTCACTTTAATTCAAGTAAGCAGCCAAGGTGTCTTTGAAAAAGTCTGTGTTTGAAACCAGAAAACACATATTAGTTGAGATCCTTCTGAACCTCATAGAACAGTGTTTGCTCTGTAATCCAGGACTGGCAACCACCTTTGAAACCTCAGCTACCTCTCTCCTCATCACTCCAATTAAAATCAGGATAACTGTGGATAAAACCAGGAGAATACTCCCCATGCAAGCTGGCAAATGAATGCAGGACATCAGGGGGAGGCAATGTTGGTAGTGAGTTCACAGCCATGGTAAGGGAATAACCATCTATCTAATCCTAATGGAAATCAGTCAGCAAGCTGCCTAAATCTCCACTGAAAATTCAAGTCTTAATTTCTGGTCTTCTTTGAGGAGATGGTTACAGAGGAATATATGCAGCTCTGAAGAGGGGGTGTTTGTTCACATTGGAACTGAGAACATTGTTAGCACATCAGAAGGTGTCTGACACAAGAACACGAATGAAAGAAACTGTAACAGTATTGTGACCATATCGATTACATAGAGTTTATCTTCCCTTTCTGTTGTCTCCTGTCTCAAGTAATGCTGTTCTTTTTCTCCTGCTTGAACAAGGGAGTGTGTAGCAGTTCTACAGTGGAAGCCCACTAACCAAAGAAGCATCCTCCCTTTAGCTGTAATAATTTAGTGCTCTGAGGATAAAACACATGCTTCTTGCATGTTAATTAATTCTCATTCTATGCCATATTCAAAATGCCCATTGACTTTAACAGAGTCTGATTAATTTCAGTGACTGTGGAGGAAATCTTTATTTTTCAGACATTGTCACGGTTTAGCAGAGGTTTAGCAGAGGTTTAGCACGATTTAGCACTACAACCCTAGGACAGAATTCCTCTCTATTCCCCCCACAAAGGGAAGATGAAAGGGGAATATTTAAGTTGGAAACAGAAAACAATTTGATACAGCTGTTACTAACACAAGGGAAAGGTAATAACATAAAGGGTAAAGTAACAAAAACCACAAATACGTTTATATTTAGATACAATCCGATCGATAGCAGGTGGTGAACTGGCAGCAACAAACAGCAACACATCCAGCAGGAATCGGGAGGAGAAAGAGGGAGGAGCTGCTGATTTTCTCATCTTTTATAGAGAATGGCAGGAAATGGGAGACAATAAATCCTCCTGTTTGTGTTCCTCCCCTCTCAGAGCCTGGAAAGCCCTCCTGCTTCAGTTCCTCCTCTTCAAAGGGTGACAAACATGCAGATGCCCAGGCAGCAGGCAGGATGCCTTCACATCATTGAAAGTCATTTGCTTAATTGTCAAAAAAATTTTTTTGTATGAAAGCATATTATGAAAGTTACTGATAGTGCTGATCAAAATTAATCAGTCTTAATATTGGTAAAACTAACATGTTATTTCAAACATTTATTAGTAAATTTACTTACATAGTAAATCCAGCCAACTCTTCTCACTGCCTGAAGTTCATTGTGAAAAACAATTTACTGTCCAGAATTCTGAGACCCTTGAGTGTCAGTCAGTAAATGACAGCTTCAAGACTTCAGTTTTGAGAGCAAGGTCTGGTAATTATTGGGTTGGGTTTAGACTTTGAAAGTGGCCTTTTAAACTCAGCCAGCCACTTATATAAAATGAGGTGTAAGTGGGATATCACCTGAGCTGTTGAAAAATTGCATTTTGGAAGCTCTCTTCAGCAGGATTTCTAATGCTTCTGTCCAGAGCACTAAAAGTGTATTGAAATTTCTGCCTTTCTTTTCGAGTGGAAATTCTGGAAACCTGTTTTGAAAAGAACTATTTATTTGCCAAACAATTTTCCAAACTCACTAGCTTAACCCGTGCAAGAAGATAAATTCTCTAAGTATTTATAACTTTCAAATTAGACTGAAACTCAGAATTAAGTGTAACTTAATTAATAACTAATCTGAGACACTTGGGACTATTAGAAATAAGGAACTAAGCTTGCTTAGCATTGATGTGGAGGTCATGAGGGGGTCATGAGAAGGGTCCAGAAGAGTCCTCTGGTTTTGTACTCTAGCAAGCACCCAAGGACCAGGTTTTATCTCTGTTGTTGTAACTCTCTTTGCCCAAATACAAATCTGTATCTACATCTCTGAGTACTCTGCCACAACATCTCTATTTAGGTTTTGAAAGTTGTATTTTCTCATCTTCAAGTTTTAGTAATGCAAGTTTAAACTTCTTATTTAAAATCCCAAGTTACAAACAACTCAATGATGAAACACAATTTGAAGAACTGTGTGGATCATTAATCCTCTAGAAATGTTTGACATTTGCTAAATAAAATATGAGAAACTTAATGTACCTACGCATCTATTCTTTACTCTTGTAATAGAAACCTTACCATGGAGATTACCTTTATTTATTAATCTTTAGGAAATGGTCAGGTGGTTGGGAGGTCTCCTGCCTGAGTCATCACTGCTTAATTATGTTATTAGGAGGTTGCATGTTGATTGCAGTACTACAAAATGAACAAGGAGATCATATGACTACCAGGATCAGCAATGTGCATGGTTTTGACTATAGCAGGCCTGAAGTAACATTTCTGAACCTATATTCTTTGAGTGAAGCATCAATCAAATGGTCTGAGGCAAGGAATTAAACAGTAAATAGATTTCTGCGCTTTAACTCTGAATTAAAATGTGCAATTAAAGTGTGTATTTAATTCCAACCCTGAAGTAGGTCCTGGTAATGATTTTTTGAGGTGGTTATATAATTGCACTCATTGATGTTTTATGAGATTTATGTGCTGCAAGATTTGTCTTAGAACTCAAGTTTTACAGGTGAGGCTGCAGAATTTCTTTCAAGGGTCTGCATCGTGTTGCCTGCATCAAGCAAGAGCAGAAACCTGGGAATTAAACTCAGAATGCCTTTCTTTTAAAAAGATGAATACATAAACATGGAAATGCTCATTTTTCACTGATGCAGGAATATGATTGTGAGCAATCTATATGGATTTTGCTGCCTCTAATTTTCATACAGTTCATGAAACAGGCAGGAGCTCAGCATTTTGTTTATTGTAACCTGCCTAGATTTGTCTTCCAAATAAGTTATTTTTCCAAGGGTTAATGGAATTGTCCAAGCAGAATGACTGCTGTAGGTGTAGGTGATTTAACAAGACAATAGCAGGCTAAAGGTGGCTGATGGAGAAGCTTGTGTGCTGTTCAAGGTGTTGCTTCAAGTGAATCCATCTTCAGCTTGGTTTCAAGGAGGGGAGGAATCAGGAGCATTGAGGTAAAGGCAGTTGCTGCCAAACACTTAATGAAATTGCATTCATCCAACTTTGTAAATCCAAAACCTTGAAAGATGGGTGGGGGAGATTATGATCACATCTTTTCCTCAAGAGACAAGGGATGTTCCAGTTACATCTTATTTTTTTTTAATGTCAAATATGTATTTATAGTCTTTATCATTGAAAATCTCTCCATGCTCTGTGTCTGAATCAGACAAGTTTGTCTTGTGTTCTTTTCTTAAAGTTGTGGTTTGTTTGACCCTTCCCTATAATGTTTCAAGTATGTAGAAGTCTTGATTAGGTTGGCCACAATATTTTGAGTTCAATCTTAATGTGTGAAGAGGTGGTGCTTACTGTCTTCATAGAGGAATTCTGAGAATAAGTGCAGCTCTGGTTGAACTACCACATTGCAATATTTTTTCTTAGAATAGCTACTGGAGTAATTTCCAATTAGGCTGTGACTCCATTACAGCCTTCAGGTTAATTCACTTTTTTTGGGTTTTTTCTTTAATGACAATATCAGTCCCTTCAGCAGGTCATTTTTTATATTTTCAGTACTGCTAGAAGACTAAACTATGTTAAAAATGAAAACACTTGAAATTATGCCTTCTGAATGGTATAATACTTGATAGCATTACACAAAATTAATTCACATATATTAAACAATTATTCAGTAGAGACTGAGGTTAAATTATTAATTCAGGGAAGGTAGCATCTCAGGTGGGGCAGACTCCCTTAGAACTCTGCTTATTGATGCCATCTGGAAAACTGGGTCTGCAAATGTGGCCCATCTTTCCTGATTTGACAGTGACTTGTTTTATGATGGGCTTGCCCTTTATCAGGGTATTTCTGACTCATTTTTCCATCATTAAATTCCAGTATGCTACTTTTCTGGTGTCTTTATATGTAAAGAACAAAATTGTTTGAGTGTTTCAGTAGAATCTGGAGGAAGGTATGAAATAAGAAATAGTTATTAGTACTCCTGTGATATGAAACTTAATAGCACACATAAACTAACTTAAAGGCTGTAGGTACCAAAGGACACACATACATTAAAAAGGTGTCTCTAGAGCAAACTATTTTATTCATTACTTACCCTCTCAGGATTAAATGTCTTGGAAAGTTAAATGCAGTGATGCAATGAAGAAAAAGATAATGCCTGAAGGAGTTTAGTAAAGTGACTGTGAGGTATTGTTATAGCAATGGCTACAGGATCAAGTGGGCACATCCTTCCTTCAATGACACTCTCACAGATTTACAGAAATCCCTGAGGACACAAGATAATGCTCAAAAGAAATTCAAATTGGTGGTATGGAAACCCTGGGTCCTGTTCACCACATACATCCTAGTAGTGTTTAAATTGCTGTAGTATATGTCTCAAACTGCCTTTTTAGTGAGTTTCACTCCCTGACTTATTAAAAAAAAAATAATTCAGGATCTGAAGTTAAATATCTGGCTAGAAATTGTTGATATTCTCTATTCAGTCCACTTGATGGAGTTGGATATCTACTTCCCATCAAGATAATGAATTAATGCCCACCCTGTACAGAATTCTCCAGCTGGTTAGAACAGCCTTCCATACATTCTAGATAGCTGAGTGAGCAATGCAGAATAATTCATTTTTTAATTGCTTAGTCCTCTGGCAAAGCTACGTGAAGAAATGCTGCCCATTAGTGTCTTAAGAGGAAGTTAAAAGGTTGCTGGTCTGCCATTATCCAAATAAAATGAGTAAAAATTACCAGCTATTTTAGAATCTTGCATAGAGTTCAGAATTGACCATAATGGTGGGGAAAAAAGAGGACAAAATGTGTGGTTTCTGAATTTGGTTCATCCATTTCCAGCTGCAAACTCCCCATAGGCATTCCTCAGGAACAGGCCTGGATCTCATATAGCATCTTAAAACTGACCTGAAAAAAGGGAGATGGATATTTAATCATCAGCATCATAATTGATCCTTCAGTTCTGCTTTACTTCCATGTTCACTGTAGCTGCATAAATCCTGTTCCATTTCTTTCTATAAGTGCAATGTTTTCCACATTTCCATTTCCATTAAAACCCCATTCGGATCTATTAGAGAAATGTTGTTCTCCAGTACTCTATCAATTAATGGAGTCAAGAGGCAAAAAAGAGCATGTAAATCAATCCAGTGGCCCAAAGCCTTCACAAAGGAGCCATTTCTGCTGCTGAGGTGACACAGTTGAGAAAAGAAAAAAACCCAACCATATTTAACAGAATGCTTCAGCTTCAGAGCAGGACTCATCCACTTTATCTTAATGGGAATTAGATCAGATTTGTTTGACTCATTTTGGTTTAGCTATTATATTTTATTTATTTATTTGAGGAATATAAGAAATTGACTTCCTAGTCTGAAATAAGTATTTAAAAGCCATCGGTAGGCAGACTCTCTAAATCTTAAAAATTCCTGGTAGCCTTCATACTTGATTTCATACATTCCCAGATGGATTTGTCTGCCAGCCAAGTGTTGAAGAGTTGTAGCAGCTGGTTTGAAATGAATTTAGTGTTTTATAATACTGGAGATTATAGATTTAAAGGGTTAGATAGGTGGTGAATATGGATCATGCTTACTCAGTGAGTAGTACTAGCAGCAGGATTTAGAAAAATATGTGCATGTACAGAGCATTGCAAAAGTGAGAAGGCAAATACTTGGAAAGATGTAAAGATCAATGAAAGAATAATAATTTGCTTAAGAAGTACCAATGAGTCCAGTGGGTCTCCTCTGTGGATGTCCCAGCACAGGCACTGATCAGCTTCAGAAGTTTTCTTGTGCTTTGTAACTTGTCAGAAAGTTCAGTTATTTTTTACACAGAGTTGTCATAAAAATAATTTCTGCATTTTGGTGGGTGCATCATGTTGAAACTTGTTCATTATGATGAGCATGAAGCTGTTCTGTTTCCATAGAAGCAGACCTACACAATTACGTGTTTATAAATATTTGTAGGTTTCCTACATGTATTATGTTTTGAATTTGGTGAAAGTATAGAAATTTATAACCTATTCTCTCTCTTTTTTTAAAAATCTGATTCTGAATTCTAGCTATCGTGTTTATCAAGTATAGGTATAAATAAGACACATTGGCTTTTATGTGCATCAGTTAGGAAATTCCTATCCAAAGGAATTTATAGGCTGCTTTGCAACTAAAAAAAATAGGATTAGGCATAGAATATTGCTACAGAGTTGAAAGTATGTGCTACTCAAGCCATTGTGTTATTTAAGGCCAGAAATTCCAAATTTTCAAAGATGAATTTTACTTATCTTCCAATATATGCAGTTTTGGTTAAAAGAACAGTTAAAAACCTGCCAGCAAAAGAGATGATTTACTAAAAAATGAATATGAACCAGTTGGAGTCAGTGTGTGAATTTCTGGTCATATTTGCCCTTAAATACTGGCTGACACTTCCGTTGGTGTATGTGGATTATAGTTAATTGTATCTTGAGACAGAATTCCATGAGCTACAACAGATGTCTTCTAATAAGCTGTTTGTGACTGGAGAACTCTTTCCAATCCTTCTTCATTAACTTAGTTTTGTTGTTGAAAGAGGGGGGAGTGATAATCTTCCTATCAGCTTATGCAAGAGGTGTTTTAAGCAATATAATAAGGATCTTTTAATTGTCAAATTTTGACTCTAATGAAGAGCCACATTGTGGTCCATTGTAAATTTCTGTAGCATATTGGCACTCCATGAAGTCTGTTGCAAATCCCAACCAACATTCTGAAATAGAATTACTTTCAGATCTGCTAAAATTTTGTTTTAAAAATTAAGACCTCAGTGGTGGTTGCTTTAATCTCATTAACAGAAATGAACTCAGAATGGCTGATGATGGATGTCTGCATACTCATTCATCTGTCTTTGTTTGTAACTCTTAATTGTGAGGCTTATTTTGATAAAGAGAAGGCCAAGAGCTGTTACAGAGGTCGGGCAAGCAACGTTCATTTAGCTTCTGTGCCAGTGAATTTCAGCTTCAGTCAGGACAGGACCCAGCAGGACAAACCAGTCTGCCAGCCCCATCATTAACTGTGTTCCCATCCCTCCAGAGAGCTGGAAGCTGCATGGCCTGAATTCCAACAGTTGTGTGCTGGATAGAATCCTAGAATGGGCTGGGTTGGAAGGGACCTCAGAGCTCATCAAGTCCAACCCTTGATCCACTCCCCCCGTGGTTCCCAGCCCATGGCACTGAGTGCCACATCCAGGCTCTTTTGAAATATCTCCAGGGATGGAGAATCCACCCCTTCCCTGGGCAGCCCATTCCAATGGCTGAGCACCCTCTGGGTAAAGAAATTCTTTCTAATGTCCAACCTAAATGTGAGATAAGGTCTCATGTCCACCAGGAGATGAACTGGAGCCATTTAACTTAAGACATTTCAAAATATTCTAATTTAGATTTCTTTTTACTATGCACAAGTCTGGGTTGCAGTGCAGGCTACAGAGCTAGTTCAGCATTTTACACCTGACAACTATTTTTTTCCCCTGGATTTCTCACCTGGAGGTGAAAGAGCAGATACTTTGTTTATGGAGTTGCACTGGCAGATTTCAGACTTAGGGCAAGCCATCATCTAAAAAATGCAAAAAGCTTTGGAATTAATAAGTACCTGTCCCAGTATACGGAAAACATGAAGAAAACAATATAAAATCCCTCCTGTTCTCATATAAGCCAAAGAATAAAAGAATAACTATATTTAATCTACTGGAATTCCATTAATGTAAAGTTAGTGTAAGGAGCAGGGGAATGAGTTTATATGAGCTCAGTGCCTGACAATGCTGCAATCAAATGCTGGCTACATTCCAGCCATTAGATTGGGAGTTACACGAGGCAGTTTTCAGCAACGTTTCTACTGGAATTCTCTATGGGAAAAATCTACCAATAAAGAACTTTATTTTTTCCTCCATAGTTTTCTGTTTGAGATTTCCTCTGTTGGTTGTACATCATCTCTGTGTCCTCTCAGTGGGTCAGACAATAGGGATGAATATTCCTCTGGGATTCTGGTGTTCAGTATCTGTATTACACTTGATGTGCTGCATTACTAAATGCACTAAAGGGAATTTTTGAGATCACAGGGCACAAATGATGAGTAGTAAAGGCCATGAGATTTGGCTCTTTAGTATTTCAAAACAATACTTGGGAGTGGTTTTTTCAGTTGCCTGTAGGATCAGTACTTTGCCTTGAAGATTTTCTGATAGATTTGGAGTTTCTCAGTAAGCTGTTATTTGAATGATGCCACACTTTGCTGGAATTTAGAAGGGTTTTCTGGGGCTGTTCTTGTTATTGGGCTGTTTGTGCTCACGTGAGAGCTGGAACTCTTTGAAGACCTCAGTGTTGGGTGACCTGAGAGTGCTCCCAAACAAGAGGAGGGGAAGCAATGTGCATGTGAGGATGAGGGCAGAACTCCCTGCCTTTGTGAAATTCTGCTTCAGCTGTCACCTAGCAGTTGTTTGAAAGGTGGATGAAGATGAAAATGAGTTGCAAATGTGGCAATTAAAAGTTGAATAATACCTAGGGAGTGGAACAAAGAATTAGACATTCAAAATACTTGAATTAGATATTCAGAATGCTTGGATTGATGTCAAATTCTCAGCTGTATAAGCTCTGTCTCCATGTCCTTGGGAAACCTGAGGCAAACAAAAACTAACACAGGATGGGCTGCATACTGCAGGTTTTAGAAGCAAAGAACCAACTTATATCCAGGGAAAGTTTCATCTGATTAATGAGTCAGAGTGCAGTGTTTGTCCTGATATAATTAGGATGAGATAACATTCATCCATCTGCACTTGTACACTGAACATGAGAAGGATGAGAAGGAGGGATGTGCCCTTTGTGACATCACTGCTGTCTTTTATTCAAGCCTTCAATAATTCTTTAGTGTCTGAACTAGTGTTGTACATCTTCACTTTGGAGCTTCTTTCATGAATTAAACTGACCTCTGTTTCATTTGATGAGCAAAATAGAAGATGAAGTTTTTGCTGTATCTTGCTTTCTTTTTGAAGTTCAATTTGTGTCTTATTGTATTTATTGTCCACTGTTCAAGCCTGGCTTCAAAGTCAGTAATTTTTCAGTTAGTTTTTCATGGGCTTTTAAACAGTGCTTGTCCTATTTATCATTAATGTTTTGTCACAGCCCATAAATATTACTATTTTACATTTTATTTGTGAGGAAATATTAACCACTGCCCACATATGTCCTACAAACTGCAGAAGTGCCAGCTTTATGGTTTCAATGAATTACAACGGTTTATTTGAGGGAAAAGAACATCATGATGAAAGCAGTCTTTGGAAGGGGTTAATAGTGGGAGAAAACCACAGGGAAAAGAGGTTTCTAAACAGTCACCCTAGGGAAAGGGCTATTAGGAAAGGAGAGGGGAGAAAGGAAGCAGTTGATCCCTTTTTTACCCTCCCAAGGAATTGCTGCCTCCATCCTCCTCACTACTGGGGTCACGGTTCCTTCTCACTGAGCTCGCTGCTTTTTGCTGCTTTTCTCTGCTGTTCACTGCTGGTGTGCTGCTTTTTCCTCTGAATTTTATAGCAAAAAGTTCTTTCTTCTCATCAGTTATTGCCAGAGGTTGCAAATTGGTAGCTGCTGGTCTTCCCTTTGTATTCAGGTTTTCCCGGAATTCTTTATTTCTTGTATTTGGTACCAATTTGCACGACCTGGCTGGCAGCTTTATCCCGAGTCATTCTGATTAGCATTTTGATGAGATTAATTTATCTTTAGACAAATCAAATGATGCCGGTGCCGCCCCACGCCAGCTCAGATGTAATTTTGCTGTTTCAAGAGACAATTTTTATTTTTTCAACTTACTGCCATGTCCACAATATCACACATATATTAATGCTTAAAAAACATCAGTGAAGTTGTTTCATTGAGCAGCTTTGAGATGAATGGTGTTATCTTCAGTTATGGATAAAAATAGAGAGATTTACACCAGATCTGACTGACATGTTCTGTTTTACACATTTATCAGCTTTGTTCTGTCTGCCCAAAATATTTAGAATTACTTAGCAATTTATCCATTTGTAACTCAGCTCTTGTCTTGAGTACCTGTGAGTAGTAGATGATGTGCGCAGAGCTTGAATATTTCCCTGAAGGGCAGAAACTCTTCCAATGAATTGTGGAGTTTTTGAACTGTTTCAAGAAATCATTTCCACCAACATTGTATACAAGCAGTAAAAAAAAAAAAAGCAAGAGATTTCAGTTCTTCAGAACAGTGCACATCTTTCTTGGGCATGAGACCATCCTCTTACACTTGCAGTCTCCATCCTTTTTATTCCACATGCTCCAGCTTTTGCAAAAAAATTAGAGGAGGACTGTCTGTGTAATCATTAAACATTTCTTCTGTACTAAAAACAACCCTGTGACAGGGAACAAAATTAGTAGTAATGGAAAGGAATGGATTTATGGAAGGAAATCACACCTTATAGAAATACATTAATGTTTTCCAAAGCAGTGAAAGGATGTGACTAGGAATGACTTGGCTGGTGCACCATATGCAGATTTCTCTGAAGCTTATAATAAGATCTCTTTTTCTGTGCTTTAATCCAGCTGTACCACCAAAAGAGATGTTGCTCCCATAGAGTAGAAACAGAAGAGAAAGATTAGGGAGACATGAGGAATTTTTCAGATGGCTTAATGTAAAGGCATCTCTGTTCTGCATCTTCAGGGAACATATAGCAAGGTGGTGAAATTCAGAAATCATAAAAATTAGTTCTCAGTAAAAGCCAAACTATAGCTCACTGCCATGAGTCACTGTGCAAAAAAAGGCAGATCAGTTCAGTGGTGCTAATTCTGAGATGGTCACTGTGTGCAGCTTCAGGAATGCTGTGGCTGTCACTGAATTTTTCAGAGCTATCTTACATGTTCTTCAAAAGTGTCCACCCAATTCCAGCAATGACTGAAAAAGGCATCCACATTTTTAGACATTGATGGCCCTCTCCAATTTGCAAGGGTACTTCAGACATGGGAAAAAGATGAAGAATAATGAGATGAAAAGAAGGTTGGAGTGAGTTCCCCATGTGGAAAAGTTAAATGGATGAGAACTCGGACAACAAACGACTGAAGCAAGAGTAAAATAAAGGTCTTCAAGTGAATGCAAATAAGGAGTAATTACTCATTGCCTCTCATAACAGAGGAGCCAATGGGCAACCACTGAGACTCTCATAAAGCAAATTTATACCAAGAAGCTGTGTTTTACATGCCATGCATAATTCAAGTGGGTAACTCAGGATTTTTAAGATATCGAAAGTATAAAAAAGAACAATACCCAATTAGAGAAAATCACAGACCCATCAAGGGCTTTTAAACACAACATGCAGATGCAAACTCCAGCTCAGGATGCTGGGACATTTTATTGGCAGAAGCATCATCTGTGTGTGCTGGTTTTATACCTTTTTTCTGCACCGAAACAAGGTGCATAAAAGATTATGCTTTTCATCTGACCTGAAAAATCTCTTCTTATTTCCTAACAACCTTCCTGACTTAACCCTAAAGCAGACTCATCCTCTGCACTCAAGAAGGCAAGACGAGCTTGAAGACTATAACAAAGAGTTGCAGACATGCACAAACCAGTATTTTTGTCTTTTCAAGAAAATACTGAAAAAATCTAGCAGTGGGTTTCACAGGTAGGTTCTAACAGCAGGGTCACATCTTTAGCCAGGGTTGCTTTCTGCTCTGGTCCTCAAAGTCTGTCTGATATCATTCTTACACCTCCTTTTGCCAAAGTTGATTTCGTCCATCAGTTTTCATCTGCTGAATATTGGTCTCTTGCACATCAGTTTTGATTTCTTAATTCCTTAGACATTCAGTTCATAACTTCCAGACTCTGCTCATTTCCACATCCCATTGTTTTCCCCAGCTCTGCAATACTCTTCATATCCTTGCTTGTTCCTGCTTTCCAAACCTGACCATTATGGGTAGGTGCCTGTAAGTAAAAGTTACTCCAAACAGCAAAAGTTAGGAAATATTCTAAAAAACTGAAACCAAGGCAGTTAAAAGCACGTCAGATTCTTTTTTTTATGATTATGAATGTAAGTACTGTTATGTAAGTGTGATAGATGTTGTGGCCAGAATGCTCATAATATCCAGCTGTTCCTCAGCTCATGGAGCATGCAAAAGGCTGGAATTATTTCTGATGTAGTTGTTGCAGCTGAGGAGGGGACTGAGTCAGTTTTACCTCTTCACACTTCTCATCTGATCAGGAAATATTTAGAGGAGACAGCTGCTTCTGTGGTGGTGATTCCATTTACCCTGCATAAAGGCTGGAGCTGTGCTTCAGGAAAGGGTGGCTCAAAGAAGACTAAAGAACTAAAAGCAGAGAGAGAACAGATTCTTGAGTCTTCTTCTCTGCATCATGTCACCAGTGTCATTTAGACATAAAACCAGAGGGGATGTTAAGAACTGCCCTCTGATGCCATCTGACCATTGTACATAGAAGTAAAACAAGGAAAGAAGAAGGTAAGATAAAAAGAAATCATGCTGCCCACATTGTGCTTGCTGGGCTTTTTATTTAAATCCCTGTGTATTTCAGAACCATTTGTACAAGGGAAGTTTGGTCAGTTTTCTTCCCCACCCACACCATTCTTTTTTGTACCTTTCTGCCTGTATGGTTGTGTTACACCTCAGCTTCTCAGGGGGCTTCCTCTTCAGTCACCCAGTGGGTTTTGCTGTACCTGGTACGTTTCAGGAAAAGTGATGTCCAAAGAAGGACACCAAACCTGGCTGAGGTTTTTATGAAGAGCAGCTGAGGGAGTGCTAGGGAGACAGGTATGCTAAAAATTCCCTTTGTGGTCTACTAACCTGTTCATAGAAACAATTGACTGTTTCTGCTTGAAATGCTTAAATCTAGTGTAAGTCAGTGGAAGAATTTTGAGAAATTGCCAGCTAGCCTGGGCATGATGGATTGTTTGCTAGATACCCAAGATTAGTTCCTTTGATACCACCCTCTGCTAAATTGAGGGATGAATTTCAGTATATTCTACAAGTGATGAAATTGGGGAGCTGTGCAGAAGGGACTAAAAACTAATCAAATGCTGAGACCAGGGGATGGACCCTTCAGATGGCTGGATTGATCTCCTGGGGGAGTGGCCAGAGGTGTTACACTGATCGGGCACACGTAGTGGTGAGATCCAGGTGGGAACCCCAAGTGAAGGTGCTCTCATTAGCTTTCCATTAACAGGGCTTGCTTTGATTTATTACATCACCTAAAGAGAAGAGCTACTCAGAGGTGGGTAACTGTAATGTTTAACAGCCAGAGTAACTCATGCTGGTGCCCAGGGGTTTAAATTAAACCTCTGTGCTCCATCCCACAGAACAGATGACTTTCAGAACCATTCTCTGCCTCGATTATGTCTGGGAATCTCTGAGTTTCCCTTTCTGAAGGATTGAAAGGAGATTTGCTAAACTGGCTCTGAGAAGGTTACACATTATTCTTTTTAAGTCTTTATTTTTCTTTTCTCTATAAAAGGCTGCTAGACAGCGTAGCTCTCTTGTTCCACAGAAACACTAAGTATTTTGTCTTTATCTTTATTTTGCTGCAGGATTTCGGGCACACTGATTTTCATTCACCCAGTGCCTGATTTTCTTCATATTTCGACATACATGTTTCTAATTCTGAATTGTCCTTAATTTCAGCCATGCCAAGTCACTTGAAGTCCAGAGTTGACAGCCAACCTCTGTCTTTCTTTAGAAACAAGGGGGAATGTTTTATTTGTATTTTCAGACTAAAGGCAATGCTTTTGCATCCTCTGTTTTCTTGTTTCTCTCTAGGATATCTGAGAACAGATCTTGCTTTTCTGCACTTTTTTGTTTCCAATATAAAATGACAGAAGCCCCCAAAAGTTACAGCTCTCCCTTGGGTGCACACTTATCTGAGCTAATATACAGATTATTTAGATGTTAATAATGATGTATAATGAACACGTTTAGCATTTCAGGCATGTGAAGGATTCCTGTAGCTCAAAGTGAGAACTGATATTGATTTTCTGTCTTACACACTCTTTGAATAACATTGGCTGATTCAGTCCAGGTGCTTAAACCAAATGTAGCAATAAGTCTGACTGGTATGAAGCATTCCAAATCCTGAATGAGAGCATCTTTAGCATTTTGGGATGTTTAAAGTCCAGAATAATGGGCAAATTCTACATCTTGGATACGTAGTTTGTCTTTTTAAGGATCTCTGAGAAAGAACGGATATGGCTTAATCTGGTCCTTGAAGCTGCAAACATTCCCAGATAACTGTTTGGTTACTCAGGAACTGTGATTCTTAAGTAGTATTTACAGTGCTGAAGCTTTGATGACCAGAATGCTGGCCTGCATCAGATAACCCAAACACATTGGCTCTGGCAAAACTTGGAGTAAATGATCTGAAAAGAAGAAGAAAAGAAAGCTCCTATCCTCTAGTTCCGAGTATGACTTCATTTTTAGTAGCTTTTCACCTCTGAAAGTTTGAAGTACTGCCAAGCCTGGTTTTCTTCAAGATGTGACATGGTAAAGTAGTGATAGATGTCAGCAATCAAATGGAGTCAGCTAATTAGCTCCTGAATTGGTGTGGAGGCAGCACAGAGCCCAGTCCAACAGAACAGACTGGGGGGATCTTAGCAGCAAATGGGAGTTTGGTCCTTTCCTTCTGCCCCACTCCTACTCACTCACACACTCTTGTGTTATTCTTTTTGTATGATAGTGGCATAAAAGTCAAAAGTACAACTGTAGAGAAACAATAAATCTTTCTAAATGCAGGCATAGTTAACAATTGGTAGGGGCCAGAGTTCTGCAGCAGATGAAGGTGAAGATCTAGTGGAATATGCAATTAATGTATGCAGCATCATTCTTTGATGTGAGAGCATGCAATAAGAAAGAAGTAATATATCCAGCATGGGGATTTGGAAGCATTCCTGTTTATTGTCATACTACCTGCCAATCAGGAACAAACTTCTCAAGGTAAAAGGTGTGATTTTGTTTGTGCTATGAAAAAAGTAGGTCACTGACAGAGGTGGTATTTTAACACCTCCTATTCAGTGAGGTGACTGTACCTGTCAGTGTAAGCTACCTTGTCTTTTCACTTTGCTAATCACCAGCCAGCTGCAGTACAGTTTCCCATCCCATCCTCACCATCAGCTCAAATGCTGTTGGGATTTTGAGATGACAGGGTCCACTATCTTAGAACTAAAGAAAAAAAAGAAAACCGAATCCACCATCCAAACTATAAAACCCAACAAAATCTCCTCTTCTTTACTGTTTAAAACACCATTTCAAAACCATTGAAAAAACAATTAACTCCCAAATCTTAATTTACAGAGTAATTTTTGTTCACTAATTCCCCACAGATGCTACCTTCAGTGTCACTTTTGCAATGCAGGTCAGTGAGGAATATCTTGGTGATCTTTTCCTTCCACTTCAGTGACTTATTCATAATTTTAGTTCCACTGAGGTATTTCAGATTCAAACAGTGCTTTACAAACAGAAGGTTCTGTTTCTCATGGCTCTTTTCTAAAAGATTAAGCTTTTTATTTTCAGTTTCTTATGATGTTACTCAGGTATCTGCTTTTCACTCTCTTCAGCAATGGGTTTGAATTAGGAGATGAGATGAATTTCTGTTCATGTGTTTTTCAGGCACCTCTGGCTTTTTTGTTTATGATTAGTAATGACTAATTTTGTCAGATTTCAAAACTGTGACAATTTTAGTCCAAGTCACAGTAAGGGGTTGGGCAGATCAGACTGCTTGGTGTGCAGAATTTTGGCAAAACTGCTGACATTTTCATAAAAAAACATAGTGCCCTCAAATTCACCAAACTGATGCCATGGCTCACCTCCTCACGAACTTCTTGGAGCAGTTTTTAGTTTCTGGCTTTGTTAGGGGGTTTTTATTTTACTCAAGCTGATTAGTTTCTGAGTATTAAGCTTGTTTGTTCTTTCTTTGGCAACTGGTCTTACATAGAATTTTTTTCCAGTCCTTGTCTGGATTACTTGGTCTCATAGAAGGAATCATCTTACTGTTTAATAGATGTTTATTAGTTATTTTGCAATGAATTACTAGATGGATGATAAGAGCTGCTTCTGGAGGCTGGCAAAAAGATTTCCACTCTGAAATACTTACAGGATGGGTAATGGTTTCTTTGCATGAAAACTTCCATCATGTGAGGGATTTTGTGGCTCTGAATGCTCACAAATACAGTCCTTGAGTTGCACAGGATGGACACTTCACTCTGTAGGACATAATTAATTTATTCCTATCAGTGTGTCATACAGAATGAGAAATGCTAGAAGAGGTGGTGGGGTTTTTTAATTTGTTTTGGTTTTGTTTTGTTGTTTTTCCTTCTGGTTTTCTGTGCCAGTGTGTTTGATACATTTATTTTGTAAATACAGACATTAGTCTGAACATAAAACCCAAGAAACATTTATACAAAATAATGAAGACATAGACCAAATTCTGGAGTAGTGGTTATATTTTAATAATCTCTTCCAGACAGTTTTATCTGTATCCCTTAGGATGTTGGCTGTGTAAATAGAGGTTTAATGGTATTTTATGACTTGGTTCTTGTTTACCCACTGGGTGTAATTCTGCTGTTGCTCAGCAAAGCTTCCAAGTGCAGTGTTCTCCAGTCCTGTGGGAGCCAGTGGGAACTGAAAACTTCTCTCAGAAAAACTGAGCACCACCAAAGCCTTTGGGTCACTAAGAGCAGTTGTTACAGGGAAATTTATCTTTTGTACATGTGCCTTCTCTTCCTAGAGAAATTTACTGCAGTATTACACCATAACACCTCTGCATTATACAGTAGTTAGAAAAGCAAGGGACCTCTGATCCAGGCTTATAAGAAGGAGGAAGCAAAAGGACTTCACTACCAGTGGTAGTTCTCAAGCCCTCTCAAAAAATTAAAGTTCTTAAGCATAAAGTGCTCTTAATATTTCCCTAAAGAGCATCAATTTCTTCATAAATTCAAGATTCCCATTAGCAGATGCAACAAACTTGGGAGCAGCATCCCGGGCAAAATTGAGTTGATCAGAACTGTCACAAGTTTCTTGTTCCTGATGCTCTCTCTTCTGCACATGCACTCATAAAATTCCACAGAATTGCTTCAACTCCACTGTGTGTGAGTGTGAAGCATTGTGCTTTTCCCATATATTCAGGCTTTTCCCATGCATTCAGGCTGGCTTTTGGAATCAGTCATTTTCTGTACCCTGTGCTGATGAGATACTCTTACATTCTGTTTCTGGTCTGCTTCACTTCATTGTTCCAGTGGTATCATTACAAGTTTTCACTACTTAATAATTTTATGTATGAATTTCTTACTTGTATCTAAAAAGAAAAGGGGGTGGGATGTAGGGCAGAGGTCAAAACACTTATTGAGGGGCAAAACTTTTTTGCAAGGATTCTTCAGGCCTAACTTAAGTACAAAACCTAAAGCTGAAGTGTCAGCAAGACTCTTGCAGGTTCAATTAACTGCATGGAAAATTGGCAATTTATCCACTTAGTTATCTGGTAGCCAGAAGGAGAAGGTACAACTAAATTGCCATTTATGATGAAAAAAATAAAACCACGTATATAACAGTTCCAGAGGGGAAAGCAGACCCCTTGGCAGCTGCAGAAATGCAGTCCCCTTGCAGAGAGGGTCTGGTCCCCAACAAAAGTTTCTGGTGCAGGATGAGTTTGTCTGCCTGCATGTAAGGATTTTCTGCATGCTGAAGAAGAGCAGAGCACATCCTGGCAGCTCTGATCTACCGAGGGATGTGGTACTCTGGGAGAGGGCTTTGTCTTTATTCACAACACATCCAGTGCCTCTCGGCAGGGGAGGGAGCAGCACTCCTCCCTGTCAGCCCGTCCTCTGCCATCATCTGCAGAATAAACTGAACTCTAACTCACCATTTAGGAGAGAGGGAAAGAGGAAAAGAAGAGAGAGAGAAAGGGATTTGCTCTCTGTCTGGGAATGCATTAGCTCTCTGCAAAGGCACAAAGCAGAGGGAGCAGCATCAGCAACCTTGCAAGCAGTGACTGTTTCCAGTTAATATGGTCAGAGCTACTTGGAGGAGCCAATTTTAATTACTTAGACACGTAACACTTGAGCTTTGCTGAAAACTGGATGTGTCAAGCACACCTTTGCTTCTGATTTATACCTAAAGATTTGCATCTTTCACAGAACAAACCTAATCAGGAGAGATTCAACCGAGGTAGGTAAGAGATTTCTACCTAAGTGTCACCTTCTACATTGTTAACATATGTTAACAAATATTACTTCTGTATGGCTGTGAGAGAGCACTTAAAACTATTGCATTTGTCCTTATGTTATGTTACCTCTGAGCGAGCTTAATCCCAAGAACATCTGCAATATATTTTAAAGATGCATTTTAATTTTTAATCTTAAACATTTAGTATCATAGTGAATTGTGCACTTTAAAAGTTAAGTTTTGAATGAAGTAATATGTTCATAGAATGTGTTTTGAGATGTATCTTTTGCTGCTCAGTAATGAATTTACAACATTAAAAAAATCAATTTCTTTGCTGTTATGTTCCAATGCAGAGGTTTAGTGCATCAGCCAGATTAATTTTTCTAACTCATGATCCCAGTCAGCCCTAAGTGATCTGACTGAATAGTTTTAAGAGTTTAGTCATGCTTATCCCATTTGCAGAGATAGTTATGAGCTTTTGCACATGGCATGGGTGATTCTTTTTTCATAGTCAGATGGGTTGTTCCATCAACTTGCAATTCAATAAGGAAAGTAATCTGATGATAATACTGCAAATAAAGTCCATGCCCAACTATGTGAAACAAAACTTGGTTATAATTCAGTTCTGTGTAAGTAGCAGCACTGCTGATACCCAGCTGGTGAAATTCATTACTTTTTCAGGCAGAGTTAGAGCCAGTCTTCTCTGCAGTCTGGACCCTGTCTAGAAGTTGATGACAGAGAGTAATTGAGAAAAATATATTGGCAAAGGTTGCATCTTTATGAAGTTCATAAGATTTTTTTTTTAGGCATTGGCTAGATTTGATTTGGTGTGTGATACATCATTTTTGAAACTCTATGTGCTTACCCTAAAAAATAGACCAAATGGATCACAGTTATAGGGTGAGAGGAGAGAGCTAAGAAAAGTGGAAGAGAATGGATAATAAAAAGTGCTCGAGTGACAAAGAACATTAAATTTAAACATCACCTCTATATCAAATGCATAAATAAACCTTTGCTCAAATATTTGCTGCTGACCTGTAACTTTGTTTTCCATTTCATCTGGGTTTTTTGCCTGTTTTTTTTTTTTTTTTTTTTTTTTTTTCTTCTTTCCGTTACTGGAGGTGTTCCCATCTATTTATTTAATATCCACAAAATTTTGAGTGTTGACAAAAGAAGGACATTTGATTGCTTTTTGTGTGTGTGTGCATGTGTATTTTTTTAGTTTAATTTTGTTATATTACTGCTAATGCAAGTGGAACTCAAACCTGCTCTCACAGTGCACGTGGTCTTGGGTTTTATCCAGTAGCTGTTACTGAATGTGAGGAGTTAAAAATGGATAAATCTTATTGTTTGTCTGAACTTCTCTACGTTTTTCATTTGGGTTATTTTCACTGAGAGCAAACGTTGACTAGAGGTGTGGAGAGGTGTAAAAGCTTTTTCATGAATTTCCAGAACTGAAAGAATCCAAAGAGTTCTTCTAGAACTTTTTTGCATGGTTTTTCAAAATCTGGTGGTGTTTGGCAGAGAGGAAACAGCACTCTGCATTTCTGGGATAAATGTTAAATCTGAGTAACTCCAAAGAAATTAAAGATCTGCCCCTGGTGCTTGTTGTGTTGTTGCCTAAAATCTGCAGCCTAAGCATTTTCACTTGTCTCAAAGAAGGTAAAAAAGGGGGGGCAGTCAAAGAAGAAAAAAGTTTGAAAGTGTCTGATAGATGTTTTACGTAATTTCAGGCTTCTGGGCAGGAGTCAGCTTTGGGGAAAAGCCAGCAAGCTCTATTTATATCCCTTAAGTGAAATAAATCCAGTGGCACTGAGGGAGAAACACCTGCTGAGGATCTGGCTCTTGGAGAGCAAAGGGATGGATGTCCTGGGATGCTCCTCTCTGCAGGGTTTGTACAGGGGTTGGTGAACTCTGGGCTGGCAAGGGTTTGTGAGAGGAAGGCTCTGCCTGTAGCATTCTAGTAATCTGATTTCCTAGAAGAGAATCAAACCAGTTTGTTGGAAATGCAAGTTTGCTGTGTAAATGCACTTGCAGAACTTTCTGGGTCTTGGTTAGTTCTGGAGCATGTCTGCTCAGCACCCTGATGGGTGAGTTAGGCAGGGCATAAATCATATTTGTAGTGTCTGGGGGAAGCACCTACTATAAAACTTTCTTTCCTGTCTCAGTAGAAAGCATTGGAACGGTGACAGCTCTGCACAGTTTGGGCTGGCAGGTTAATGAACTGATTGCTGATTGCACCACAGCTGATCAAATATCCACTTTTGTCATCCCCATCTGGGATCTCTCAGGAGAAAAATTAATCCCAGTGCAGGGCAGGACGTGTCTTCAAGTAGTTTGTTGTGCCCCAAGTGGGCAAATGAGCTGCTCAGAGGATTTTTGTCAGCCTGGCATCAGAGGGCCCCTTGTCCTCTCTGAGTAGCAATAGCATCTGTTGGTTTAGCCTCTGAGGAAATGCACATTCCTCTGCTCACCACCTTGGTTCCACCTCCAGGAGTTGTGTTACACTGTTTGTCACTGGCATTTTGCTGAGGTGCACTGGTCCCTTGTTGGTAAACTGACCCTTCTGAATTGCCTCTCACTTTAAGATCTGCAGTGATCATCTTGTAATTTTCCCACAGATCACAAGTTTGGAGGCATTTACCTTGAATGCATTTATGCAGAAAATACATTTGTTTACTTACTGAAATAAGGAGTTGTTCTATACAGAGAGATGGAAGTTAAGAAGCCCCTGATACTTCCAATTCAAGGTTCTCAGTGTGATGGTAAATAGGAGTTTCCTCATCTCCTTCCACAACATATAAAGCACTCTGAAAACTCAACTTTTCCTGCAATGTTGTGGCATTGCATGGACTTTGCCTGCAATGGGAGGGTGTTTGGAGGGTTTTAACTCATGCTTTGGATGTACAGTCATGTGTGTTTATCTGTTCTATTGTTTCTAACTTAGACAAAGGAAAATAATAAAAGCTCCATGCTTTCATAAGCAGCTTTGCACTCCCTCAGTTCAGGTTTGAAGCCTGTCAGGATTATTTAGCCAATGAGACTGCTTTGGAAATCAGTCTGTTCCAAAATCTGTTTTACTTTCACTCAAAGGATTTCTGACTTAGAAAGCATTAATCTCCAATTTCTTAATTAATTATATTAATTAAGAAAAATACAACCTTTTAATTAACTGAGGTGTATTTCACAGAATGGAATCATTCAACACCTTCAAAGCAAAATTGATATAAAAATCAAGGAAAGATCTAACTCTGCAGTCACCAACACTGGTAAGGTCTTTCATAAAGACAAAGGGCTTTAATTGAAAAAAAGGTTCATGTGGCTTGCTTGAAATGTTGTATTCAGGAAAGACTAAACTTGCAGCATACATAGGAATTTTTCTGTCATGCAGTATATTTTATTGACAGTCGTCCTGGAATGACTCTTTTGCTTCCAGTATTCTAATCTTTTGGAATTTAATGATTCACTTTAGACATTAAGGGTGGTATTGATCCTGCTTATGTTTAGTCAGGTTACTTTCCTAAGCTGGCCCTGTAGTTTCTCCTCTTTAGTGAATGAAGGGAGCTATGTACCTCTAAAAGCAATTTAGCCACAGGACAATTGAGCAACATTTTGCACAGAAGTTTCAGTTGATCTGGGTCTGTATTTTGTGGTTAAACCTATCCAAAAGAAACCATAAAATTGTTCAATATGTAGATGTGATACTAGTGTGCAAGGTATAAAAAAGATCAGGAGAACACTCACAGCTGGGTGATTGAAATCTTCACTTTGGGAATGCCTGTAGCTCCAGAGAAGCATCCAGACTGTATAAGCACTTAGTGAACTCCTTTCCTCCTGTCATTCTGCCTGCTTCCTTGCCTGCCTTCTGCCTAAGGCCAATGCTCATACTTCATACTCTTGCTCATCATTGTGTCTGCATTTGTGATATTTCAGAAAAAGTTTTCATATTAACTGTCTCCTTTGTTCTGTGCTGGGAATTATTACTTCAGTTATGGTGGCTTTGAGATGCTTACAGGTTCACACTTAATTAGCCACTGTTTCCAGATATATGTATTGGAAGTAAAGGCCACAAAGTTTGTGTAGAAAAGTTGGTTACACACCTAAGAACAAAAAAGGACTCCTGGATATTCCTGAATGTAACTCTCAGTGTTCAAGTGACATAGAATTGGAGTGGTGCATTTTCATGGCACCCATTTCCAGTCTCTCATATAGAAATGGCACCTCAAGGAGGGATGTGAGGATAAAACACTGAAGTTCCTTATGGATTCAAGGATGGCTGAAAGCTCTCTTGGGATCATGACTGCCCACTGAAGACAGACCCACTCTGTCTTAACCTGTAGAATAAAATCACCAAAAGACTCCTTAGTAAGTTATGTATCCTATCACCTTTTTAAAAATTAAATTGACTTGTTAAGTAACAAAAATGGATTATATACAGGTGGCACTGTAATATTAGTTGAATTTTGATAAATACAGACTCAGTTGAACTAGGAAACTATAAACTACCTTGCTACAGACCCAAATAAGCATCTCATTTGCTCATTTCAACTGTCAAAACACAGCTTTTACATAATATCTTTTTATAATGCACTATAAACATATGCAGTCTGATCTTCATCAACTGTCGTTTCATACTCATAGCTCATAAATGAGGATTAATTTTCAGGAGGAAATATGGTTGGGCCAGATGTTCAAACAAAATGATTCCCAACAGGTGGCCCGTGCAGGTTAATTCAAGAATAGGTAGCTCTAAATTTGTGTAGAAGAAAATTTGCTGTAATTCACAGTGATGATGCAGTATAATGGGATAGAACTGGAATCAAATCGTTTCCAGCTTTTCAGTGTGAGGAACAGGTTATGTGCTGTCTTTAGATTACAGAGGTCTGCAAATATTTATCATTTATCTCATAAGGCAACAAATTAATCAAGTAGAATACATTTGTAATATCACCATTAAATGAAATTATAGTTTTGCTTTATTCAGAAAGTTAGGATTTCTCTAATTGTTGGTGAATGATACTAAATTGTTGACTAATGATATTTCCATTTGATGTGTTCTGTTTCATTTCTTATTCTGGAAGTCAGCAGTGACTCATTAACACAAAAAAGTTGAATCGAGCATCTTCCTTTCCTTATTTAAAAGCTTGTTGTATAATCTGTCTCTTGGCCACAGATCAGGGGTGATTTGCAGATTGGATCTTTTCTTGCTGCAGTGCTTTATTTGCATATTTGCATAGAGCTTTTAGATCTGGACAAGACTGTAGGAAGGGAGGATTTTTTCTGTTACATTAGGTGGGTTTTGGTACTGACTGCTCAGCTGTAACATGTTGGTTTCTTGAGTTGTGGCAGCTCTGGGCTGCAGCATTATCTTTCCCAGCTCTGTTATGAACAAAAGTATCTCATTAAAGAGTTAATTATGATTTTTGTGGGGCCACATTTGGTATTCACAAACTGGCACTACAAAATGTTTATATTAGTTGACAAAATCTCCCCTATTCTGACACCCATCTTCTGATGTAGAACATGAGTCACTTTGTGAGAAGAGCTTCCTACAACATTACAAGAGGGATTTCATGTTACACAAAATTAATTATTTAAATTACCTATTATTGAATTATTTGAAAATCTAGATTTTGTTGTCTATTTCAGGAATATTCATGCATCCAGAAAACGTCTTCATTATTTACAAAAAACGAGAGTTCAAATTCTACTTGCATTACATTATTTCCTTATCATTTTTTAAAAATGTGGAAAGTGGTAGCTCAGATACACCTTGTTGTAAGAGTCTTTTAATGGAAAGCCTCTTCATCTGAACAAAATTAGTATTTCTCAAGACACCTTGTGAAGGTTTTGTTAGCTGTGTGAAGTGTTTCATGGGCTTTACCTGACAGGTAAAGAATTGCCAGGGTGCTATGAATGGTCTCCAGCCCTGAGCTGCAGGTGATCTTCAGCTGCTCCAGGCACAGCACAACCAGGCCAGTAATGAAGCCTGATTGTGGGTGTGGGAGAGAGAAAAGGTGCTCCATAAAACTGAAGAATGTTGGCTGCAAAGAGCCCTTGCACACAACAAATTAATCCTCCGTTACCTTTAATTCACATCATTCATCTTCTTGCCCTTCATATCAAGTTTATGGCCAGGTATCACCAACCTTTATCCTATGTCACATTCATATATAGGACAAATGTCTTAGCTTTTATTCCACTTCTAACATCTGGTTAAAATATAAAAGTGATAATATTCACTGGAAGCCTTGACTGAGTAATATGAACAGGTGACTTCTTACTGACACTCCCACATATGCACACACACACATTTACATTTCTCTCAGGTAATTTTTAGCATTAGTCTTACTTTCCTTTTGATCTTTTTTAAGCAGATGTAAAAGTAGAGTTCCTCTTCTGAAACACAAATGCTAAAGGTCAGTGCAGAAAGTCAAACCATTTTCAGCAGCTGGTGATCTTCCAAGAAGTGCTGATGACATTTTACAGTTCTGGAGTAGTAAGGGATTCAACAATTTATCTCCATTATTCTTTGAAAAGGGAAGTCTCCCTCCCATATTGTAGGGTCGTCCGAAAATCTTTTCCACAGTATAATTTTATGGGAGAAAAGAGTGTGGGGAAATATGATAAATGTAGAGGTTTTAAAGTGAATGTTCAAGTTTTGTTGTTGTGGTTCTTTTGGTGTGTTTTGTTTGCTTTGTTTTTTTAAATTTTATGAGAGAGTCTGGGGAGCATGTGGTTAATCCAGACAGAAAATCAAGGAAACAAAATTTAACTGAAATATTTTACTGGTAGGGTATTTTGAATGTAAAACTCTTGCATCTTTAAATAAATCTATAGACACATTTGTAGCTGAGGGGAGGTAAACAGAAAAAGCGATAGAGGGATGTTTTTACTTTGATAGAGGAAATGTGTCTGGTGTTTGCAAGTAGGATTCTTATTTTTTGATTTCTAGAGAATCTTGGGATACTCTTGAGATGTTTTATTTCAAGTGCTGCCCATGTAGTCCTGGGTGTTCCCTTTGTGTTTTTCCCTAAGCAAAATGACAGCCATAGATGTGTATGTATTAACACGAACAGTAGCTTCTTGTAAAGGAATTAAGGGTATATGAGAGATTTAAACCATAAATACTTTTTGTATGAGAGGGTCAGGGTGTCTGTTGGTCATAAAAGTCTCAGTGACTTGTATTTAAAGAGCAATTCCAGCTTTTCTCAAGGGGTGGTGAGAATAACAGTGCTAGAATACCACATGCAAACCCAAAGGCAGTTACATCATTGACCAGCCTATTCATCACAACTCTGATTTTCTGAATAATTAAAAAAAATCTGCACTCTGAAGAGCAAGCAGGTTCTGAAGATGAGCAGTATTGCCTCTTGCTAGGTTGTGTCATTCAGAAAAGAAGTCAGTTGAAATGTCTGATGTGAATTATGATTTGTTTAAGAGAAGACCACTCCTGGCTCCAGTGATTTAATGTGGTTAGCCTTTCAGAAAATGAAAGCTATATTTTAATAGCTCAAAAACATGATGTGTGGGGCATACACAGTGTAATTAGGAATCTAATGAGTGGTGGCTCACCAATGTGATTGGTGAGGATCTGCTCCAGTAGCTCTTGTTAATGAACTGTCTGTCCATGGCAGTGCTGAGCTTGGGAGGGTTTATGTACTGCCTGGTTGCTTAGCTAGGGATGAGGATCTGCTCTGCATCCCATAAATTAACAGGACTCTATGGCAAAAGGATACTTGCTTCCAAATGTATCTTGACTGAAAATCTATCTGCTAATTCGTTGAACATTAAAACACCTCTAGTATAAACTTGTGGTAACTGTTTTAAGCCTCTACTGCATCCCAGAAACCAAACAACAGAACCATCTTCCTGACCCAGCCTGGGACTGCAGCAAGACCTCTGCCTGTACTGCCCCATTGGAACTGCTGCTGTACTGATGGGTGCACAGAAAAAAAACAACCCTGGCAAAGAGTAGGTGTAGCAGGGAAAGACATGACAAGGACTGTGAGGAGCCATTCTGCAATTCCTTGGCTGTCATTTCTTGCAGTCTCCAGCAGTTCCTCTGCTTTCTTCTCACCAATGCAACCCCCTTGACCCCACTGCCTCCAGGTTTGCTGTTAGCACCTCTTAGATGAGCAGCTCAAGTGTCTGATGGGCAGCAGCCACTCATTCTCATTTACAGTTCAAATATTACTAATATTATCAAGGTTTAGTGTATGCTACAGCAAGCTGAACCCAGGTTTTACACTAAAAAGAATACAGCAGATTGCAGCATGTATGGCAGCTTTAGGAAAATTAGAACACAGATTTTATGTGGAGGCCAATATGAAATGCAGCTGTATTTTGTAAGTAGCCTTTAAGGTGCTACATTGGTCTTCAATCCAGATGCATTGTTGGGTCCTAATATATTTAGAAATGAAGGTGTTAGAAATTTCTGTACTGACAATTAATTGCAGAAAATGTTGAGGGGAAAATACTAATCTGAAGGTCCTTTCATCTGTAGGAGCTAGCTGGGTCTTTCCCCACACTGATACAGCAAGTAACAGGATAAACCCACGACTTCATCAAGCATCAGCAGGAAGTGATTACAAAACTGAAATCATCAACTTTAGGTTCTGTAAGTTTCTTTACAACTGTGAGTCTTTAAATGTGGTTGTTATTGTTCTGTTAAACGGAAGCCTAAAAACCCAATTTATTTGTGTAACAAAGTTTCATTATATTTGCAAACACTTATATGCTTGACTTAAATGCTGAATTAGTGACAGACTTTGGCATTCTCACCTGAGGATATGATATTTTGAAGTAAAATTAAAAGGAATTTATGTTGCAAAAGCATTTGGATTCCTTGCTAGTACAACTGCATGGACTATACTCCTTCCCCTTCAGAAAGAGATATATGGTACCTGTAAGCAACAAGAGCCTTCCTCATCCCTGGGGAGAACAGTGTCCACTAGAAGTTAAAGGCTGGTTAATATGCTTGCCTTAGGCTGGATTTTAGCTGGGGTTATTTTTATTTCTGGATTTATTATCCATCAAAATTTATTGGTTTCTTCAGTTGTTCTGAGAAACAGTCTGAAAGATGTGGTTGGAATCAGGGCACTGGAAGTAAGCAAATACTGACCTAAAAAAAAACAGCACTGTAACTGAAAATTAATGGATCCCTTTATTTAGATTTTGTTTGTTTGTTTTTCTACAGGGGAAAAAAGTCTAGGGTAGTTGATTTATTAAATCACAGTATGGATATGGCATTCAAAGCCAGAGTTGGGAATTCTTGGCAAAAGAGAATATGGGTGCTTCTGGTGCCAGTAATGCTCCTGACTTTGCAGTGTGCTACATCCCCCTCCTCCCAGGTTCAGAATCTCTTATCTTGAGAAGGCAAAGGGATATTAGGCTCCTTCAGTGATATTTAACTCCTGTGCAAACTGCCAGAACAAAGCCCATGTATCCCATTACAGGCATGTAATCCTTTTGCATTTCAGTGTGTGTCAGAGAAAAAGCAGTTTATAGTTTTGTGGGTTTTTTCTTTCTTTTTTTCTTTCTTTTTTTCTTTCTTTTCTTCTTTCTTTTTTTCTTTCTTTTTTTCTTTCTTTCTTTTTTTCTTTTTTTCTTTCTTTTTTTCTTTCTTTTTTTCTTTCTTTTTTTCTTTCTTTTTTTCTTTCTTTTTTCTTTCTTTTTTCTTTCTTTTTTCTTTCTTTTTTTTTCTTTCTTTTTTTCTTTCTTTTTTTTCTTTTTTCTTTCTTTTTTCTTTCTTTTTTCTTTCTTTTTTCTTTCTTTTTTCTTTCTTTTTTTCTTTCTTTTTTCTTTCTTTTTTCTTTCTTTTTCTTTTTTCTTTCTTTTTTCTTTCTTTTTTCTTTCTTTTTTTCTTTCCTTTTTCTTTCTTTTTTTCTTTCCTTTTTCTTTCTTTTTTTCTTTCTTTTTTTCTTTCTTTTTTTCTTTCTTTTTTTCTTTCCTTTTTTTTCTTTCTTTTTTTCTTTCTTTTTTTCTTTCTTTTTTTCTTTCTTTTTTTCTTTCTTTTTTTCTTTCTTTTTTTCTTTCTTTTTTTCTTTCTTTCTTTTTTTCAGATGTTTTGAATACAAATAGATATGAAGCATGGAAAATTTTTTTAAAGAAGGAAACATTGTGGAAAAATATTTTAAATGCATTTTATTTGGAGTTGTTTTGCTCAAAAGTGAAATTTTCCTTCAGGATAAGTGATTTTTTAATTCAGCATGTTCCTTCCCTATGGCTTTACCCCAGCTCTCTTCACAGGCTGGTTGTCCCCCTCCTCTGATTCTGTCCTTGGCCCTCCTGAGCCTCAGGTGTTCTGCTCCTTGGGTGCTTTGTGCTTGCAGATGTTCCAAGCGTTGCACTCCAGGCAGCTCTCCTCATGGGACCTCCTCTGGCTCACATCTCACCCTCAGGTGGTCCCTGCTTCCATTTCCCCTGCCTGTCCCCCCACCCTATTGTGGGGCCTTGAGGTTGGTTTCCCCCCCCTTCTTCCTGATTTTCCAGTGAGATTCCCTCTCTAACTGAGGTTGTCTGTGTTACTGAGACAGATAAGGGACTGGATCTGTTTTCCAAGGCTGTGGCCATCTCCCAAGAGGGGCTAAGCCAACCAGTAGTTTTTTCATACATTGCAGTCTGAATACTGTAAGTAAAGGAAAAAAGCAAAACAAAACAAAACCAAGAAACTAAACAAAACCATAGAGAAAATCCAAAGCTGATTATATTGGTCCTCACAGACATGGTTAACATTGAAATGATGTGAATGGCTTACAAAATTCAATGTGATTTGAAGGAGTAGAGATATTATTCAGAAACAGCATCTATGCTCACTCTTTTTTATGCTGCTTGGCAGAAAAAGGAAGCAGATCTGTACAAAAAGAAAGGGGCTCTATGGGATGTAGGCAAGTGCTGTGCAGCACATGCCACACAGAATGCTTTCATTACAGAGAGTGACACTGTCTGTCACAGCCAAACTAATTACTTGCCCTTAATTGGAGGTTCTGACACTTCAGATGATACTTTTTTTTAAAATAGCTTGGTTGATTTGTTTATAAGGCCTCAATGTTTTCCACAAGTAAAATGAACCTAATGAGATTTGCTCCCCTGCAAATGGAAGCCGTCCCAGGAGAGAGCAGGAGTCTCTGGGTCGCTGGGATCCTGTTCCCTGGGCCAGGCAGAAGCCCTGGGGGTAGGAAAGGGAGGCCCCTGCCCTGTGGTGCCCAAGTGCTGTGCAGGTAATGTGAGTGCAGGTGATTCCCCCTCTCCCTCTTACACCAGGCACTCTCAGTTATCTCCTTGGGCTGCACATTGGTTTGCACAGAGGTGTTTGCAGTGCAGCAAAACCAAGGTCATTGAAACAGATACTCATCTGGAGGCTCTTTATTTAAACAATATGTTGGGGAATTTTATCTGGGCAAACATGGTTGTGTTTTGCTGCATTTAATAGAGAGAGTGGTACAGTCAGGTTTTGATAATAATTTACTTTACTTTCTACAGCAGAGATCAAGGAAACTGAAGCTCAAATGCTCTGCAGTAAAAACTGTGCCCAAGTATGAGCTGCCAACTACACTTTGTTGTAAGCACTTTACTTACATCACCTGACATTTAATTTAAAAAAAAAAAAATCATTACCTTGTGTCTTTGCTCCATCCTCTGGATGAGATAGTACTGTTCTGTTTCTGAGCACATGAGCTAACCTCTTGTCTTTGTAAAAAGAGTTAAACAGATTTATCATCAAAAAGTGAGTATAAAGGAATGCAGTTCATTAATTTAATCATAGGTCAGGCCATCAGATCTGCCATATTTTGGCAGAGCCATATGCCACTTAATCCTAAATTCTTCCTTTATGAATTAATAAGTACACTTACTAATTTTATTCTTGTATATGAAAGCAGTATTCTGTTAAAGATTTTAATCCAATTGCATGAATTTGTATCTTGAAATATTGCTAGATGTTTGACAATGACTGATTTGATTACCCTGGTTTCATCAGTCACAGCAAGACTTGGACATTTTGGGGAGTTCACTTTCATAAATATTCATAAATTTTCTCCCTATTTCCTTTGGTGCTGTATGACTGAAAGTGATGTGGAAGGACAAAGAGATGCAAAGGACAAAAAATTATGATTTTCTCTTAGAGATCACTTGCTGACAGAAGTCAGATGGAGCTGGTAACACAGTTGGGATAGGCCCTTGATGCTGGCTCTGGTCCTGACTGGATCTTCTTGGAACTTTAGATAGGGCTGAAAAAAAATACAGACAGTGTTTGGAATTGAGGTTAAGCTGCTGGTCAGGCTGGGACAACCATTAGACAGCAGCCTCAGGGGCTTCTGAGTTTTACTCTGCTTGATCCAAAACCTTTTAAGGGAGGCCTCCAGACACCAGTAATTTTCTGGAGGATTTAATGGTAAGCTTAGCTATATAAAATGTGGGCATCACTCAAAGATGACACCAAAGATGTCAAATATGACACCAAATCAGGCATTTTGAGAGTTTTGCTCGATGTAATTGTTTTACCCTCTGCTGTAAAGCTACACAGCTTTGAACAAGTGTGACAAGACGGTGAAGTAAATTTTCTGAGGCATTGGAGAAGTTCAATTCTGTTATTCCAAAGTTTCCCTAAAACTGGCTTAAATAACCACTGGAAAATTTCCTAATTATGTGGACTTCTACCAGGAGCTTAAGCCTCCTGCTGTGATAAGAGCAATTTTCATGGCCTGGCTTCCAGTCTTGATTCACACATGGCTTGAGAGCCCTTAGTGCCCACTGGTCCTTGGGTCTTACCTGGCAAAAGCCTTTCCATGGGTGCTGGGCTAGCACAGATCTGGTTCTAGAACAAAAGATGAGCAAAAATCCTGCTCAGCATCATATTCTCTTTCTGCCTGTGGCATGATGAAATAGCACCTAAAGCTTTTTAGACACTGTTTGAAGTTGAGCTCACTGTGGCCTCCAGGAATTCCCTGAGGAATTGTTACTCTAATGGCATTTTATTGTGGAGAACAGTGCACCAGTTATCCCACCAGTATGATGGGATGATAACCAGCATGCTTTTATTACGTGATCACTTGCCTTGAGTGTTTATAGTCTGGCAGCAGCTGTGGTAATGTCCCAGGCTTAGAAATTGATGACTTCCTGAAGGCAAAATTTGTGCAACATAAATAAGTGTTTTGTTGCAATTCCATTCAAACTGTGTTATTCGAGTCCAGTCCAACATAATGTTGAAGTCTAATTTCACATGTGCTTAAGCCTGGCACATCTTTAAATGCTTTCCTTAATTAAAACCTTATTTTAGGACTTTAAAAAATACTTTTACTACTTCTCTTTGCTTCTAGGAGCTTTTTTTCAGTCTTGCATAGAGCATAGTTAAAATATTGTAAATGAAATAAAATTGATGGAGATGAGGACACCAGGCTGGCAAGCACAGACTCATTAAAAACAGATTAGCTAAAACCAGGCTCTGATAATCCTGTAATCAAGACTTGATACACAAACCCATGGAAATGCTAAACATGTGCTGTAAATAAACAGATGATTAATTTCCTTTATTCCAATACGTGGGCCTTAGTGAGAAATTATATTTCTCCTAAAAGATCATTTTCTTCTTCTTTTAAGATTGTGCACCTCCTTCCCAGCTGCAGGATGTCTTAGGAAATAAAGAGATAATTAATGGTACGAAGGTAAGGTTGGTCCTCTGAGAGGGTGAACTTCACACCACAATCTCAGTTCTGTTAATAAATGCTGCAGCAATTGGCAGGTACTGAAGCTGAGGGAAGGAATATTCTTTTAGCCCCCTTTATTCCTAAAATCTTGCAGCAAAAATAATGGTGACACGTGGGATAAGTGGAAATCTATATACAGCAATGATTGATTCCTTATAGCACAATGGGAATTTTTAGCTTCCTTCCTAATAAATTTGATTAAGCTTCTCAAGAAGCATCTGAGGTGGAATGAAAATGGGGAGGAGTGTTTTGTGTGAGAGATTTGGAAAGATTCATTACTAGGGATTATGCTTAATGACACATCCTGAGTGTGAGATTGTGTGGCTGGTGTGCTTAATACGTACAAATTAAATCTTCTAGAAATATACTAATAAAACCTAATGAATTAAACATCAGGACCAAGAGATGTTGGCTTATTAATGCAATGTAACTGTATTTAGAGATTTCCCATTTACTGAACACAGACGTTACCAGTAAAATAATTAGAGGGAAAAAAAATAAGCATCCAGCAGAATATCCAATGCATTAAGTCTCAAAGTTTCATAAGGGCTTAAAACCCTCATAAAAGTTAGGTAAGAAGATTAGTGTAGGGAGATGTTAGGAAATTTTATGGTATTTCATGTAGCTAAACTCTAGAAAATGAAGCTTTCTGTTCAAAATCTGTGCTCTGAAAATATATGTTAAGGGACACAAAGCATTGCTCTTTAGCTGTAATATATTTCTAGGTTTTAGTTTTGATATTTTAAAAGAATGGCTTATGGATAACATTCTCAGGGGGAATACTGAAGTCACACTGCTACAGCCTAAACTGTTGGGGACCAGAATGATAATTCTAACAGCCACTGATATTGCAGATGTTATTGCCAAAATTATACATCAGGATTTTTTAAAATATATATTTGGGAAATAAACCTTGTGCCCTGAGCCTTATCTGATTTTCTTGTGTACTATGGTTCCCAAGCCAAAATTAGTTGGATGCTGATGTGATGATCTAATGAGTTCCTTTGGATATCTTGGATGTTCCTTGTTTTAGCAGTGTGTTTTCTGAAGAGTCTGGATGCTGGAGGAGCTCCTAGGTGAGGGCAGCTGCTCTCATCATGCTCTGTCTTAGAAAGGATCAGAAGACATCACAGCTCTTTTTTTCCTCGTGCTTCTTTTTAGAGAATTTTTGGTTGCTTCTTCCTCATTTCCATACTATATTGTGCCTACATATGACCCTCTGGATCATATTCCTTTCTCTCTTGTGGCTGGTACAGATTTTCCTAGCCCAGAAGGCACAAGTGGCATTGGACTGGCTGCTGAGATCTGTTTGAAGGTACATGTGCTAATTACTAATTAATTTTGAAGTCCATGTTTTTATTGGTCTAAGTACATGCACTAATTGGATTACAACTAGTGCTGGTTAATCCTACCTGAGTTCTCCCAAAACCACAGTTCTGGGCTTGCTCATCCCTGAAGGCAGAAAGTGGGAAAATACAGTGACACTGGAGAATGTAATCCCTTTCTCTGGCTGGAAAGATTGCTGGTATAGCAATGACCCAGAAAGGAAAATTAGTACAATTAAAACGTGCACAAAGCATTGCAAGGCAGAGCAGAAATTTAGTTTGTGGCATAAAAGCATGAAAATAAACCCAGAGATTAAACAGGGCTTAGGAAGAGGGCTCTGAGGACAAAGAAGTATCAGAATATGAAGTTTAGCAAGAGATGAGTAGCAGAAAATCAGAATGTGGAGAAAAGTGGTTTGAAGAAGAGGATTATGTGCTACAGAAGGACAAAGAACTCAGTATGTGTTAAAATTACTGCTATAAAGCATCTTCTGATCTGTGTTCCATCTACTTCTATAGATTTTATTTATTTACTTATTTATTTGGTCCTAAAGAGCACTGTTTGGGAGTAAATCTAGCACATAAATATGGAATTTCATTATTTCAAATCCATAACTTTCCTAACTTTTCAGCCCTCAAAAACTTTAATCAACCTTTACCAGTCAGGAAAGCTAATTACATTCCCTTAATAGAATGAATGATATGATAAAGTCCTTGGGGACATAGTTGCCAAAATTTGAGGTTGTAGCAGCAAAACTGAAATAGAAAGAATTAATGTAGAGTCAGCTGGGACAGCACCAGGGTATGAAGTGTGCATCTGGGCAAGGCTGTGTGAATAGGAATAGGTAACAATGACTGCAAGAAATTGGCCCTAAAACAGCACTGTCAGCCCTGAGAAGTCCCCAGACAGAGGTTTAGGAAAATGAAAACGTGTTGCTGGCAGGAATACTCATTACATTGGAATTAAGGTGCATTGTTATAGGAATAGAAAATGAGCTTGTGAAAGAGGCACCCCTGGAGTTTCATCTCTGTGCTGTGCTGTTTGCAGAAACAGGAAAACCTCAAATGAAGTTTCAGAAGTTGTCCAGGTGCCAATTCTATTCTTTTCTAACTATGTCTGACATAGCAGCATTTTGATTAAACCTCCCATATCACTTCCCAAATACTTGCCTCTAAACCTTTGTTTCCATCTCAGCTCAATTGTTTCCATCTCATTTCTTAATTTTTTACTTTGGAAAATCAATGTTTCCAGCAGGTAATGGTGAAGTCAGGAAAAATATGTCCAATCCTCTTTTTAGAAGAGTCAAAATACTCCAGCCTCACACTAAGACAACAAGGGTTTAAAACTGTAAACTTATGTTCATAGCATTTTCTTGTGTGCCATTAGCAAGTTTCTAGCAGAAGATAATCACTCATCATCACTATAAGATTTAGTGACATGCATTTTCATAGACTCATAGAATCATAGAATAGGCTGGGTTGGAAGGGACCTCAGAGATCATCGAGTCCAACCCTTGAACAACTACCGCCACAGTCACCAGACCATGGCACTGAGTGCCATATCGAGTCGCTTTTTAAATGTCTCCAGGGACGAAGAGTCCACCACCTCCCCAGGCAGCCCGTTCCAATGTCTGATCACCCTTTCCGTGAAAAAATTCTTTCTAATATCCAATCTGAACTTCCCCCGGCACAATTTAAAACCATGCCCTCTTGTCTTACTGAGAGCTGCCTGGGAAAAGAGACCAACCCCCGCCTGGCTCCATCCTCCTTTCAGGTAGTTGTAGAGAGCAATGAGGTCTCCCCTGAGCCTCCTCTTCTTCAGGCTGAACAGCCCCAGCTCCCTCAGCCTCTCCTCATAGGATCTGTGTTTGAGTCCCTTCACCAGCCTGGTTGCCCTCCTTTGGACCTGTTCGAGGACCTCAATATCCTTCTTGAACTGAGGGGCCCAGAACTGAACACAGTACTCAAGGTGTGGCCTTACCAGGGCTGAGTACAGGGGCAGAATCACCTCCTTGGACCTGCTGGTGACGCTGTTTCTGATACATGCCAGGATGCCATTGGCCTTCTTGGCCACCTGGGCACACTGCTGGCTCATGTTCATCTTCCTGGCAATCCAGACTCCCAGGTCCCTTTCTGCCTGGCTGCTCTCCAACCACTCTGTCCCCAGTCTGTAGCGCTGCATGGGGTTGTTGTGGCCAAAATGCAGGACCCGGCACTTGGCCGTGTTGAAGCTCATCCCATTGGAGTCAGCCCATCTCTCCAGTCTGTCCAGGTCCCTCTGCAGAATCCTCCTGCCTTCCAGCTGATCAACACTTCTCCCCAGCTTGGTGTCATCAGCAAACTTGCTGATGATGGACTCAATTCCCTCATCCATTTTGTTTTCTTTTGTGTAGCAGTGCAAAATAGAAATATTAAGCTTTGAATTTGGTTTGCTCCAAGTATGACCCCACTGCAGAGGATGAATCAGCTGGAGCTACTTTGACTCTCCCCCTGTCTGTGTATTTACAGCCTCTGGCATCTGGGAATGCTGACAGGATACAAAGCTGATTTTCTAATGGTTGTAATGCAGCTATTTTGCTACATTCCCTTTGCCAAAACGTGTAAGGGATTGCACAAATCAGCAAGTTGGAGTTGTCCTCTAGGAGCAATGAGTTCTGTCTCTTTGCATGTGTGCTTGCACTTGGGTGTAATATTTCTTTCTCCCATCCCACGTACAGGGGAGAAATCTGCCTGGTTTTAAGAGCTGACAAATATTGTTTGGGGTCATATTTCAAGGTGACAAAGTTAAGAATTCTCTTGCTTTGATTCCTCCGCTGATCCCTGAAGTTAAAATTGTTTCTTTTCCTAACACCTTGGTGGTTGTATTTCCATTTGCCATGTGCTTTTGAGAGGCTGGACTTGAAACTTGAGCTGAAACAGGAGAGTCCAGCCTGGACTTTCCCAGGGCTGCCCTGTGGCCTCGGTGCTGACGTGAGAGTTACTGGGGGGAGGAACCTGGGATCAATTGTCCTGTATATTTTTATAGATTTAGTAATTTTCCCTATTTATCATTCCTGTTTCATTAAAGCTGTGTAGTTTAGTTTCCAACCCATCAGCCTCTCTCCCTTATTCTCTCTCCTCTCTTTATCAGGGAGGGGGATTTATAGAACTGTTATTCAGTTTAATTGCCAGCCCAGCATTAAAGTGTGGCACATAGTCTTTTTTTAAAATAAATATACAAAAGAAAGAAAGGAACTACAGTAACCTGCACAGCTCATTAAGCAGGTCCACTGACATTTAGGAGTTCATTTTGAAACAGAAAAATTTTTCAAAAGAATTTCAGAATTCTTTCCTTTTTCAAATGCTAGAGGAAATAATTTCAGAAAATGCACACTTTGAAGACTCGGAGTCTAATTCTCCTCGAGTGTCTGTTATGTATTCTGCAAAGCAGCACTGAGTCCCCTGAAGGCTTTTGGAATGAATGGCAGTGCTGTCATATGACAATTCTCTTGTTTTATCTTGCAATGACATTAAAGTGTAATTTTTCTGTGGGATAGAACAGCAGTGGTACATTCTGTAGTGAAAGAGTCTGAATCCCACATCCTTCCTTCTTTACCATCTTTAGATGGTGAGCAAGTTGCCTCTCTTTGTGAAAAAAGCCAAGAAGCTTTAGCTAAGTTAAGCAGAGTAGAGTCAAGTCTTTCCAGCTGGAGTAACTTTCAGGATTTAGGCTGTGTTATTATTTAATAATGCTGCTGAAATATGAGTGGCAGGTTACAGTGAGCTAGTGCATAGGACAGCACATGGAAAAGAAGGTCAAATATAATTTTTCCAAGTGTGTTGACAGCTCTGGAGCTAAAGGACATTATTTGATATTTCACAATAGTCTGAGAATTTTAGGGCTTTTTGTAGTGTTTTGTTTTCTTTAAATAAAGACATGTCTTTCCAGGAAGAATTGGACCATTTGTCAGTGAGGATTTACAGAATACTTATCAAAATGAAATGGTTCTCTCATCAGGCACTTTCAATGTATGGACCTATAAGGAAGTGGCAAAAAAATTGACATTCTTTTTAAAACTGCTGCTTCAGCTCTAGTGAGACATTATATTTTAGCTGGTAAGTGCTAGGAATAACATTTTGCATAAATATTCCACAATATTGAGCAGATTTTGTGTCTTTAATTAGAGCTTTGATTTACTCACAGACAGAATTAATTAGGGAGTAATACTTGTGCTTTAATTCTTCTATTATAACCCAAGCTAATTTCTTCTTCCTCTTGTTAAAATCAGAAGGATACAAACATTTTTCTAACCTTCCTTAAAACATTGTAAAAATTATCTGTTTAGAAGATAAATATTCTGGTACTAAATGTAAGAACATGTGTTCTGCTGTCCAAACTTAATTTCACTCTTAATTTAGACTTGATATAGGGTGTTTTCCAAGACTGCAAAACTCTTGAATTGGGAAGATAAGAAAAGAAGGTTCCTGGGCAGATTGGAGTGCACTGCAATTAAACACTGGTTTAATTAAGTGCTCCATCACTTTCCAGCATCAGAGTCCTGGGATAAGGAGGGAGGAAGCAGATTCCCTGTAACACCTTCCTTCCAAGTGCATTCATACAATGGGCAGCAGATTTTGCACATTGTCCACAAAAAAAATGCTCTAGTGAAAAATGGGAGTTAATCCGTGGAAAGGTTAAGGAAAAAAACCTAAGTGTGGGAAAAACTGCTCCTAAAAGTCATCCAATCTTTTCCTTAGTGCTTACTCTTGTTCTGACTTGCTACCTCTTTGCTTAAGAGCAGCATGAGAGCTCAGATACTGGAATTTTTCTGCACATTGAGTCCCCTCTTGTGATGGAGTGGATGGTTTTGATCTGTAGGGGATCTGTGAAACTGGGAGCCTAAGATCAGGTTGGAAATCCCCTGGGGCTCACCTGGGCACACACCAGGGATTAATGGAGAGGCTGAAGTTTGCTCCCTTCCTGTCCCCTCCTGGGAATGCTGCTCCCCCCTGGCAGTGGCTCCCAGGCCTCAAAGGGACAGAATGACTTCCCAGGGAGGATTGGTATGGTCTCCAAAAGTGATGGGAGGAGAGGTTTGCTTTGTGAGCCATGCTGCTAAGTTCATGTTTGTGTTTATAGCTGGACTCTTTCTACTTGTATCTGAATATTTATAGCTGGGATGGTGTCCTCAGCTGTTGCTAATAGGTCTTTAAGGAGCTTCTGTTTGTGATTACTTGCTGAATCCTGGACCAAACTGCAACACCTCTAGAGCAGCAGGGCAGGGATGAGACTTCTAACTACAGCAAAAGGATAAACTGCAGTGATGCCTTGAAATGGCAGTAATCTAAGCCAGATTGCAGCAGCACTTGCCTGGAGCTCTGGAGGATCTCCTCAAGGTCTTTCTCCTGATCCCAAATCTTCTCTTCAAACATCTTAGGGAGACAGAAATGCTCCCTGGCCTGGCAACAAGCTCGAAGAGAAGAAAGCTTAGTCATGGAAGAGGTAGAAAATTGAGGTGTTCTGCTACAGCAAAATGTGTGATGTGCATCTGAACCACCTGGTAACTCCAGAGATTCATTTTGTCAAGCTATTACATGCTGTGATCAAACCAAGCAGCTGGAGGAAGGGAAAGCTGGAGAGCAGGGTCTGACAGCCTGTCCAGTGTGTTACCCCATGATCTAACAGTACCCTGGTGAGATCTGAGTGGCCCATTCCATGTCCATTTGTCTGAGGAGCCAGGAACTTCTATTTTGCCCTGGCACCTGCTGTAATACTTGTGTTGATGCCCAAAGCAGCAGTTGCCCCTCCTGCTGGGTCATTTTCTCCCTGAGAAATATATTTTCCAAGTCATGACCTGCCAGGTTGGAGAGCAATCCAAGTGTTAATTCTGAATGCATCTTGCACTGATTTGCACAGCCCTAGTGGATGTGCTTTCACAAGCAATTGATATTCAAGGAACATTTAAAAAAAATAATAATCACTTGGTTGTTGAACTCTTTCCTCTGAGCACTAATAAGCTTAGCATAGGGTCCTTTCAACAAGTCCTTTAGCTGACTTGGCAAAGTTCTTGAGTGGTTTTGCCTTCACTATGGAATGAGGTGGACAACGAGGTCCCAGGAAGGAAAAGCAAAGAGATGATTGTATTTAGGACATGAGATTCCTACTCAGATGCCCATCAAGCTACCTTTAGAGATGAGCACTGTGATGCCCTTTAATGGAGTGATAAACTGATACATTAGTAGAGATATGATCCTCATTCATGGCAGTAGAAGCTTGCTCAGGAGATTTCTTATTTCCCAAAGCTGGTGTCTCATGACAGTGCACACCAAATGCTCACATCCATCTCATCTGACATGTGGAATTAACTTCTGAGCACTGTTTTTTCCTGTGTAGCCCTTGGACAGGTAACACGTATGCTGGTTTTGTAAGGCATGTGTTGGTACAAACCTCTCAAAATCTGTCCTGGCTGTCCAGCCTACCTCCTGGGTTTTTTTCACACATTCTCCAAGTTGTGTCTTTAGGCCATAGCACCAGGAATACAAGGTCAGCTGTTGCCTGGAAGTGTAATCACACTCCTAATACCTAACACCACAGGTTTCCTTAGGGCAAGTGGATACTGAGGTGGTGCTCAGTGCTGACAAGTTACAGGCAGAGGACCTTGAACCATTTTGTTCCTTTCAGGTCTTTTCCCCTTGTTTATTTATCTGGAGAAAGGCATGAGCCAGACTGGCTGAGTTGTGCTCCTTGCTCAGAATCAGAGCCTGCATGGCTGTGAGCAGGACAAGGACACAGCTCATCTCAGCAGCTTCTGAACAATTTGTCTTTCTCAAGCTCCTCATGGTTTCTCTGCTTCAGAAAGCCCTGCTGGGGAAAGCTATACTAGGAGAGGCCTGGAGAAGGACCCAGATAAGTCTTTTAGATTTGAAAAGAAAATCACACATGCCAATGAAAATTCTATTTGATTAAATGTCCATTAACTGATAGATTTACAGGCTGCATCCTCATTTGGGGGTGAGGATCCCATGGTCCCCTCCCCCAGTGGAAATGGTGCAGAGTGTTGTATCAGAAAATTGCTTTGAGTCACAAGTTTGCCAGTTTGACTTGAATAGAAAAATTACAAAAAAAATATTTTGAGTTATGATGGTGTGGGCCTTTTAAGAATGCACGAGTGCAATTTCCATTTTTCACATTTAATTCCAGTTTTGGGAAGAGAGAATAGTATGAGAACTACTGGCATGATTTACTAGTTCATCAGCAATGATGGGAATGCAAGTGGTGTACCAGAAACAGAAGAGCTTCAAAGGCTTAAAAAATAAAGAACATCTCTGAAGGTGACACAGATGCCAGTTGCAGCTCAAATATTTGATGATCTGATGTATGGTGATGTATGATATAATGATACTTGATCTGTTTATGTGTAGATTTAAGAATGGATGTAAAATTATACTGCTGAAACTTAATTAGCAATATGTCCTTATGGGATTAAAATTTTATTGCTTAAATCTGAATGTACTGCTGAAAAATGCATCTGACTGACAGAAAGTTACCACCCCAGTTTCCTGGCATTATCCTACCTGTTTATTTTTGACTTAGTGCAGAAGGCTAAAAGTCAGTCCCTGCCATCTCCAGTTACTGCTCTTTTTCTGGACATGTGAGGCCACCCAAAACCCAGACCCAAAATTGCTGCTTCATTTGAGAGTCTTGGTCTCAAGTTCAGTTGTTGTGGCAGTCTCTGAAGGCCCTTCTGAACTTTTCTTTTTGTAGACATTTGCAAGCACACAAAAGCATAGTTAAGTGGGGTCTGCAGACAGATATTTGTCAATCCTGAATTTCACATCTGGAGGTTGAAGACATCTGCTGGGGGTGCTCATCTCAACCCTGCCATGCTTGCCCTTGGCTGTGACACTTGTGAAAGCAGACAGTAGGTCCAGTGTCCCCTCTAAGGACTGGAATTTCAGTGCAGGCTTCCTGGGATGACAAGGCTTAGTGCTTGCAGAGTGAAGTCTTGGGCAGATAAATCAAAATCAGATAAACTGTTTCAATTTGATAGTGAATTTTCCTTAATCTGGGGACAGGCATCTGTTACATTATGTGACCAACAGTTTAGAGCATTTGAATTTTTTCCAAGTGGTAAATTTAAAACCAATTGTCCTGAGAGTCCCCCAGTATATAATGTAGCAGGCTCTGATCCTTATGGAATCCAGTGGCTTGGAAGAAGTCAAGAAAGTCCAAGTTTTTGTGGTGTACCCATTCTTTTCAACAACCCAGACTGCTAATGCTCAGACAACCAAAAGCTTTTCTGGGCTTAATTTGTGGTGAGCTCCTTGGCATAGCAGCAACTTCTCATGACCCTGTAATAATGAAGGTACTTGCTGCATAGGTTTGTTCTCAGCACAGTTCTCTCCAGGATTCAATTGAGCTTGGTGTGGTTGTGAGCTTTCCTGGAGCAAAGCTTGCACACATTGAGACTGAAGTGCTGCAGGAAGGAGAGGTTGGGTATTGGAAACAGGTCTGTTGGGTATCTGGTTTTGATGAAGTTTGGTAGTGATGTTTTTGCTGTATAAAATCAATACATGTGCTCTGCTGCCTGCTGTTGGAAGCAAGTTCCATAGTGCAGTTCTCTGACTTTGCCTGCAGACCTGCAGCTTGTGCTTTTGGGAGGGTGATTTTTAAGACTTTGGGATGTAAGGTTAAAATTGCCAGATTTTTCAAATAGAGCTGCTCTTAGACCTTTTAAGGTTTAGGTTGTTCAGTTTCAAAGAACAAAGAGTTCTCCTTTTATGTTTAGTTGCACAGTGATTTTAGAGCACCTGTGATAACACTTGAGCTGGAAAGATCCTGATAGTTCTGCTGAAAATGCCAAGGTGAACAGTTTAGGGAAAAAGATTTCACAGAACTGTGCCAGGCCTCAGATCTGCTCCATTTCTTAAGTCTGGGACCTTCACCTTAGTACAGTTCAACATAAATGAAGTTACCACTGTGGGTGTATTGCAGAAACTCTGTAAGCCTTATTCTGATGTCAGAGGGAGAAGTTTATTCAAATCTGTTTGTTCCAGCCAGACTTCTATGTTGCTGCTCTGATTATGAGATCTGCACCCTCTCCTTTGCCATGAATTAGTCACCTTGCAGTTAAAATCAGTCATCAAGATTGCATGCCAAAAAAAAAGGCAATAAAAGTAGTATTAAAAACCTTCAGCAACAAACAAACAAGTCTGCAGAGACTGCAGCAAAGCATTTAAAGTGAGATGATGGCAAATAAATCTTGAAGCTTTCCCAGTACCTGGTCAGAATGAAGAAACTTAATTTTCTTGTCAGCTATTTCTCTACTTTCTTCACTGTCACCTCCAGCTGCCTCCCTAATAATGTCAGTCTGCCAGTCCCATTCCTTTCAAGGTCTCTAACAACTTGCTGGAGAAGTCTCTAGCTGTTCAGCATCCTGAACCTTTGTGCTAGCCACCAGCTCACCTACATCTTGGCATTTGCCAAATAAACAAGGCACGAGCTATCTGCGTGTCTTTTGGGAAGGTCATCTTCTAACTGGGTTTTGGCAGTACAAGTTGAGCTGGGATTTTTTGGGTTTTTTGGTAGCCCCAACTTTGTTACTGTGATGTGAGTTGATGTGACCTGGCTCTATTTCTGAAGAAGGGGTTTAGGTGCTGAAACACAGCTGTGCTGTCAGCCACCTGATCCATGGAACTCTCCTTTTCCAGGAAGCAGGTGGAGCCCAGGACTGGCAGCAGCCCCCTGCCTGCAGGAGTGCTGTGGAGCATCCATCAGTGACTTCAAAGGGCACTGCCTGTGTGGAATCAGGCAAGAGAATTCCACCCTTAATTATTAAAAGTCTTTATTAAATCCAGAAGTGTCCAAAGCATTAGGAAAAAAACCAACTTCTGCTCTGAGTTTAATGTAGTTGCTTTTGGGCTTTGCTGTTCTGCTAAAACTCCTTCCCCAGCGTTGTGCATTGTGCAGTGTAGGGCAGCAACTGGGATGTGCAGGAGTGCTGCCTGAGGCTTCAGCTTGCAAATGAATTCCCAGCTCCAGGATTTTAATTTGACACATAGTCAGAGACTTGAGATACTGCCTTTAAAAAAGGGGTCTCTGTGGAGGAACTTGTTTTCGTTTCCATTTACAGAATGAGAATTAATGAACTGAAAGTGTTGGTAAGCATTAATGAAAGGTGCTTCTGTTAGAGAAAAAAAATAAATCTAACTCACACTGAAGAATAGTGCTTCAATTTTAACTTTTTAGAGGTATTTACAAAGCTGCTGTTAGTACTGTATGGAATGCTTTCCTCTGGATGCAAATATGAAAATTAGATCCCTCCTTAAATGAAAAGTAAACAACTTGTAAATAAAATGAGGGAAAGATGCAGCAATGAGCAAATGAGCAGACTGGAATTTAACAGGCACCTTGCAAGACACTCCTTTCCCTTTTAGTCTGATGAGCACTTAGATGAGAAAGAATTTATGGGCTTCCTGGAGGAAAGATATTCTATAAAGCAACTTAATACAGTGCTGGAGATGTTTCACATAGATTTGGATTAAAGTGTTGGGCCCAGGTGAGTCAGCAGGAGAAAACTGAGCAGCCTGGAATTTCAATGAGACTTCCTTTGAAATTTAAGTATCCAGCTCCTCGAGGCTTATAGGGACAACAGATGGAAAGAGGGAAAAAAAACAACCCTGTGTCATTTATTGTACTTTAGACAGAGAGGAGTAGATGGTGCAAAAATGTGAAATTCCTAGGAAAGAAAAGGGGGCTTTGAGGAATAGCTGACTTGAGAAATAGGTGAGAATGGTCTTGGAAGTAATCTGCAAAGAATGTAAAGGCTTTGAAATTGAAAAAGGTTTTTTTTTCCATTGGAAAGATGATAGTTTTGGAAAGTCTTTGAAATTTGGATCGGAAATTAAAACCACAGCAGATAGATTCATGTGTGTGTGTGTTTTACTTTCTGGCAGTCAGGTACAGTGCTGCATGCTGCAGCCAAACATAGATCTTTTCCCCACTATGGCAGCCTCTCTAGAAGTGGAGTTGGTAGTTAACTGAGCAGATAAAAATGACTTTGTAAATCCTAAATGATCTCCAGAGCAACTCTTTTTGATTTGGTTCATCAGGGATGAGTAGGTAAATTAAATAGCAAGGAGTGAAACTGCATGTTGTGATATAGGCTTGTACCTACCCTGTCTTTATTCTACTCCAAAGTGAACATGGCAGGACACAGCCTTGAGCTGGCCAAAATGACAATTTGGGGCAATAGATTGCAAAAGAATTGACTTTGCTGAGGGATCAACCACATCCAGTACAGGATCACCCATTTGTTTTCTGCTGACCAAAGCAGGAAAGCATTGCCATTTGTAGCAGTGGTGCCTGGGTAATTGAAGACTGAACATCAGTTTTTCACAGACAAAGATTAACAGTCTCAAAAATCAGCCCACTTAGGGTAAATGCTGGATTTATCTTTGACACAGACATTCACAACGATGTCACTTGACTTGATACTTGCTTCTCATCACTCTCTCCAACTCCCTGAAAGGAGGTTGGAGCCAGGGGGGGTTGGGCTCTTTTCCCAGGCAACTCTCAGCAAGACAAGAGGGCACAAGAGGTCTCAAGTTGTGCCAGGGGAGGTTTAGGTTGGACATTAGAAAGAATTTCTTTAGGGAGAGGGTGATCAGCCATTGGAATGGGCTGCCCAGGGAAGGGGTGGATTCTCCATCCCTGGAGATATTTCAAAAGAGCCTGGATGTGGCACTCAGTGCCATGGGCTGGGAACTGCAGTGGGAGTGGATCAAGGGTTGGACTTGATGAGCTCTGAGGTCCCTTCCAACCCAGCCAATTCTATGATTCTATGATTCTATGATTCACTTTCTGTCTGTGCTTGCAGCTGCTATAAATGGTCTTGATATTGAAGATATTGTTCTGCAAGAGTACAACAATGTGATTCCATTCTTCTGCAATGGTGTTAATACTTCACCAGCATTAAAAGATGGCTTTTTAGCAGTTCATTTGGCCCCATTGTTATAATTCTATAGGTGATCTATGGATGGACATCTGAATGCACATTTTTTTTTCTTTCCCACAGTTGGAATTCTTCTCCCTAGATGTGTTTGCCTTGTCTGGGTTACTACAGCATTTCTGTCCAGAATTAACTGCCAGCAAGGGTCAGCATTAATCAAATGTTTACAGATTTCTTCTGTAAATACAAGAGATAAATAAAGTGCTGCCATTGCATCTCCTTCTCTTGATTTCTCAGTGCATTTGTGCTGTGCCTGTGCTTCCTTCATGGCTTTGGAGAAGCTGAGCTTCTGGTGCACTGGTGTTTACTGAGCACTAAACACCTGTATGCAGAACAGCAGCACCTTTCACTGCCCTCTCTGCACTGGCATCTCCCCTCGTAGTGGTAAAATGCCAATATATAAGGGTTATCATCTGGGTATTTATAGGAAATATGTATGTTGAGATCAATATTAGAAGTATAGCTCAAGGTCCAAGAGTAAGAGGAGACTCATAGGTAAAGGCAGTGAAATGCCTTCTCATGAAGAAATTTTGGAATGCAATACTGGTTAGATTCACATCCTAGACTGTTTTTTTTTTAAAATATATATATATAGTATATCTAATATACTTTCTGTGAGGATTACACTGAGAGAATATACATAGATCTGTGTTAGGCTATTTTAATGCTGCAGAAAGGACTTCTGTAAGACAGAATTAGATATTCTAATCCTTTACAGATCTTTACATTTTTAAGTGGTCTTTCCTCCCACTTATTTATGAATCACTCTGAATTAAATCTCACAAGCCATATAGATAGCAGGAAAGAAAAAGCATTTGTAGACAGATAACTGCCCAAATAAACTGAAAAAAAACTGGTTCAAATGAGTTCTAGGACTTTTCTTTACTAATGATTCATAAAACCCGTTTCAGGCCACATCTTTTTAGACAAGACCCAAGCTTTTTAAAGTAAGGGTATATTGATAAGTCAGGGTCTTTGCAATGATGCCAATACAGCTGAGGTGGCACTGCCAGTTTCCAATGAAACATTCTCACTGTGCATCATCCTCATTCTTCCTTCAGAAAGTGGGACTGGGATGGTTTCTGTTCTGGACTGCTGTGACTTCAGTAGGAGTTACGTGCAGAATTTGTGCCAACTTTCACCACTAAAAGGCACTGGGCTACTTCATGGTCTGTGCAGGCCATCTTTTTTTGACACTTTGGATTCTGAAAACAAATATAGTTACTAGAGATGGTAAAATGAAGAGAAGTGCTTATGAAGTACCCTTGAATTTTGGACAGGGGCACCCAAGTCTCTCATCCCTTCCACTTTGTTTCAGTGCTTTCAAATAGAAACCTCATATGCAGCAGAGAATGATCTTTTTGTGAAATAAATTACTGTTCAGTTCCTAAGAGATCCAAGTAGCAGACTAGTTAAGGGAATTTACCCCTGGCATTAATTTCCATAGTCTGCACGTATGCATAAATCACTCAGGTTTTGGGTGTTGTGTGGCTTATGAAAAAGCAGCTGTGAAATTCAATAGTTCCACAGTGCAGGTTTGCTTTTATTGCTGACTTCTGAAAAATGCAAATCTCTGTGAACACTTAGTTCTTCTCTGTTCCTTGAAAGCTGAAGACTTGGAATGGAAGTTGATCCCCCCTTGCAGTGTATCTCAACATTCTCTTGGAATGCACTTTCCCAGGAGGGCTCTGCAGATGGTTTGGTGCCCAGTGGTGATGCAGAGAAAGTTCTCCACCTTTCTTTGTGCTACAGTGATAATCTTTGAAGCAACCCATTAATAAAATGAGAAGGCAACCTGTAGATTAAGTTATAATGTGATTTATGTCTAGGGAACTCTCTTGTGGTTCTGGACAGCTTTCCCACCTCCAAGCCATGCATTTGGAAATAATGCCATTTGAAATATGAAAATTGAAATGAAATATGCAATTGGAAATAATCTTGGGTTTATTTTTGAGGATGTGTATCACAAGAATAATGAGAATATCTGGGACTGCCTTGATGGCAGAAATCTGGTTGCTGTGTGGACATCATAACCTGTCAAGATGATAAATCTTTGGCTACTGAATTACTTGCATTGACTTATCCTCTGTGGAGACTGTTTTGTGTTAACCCCCTACTTACCTTGTTACAAGGATACTGTAAGTAATTTCTGCTCAAGGGATTCCATGAGCCCCATCAGCTCTCTCTTACAGAGTTGAAAACAACTGATTGTCCCCATTTTTGACTTGCTGTCTCCAGGAAGTTTTTCTGAACAGGAAGGACTGTGCAGTTTGTGTTGATGTCCAGGGAAAGGGTCAAGTCAGATTATCTTCCAGAAGCAGGGCTTCAGGTCAGAAATGTAAGGCATCATTTTCTTCTCAAAATCTTTGCTCTTCAGTATGATAACCTTTTGGTCTGTAGTTCTTCTTGCCTGATTCTCATATTCTCTTCATGGCCAGTGATTTCACAATTAATTTCTGATGAGGAAAGTGGCTCGTCCTCTCCTAAGGGGTTGGGAGGAAAAGCTGCTGCTTTACACACCCATGAACATTGAAGGCTGAGGGAGAGGTTACCTACAGGCTTTGGTTTGTATCATTTTAATACATAGAATGCCTTAGGAAGCTGAATTCATTATAGTCATTAAATACTATGCTGAGTGAGGGGAGACATTTTAACAGAGTTGAGCTAAATCAGAGATTGAAGTGGGTTTGAGGAAAGCTTGATGATTCTTGAGACAGAAGAACTGACAATAATTACACATATTACACTGGAAAGGAGCACGTGACTCCTCTCAACTGTTGGACACATAATGACTCTGAATACCATAAGCAGCCAAAAAGATGAATTTCTAATCCCTCCTGGATGAATGGATGAAATGATGAAATGCCACCATCATCTATTGCTTACCAGAAGTTTGGAGCATGTAATCCAAAGGGTGAAGGCCACTCACCTGCCAGTAATAGTTTTTAAACTTATGACAAATTATATACCTGAAGAGAAGAAAATGTCTTTCAAAAAAAAAAAAAAAAAATCATTTTGCAATGTACAGAAAAGAAGTTACTTTGGACCTTTAGTTCTGTTCTTGTGTATAATTATCACATTCCAGTTAGTGAAGTGTCATATCTTTACATTACAGAAGTATGGTTGTCTCACTGAGAGCTCACATTAACTAATGCTTTTATCAATTACGATTTTTATAGCATGATAAAATAAATACTTTATATATGGTTTAGAAAAGAAGGAATTTGTGGGGAACCTTTTTAGTGTTAGTAAATACTTCTGTTTGTGTGATGTAGTCTTATCCCATGCTTTATGTTGAGAGAATTACCATAGATAAGGAAACAGTAATTTGGAAAAAATGAAAACCATAAGTGTGTATAAATACATTAAATACTTTAAATAAATAATCAAAGATAATAATGTCTTTGAACACAAGTGTGTACAAATACTTGTGTTCAAAGCCATTATCATCTTTGGTTATTTATTTAAAGAATAGTAGCAGCAGTCAAGAACTTCCTTCACCCAGCCACTGAAGGCTCATTCATTAAAAGGTTTTAATGCTCCCTCCCACCCCTCAGCCTGCTGAGTGAAGGAGGTTAATGACTTTATGCCATCTTTTAAAGCATGTTAAAAATCATGCAGACTTCTGAAAGAAGGTGCTATTTCAATCTGGCTATTTCATAGTGAAAGTAAGAAATTCTATTTTTATTTGAGGCTTGTATAAAATTGATTGGTTGCAAGCATGATTGATTTTAGATTTAGCAGGGAAGTTGAACTGCCCTCCCACCTTCTCTTTTCCTGGACAAGGACACAGTAGGTGAGAGGTTGTGGACTGCTCTGAACAACTAAGATGGGACTATCTCAGCAGTAGCCTGCTGAAGTACTTAAATGATGGCTTAAAAAAAAATCCAGCCTTAAAAATTGTTCTGAATTAGACTGTAATATAAATATAGAGAAAAAAAGCTGATAAATGTCAACCTGACCAATTTATTTAATGAGCTACCTAGTATTATCTCTAACTTAATTGTTTGCTTCTTAATAATCACTTTGTGCTTTCTCACACACATAAAAGTGACAGAAACACACGAGAGACATTGGAAATCACCCTGTTGACAGTTCTCTACTTCTGCTACTTTATCAATTGTCTGGAATTTTACTCATGTCTGCCACTTGGGGATGGGATTTTCTATACTTGTGGTCTGTTCCATTAATTGTATCAAATCTTTTTTGCTCTGAAAATAAAGGTTCAGAATGAGCTAAGGAAAAGTTATTGCTTTCTAGCATTGAAGATTTCCTTTGAAAATTTTATAGTGCTGCTATATTTTAGAACAAGGACTTGACATTTCATGTAAACAGAAAAATGCCTTTTTAAAAAAATTTTATTTTGTTTAGAATTTTGCTTAGAAATCCACACACTGTGGGTAAAGTTTTAATTTGAAAGTTAAGGTTACAATGTGCTCAAGAGATGATGCTTAATTTTTTGGTGGGATACTCCATTTTCTCCAAGTAAACCTGAGTTTCTTGCACTTCTGAGTTTGACATATTTTCTCTGTGCTCAGAATTGTAACATTTAACTGGACTTTCTCTGAAGTACCTTCCTGGAGCATTCAGGCACTATGGAAGATGAATTACAAAATAGAGAAGAATTTGTAATGGGCTGAAGGTGGAAGGCAGGAGGCACATATTGGGATGCAACTGAGCTGAGAGGACACCAAAAATAGCTGTTAATGGAGAAATGGAGTTTTCTCACTGTGTGCAGTGTTCTGTGCAATGTTTTCTCACCATTCTGTAGCTTCCAAGACAGTCCCAGTGAACTTCCTCCAGTGTTCCCAGTCACACATCACTGCTGTGTGAAGCAAGCAAGCTTTATGCAGATCCTTGAAGGCAGCAAAGCTGGAATTCCCTCTCTGATGCCTGAATATCACACAGATCCTCAAGTAAGAGCTCCATTTATTCCTTCAAGTAATGACCAGGCTGTTTGTTTCCATTCATTCTATTGGAAGAGGCAGGACTGGCCCTGATGCTTTGCCAGTGTCCACCTGGAAAGGAAAACCAGGAATCACAGCCAGTCCTTGGCATCCTTCATGGCTGCCAAGGGCAGCAGCAAATACTCTGCAGGCTCCAGCCCATGTGCAGTGTCAGGGCAGGAAGATGCAGAGGGTGTTCTGGGGAATTTAGCTGCTAACTGCATTGATGACTTGGATGAGGGAATTGAGTCCATCATCAGCAAGTTTGCTGATGACACCAAGCTGGGGAGAAGTGTTGATCAGCTGGAAGGCAGGAGGATTCTGCAGAGGGCCCTGGACAGACTGGAGAGATGGGCTGACTCCAATGGGATGAGCTTCAACAAGGCCAAGTGCCGGGTCCTGCACTTTGGCCACAACAACCCCATGGGGAGCTCCAGGCTGGGGACAGAGTGGTTGGAGAGCAGCCAGGCAGAAAGGGACCTGGGAGTCTGGATTGCCAGGAAGCTGAAGAGGAGCCAGCAGTGTGCCCAGGTGGCCAAGAAGGCCAATGGCATCCTGGCATGTATCAGAAACAGCGTCACCAGCAGGTCCAAGGCGGTGATTCTGCCCCTGTACTCAGCCCTGGTAAGGCCACACCTTGAGTACTGTGTTCAGTTCTGGGCCCCTCAGTTCAAGAAGGATATTGAGGTCCTCGAACAGGTCCAAAGGAGGGCAACCAAGCTGGTGAAGGGACTCGAACACAGATCCTATAAGGAGAGGCTGAGGGAGCTGGGGCTGTTCAGCCTGAAGAAGAGGAGGCTCAGGGGAGACCTCATCACTCTCTCCAACTCCCTGAAAGGAGGTTGGAGCCAGGCGGGGATTGGGCTCTTTTCCCAGGCAACTCTCAGTAAGACAAGAGGGCATGGTCTTAAATTGTGCCAGGGGAAGTTCAGATTGGATATTAGAAAGAATTTTTTCACAGAAAGGGTGATCAGACATTGGAACGGGCTGCCTGGGGAGGTGGTGGACTCTTCGTCCCTGGAGACATTTAAAAAGCGACTCGATATGGCACTCAGTGCCATGGGCTGGTGACTGTGGCGGTAGTTGTTCAAGGGTTGGACTCGATGATCTCTGAGGTCCCTTCCAACCCAGCCTATTCTATGATTCTATGATGATTCTATAACTCTGTTTGCATCTTTGTAGTAGGCAATTTGATGTAGTTTGTAGTAGGCATTTGATGCTAATGTTAGAATGGTTGAGGCCAGCTAAAGCTGCATTCTCCTTTCCCAGGTTTGCTAGTTAGAAAAACATCTGTCTCATTCTCAGCTCAGGCTCTTTTTCTTTCAGTGAAATCAATATTTTCAGCAATTTCTTTCAGTTTAGTGTTGCTATTTGGGGAACTGATGACATAAATTAATGTTCTTCCTCCTTTTTGTAACACTGTAGCAGATTTCAAGAGTTTAATTTTCCTCATTGAGGAGCAAGGAAATGGAAGGGGCAGAGCCATACTGTCAGCTGACAGATTTGAGAGTTTTAGATGTCTATTTCAATTTTCCAGAGTTTTCTGTGCTGACATTTAAGGAAATTGTTGCACCAATATTGCAAAAACACATTGCATATATATAAAAATGTATATATTTAAGTGATTAAAACAAGCTGTACAAATAGTACAAATTTTTGATAAAATTGGTCCCTTTTTTAGGGCTCTTCAGTCTCTGAAACTTGGGAGCAGAGTTTTAGGACAGAGAAACTCGTTGTGTTTGGTCCAGTTTTTTTACTTCCCATTACAGCATGTGTGTTAGTGTTTTATCTAAACAACACAAGATCTTTTAAAGGGTAAAATATTTATTTTCTAAGAATAGAATATTAATAGAAACGCATAGGTAGATAAGGAAGTGGCAGTAAGTGTTCAGTAAGACAAGATTTATGGAACAGGAAACCTCTGGATAACTGAAAGAGAAAAAGCATTTAAGTCAATTGTGCTTTTTCATTTCCTTGTACATTTCTTGTCCAAGTTTTGTTTATCTGGGAAAAAAAAAATTCTTGAGAGGATCACCTTCTGTTGTGCTGCTGATATTGCTTCTAGTCAAAGAAAATTGAATGTCACAAAGATAAAACTGGATAGTAACCCCTCTCCCTAGGGAAGGGGAATAAATAGAAGGAGGAAGAACTTGGTCCTTTAAAGTTACTTTGTTCATCATGTTTCATCTCAGTGTTTTCTCCTTTGATTTCTTATCTGGTAATCATCTGCAGGCTTGTGAAACTGTTTATTTCTAGAAAGCAGACAATAGTTCTGTGAACTGAGTCAATATTTTTGTAGCCAGAAAACTTCGGTGTTTGGCAGAGTGTTTGGCACAGGTGGAGTAGGAAGGCACTGTCAGAGGAAACTAAATATGAGTCTGATTCTGTCTTCTTGTCAGGTACGTTTTGTTGTTACAGTGTAGGATAAAAATTTTGGTTCTCTTCCAACTACAGTTCTCTGGGAGAGCAGGGAGGTCCAGAAGGTCCTGGTCAGCAGAGTTCATCTGAAGCAGCAACCTGAGAGCAGCAGTGAGAAGCTGTGGGTGTTTGCCATGCCACCCATCACCCATCCTATCAAACAGGGTGTTGTGGTTGTGATCATGAACATGGCTTTGCATACAGCCTGTGCCAGGTGGCACACTTCTTCCATGAATTTCCTGAGATCTCTTCAGGAATTGCATGGGCCAAGGGCAGATTCCACTAAACTGAGCCCCTAAACTGAGTGTCAGCACTGGCCTCTGGACCACAGTGACCCTGTCACTCTGTATTCCTGCAGCCCATGATCTTTGTGAGAGGAGCTCCCTAAATTGTAGTCAGTGCCCATAACTTAATTTTGACAAGTTTTGTAATAAGCTCTGAAGAGACTATTGTGTTCCAAAAAATCCTTCCCAGTATCAGTTCATGATGAATGACGAGTGCAAGAGTTAGGAAGGGAGAGTTTGTAGTTCTGTGGGTTGTTGGTTTGGTTTTGGTTTGTTTTTTTTTTTCAAAAGTAGGATTGTGCTGGTCATTTGTGCTTGGCTTTCTGGTGTGAAAAAGGAAGGATATGCTTCCTGTCCAAAAATGACACAATATTTTTAAATTTGTCATGAGAGCTGACATGGCATGAATTTGCTGTGGATGCTTAGAATATCTCTGATGAAGATAGTAGGACTTGATCTCTTTGTTACCTGTAGTGAGGAAAAATTAATATTACAGATTCTGAGGCATCTTGATATTTAAACACTGGTAATTCAAAGGTATAGCATATCATATTATTTTTTTTTATGTGGAAATAAAACTGTGTTTGTTTTGGAATTTTATATCTGTCAAAAATCTGGACACCAAAAAGCTGAATGTTGTGTTATGGATTTTATCTGTCAGCTTTATTATGGAATCAAGATCCACAACCAGTACTCTGTGCTTGTGTATTTTTGTGACTGTGGAATTCTGTTAGTGGGCGTCTAATGTTTAATTATTAACCTCCTGTAAGCACTAACACACTAAGTATCCTTTGAAGGAGTAGAGCAATCACTGTGTCTTTTAAATAATTGACTAATGGAACCAAATAGTTGCCCTCTGGCTCAAGGAACAACAGAGGGTCAGTTTTTTCTGCACTTCAACCATCCACAGAGGGTTTAATCACCTCATACAATGTAAATGTCAGCCCTGCACCAGAGTATTTCTTCCTCACCAGTCTCCATTTTACAGTAACCAGGCAAGGAAATGTGGAGTCACCATGGGTTTGGGAAAGAACAAACTAATTTTCCAGACACCAAGCTTTGCTTTCTCAGGTGGGAACTTGAGCCAGGACAAAGTGTTGTCATTAGGATGTCCAGGAATTCAAGGATATTCCTAAGGGAATAATTTCCTCTGTTGTCATCATCTGGGTCCTTTATTTCTTAAATACTCAGTGCACATTTCTAAGAGGCTCTTCAGGTCAATGGCACTGCAGTTTGAGAACTGAAGTCATTTCCTACTATGTTTTTTCTTCTTTTCCTTTAATCAGAAAATGACTATTCTGGCCCCACATCTGTGTGATAAACAGAATAAGATTTCAGAGGGCTACAAGTTCTCATTGTATCTCAGAATAATGCAGTGACAATTGAAATTTCAGTGAGCTAGAAAGCAGAAATCAGTCTATGTATCTCAAATCAGAAATGAAAGAAAGAGGGATAGGAACACTTATCAAATAAACAGTGTCTGGAAATGTGTCTTCAATAAAATCTTTCTGAAATTTTATCATCCCCTGGGCAGTATTTCCTGCCTTTTTAATTCCTTTTGATTCAGAACATAAAAATAATGCAGAAGTTTTTTGTCACATTTTCAACAGCAAACTTGACATACTTGAGGAACCTGGTGCAGTGCTACTGCTCAGCAGATAACTAGCACATAGATCTTACTGAATTTAGCAGGTTGGGCTGTCAGAAGTGCATGATTTGTTACAATACTTTCACCTTTTTAGTAACCAGTAGTAGAGTGAAGTTATAAGGCATGTCAAAAACTCACAAGGGTATAATCCAAAGTCTTCTGATGTTTGAGACATTCTCAGCTGCCTTCAGCAGGGCCTCCTTTTGGCTTCTGCTGCAAGAAAAATGTATTAGCAAGCTGATAATCTTTAGCTGCAATTAGAAGGAAAAAAGGTAATAAGTATATTATGCCAAGGAAGAAAAGAAGTTCTTCATGAGTCTCAATTGTACCAGGATCCCTATTATTTGATGTGTGGTGTGGTAACAAACAGCAGTAAATATAATTATGCCATTCCTTATGGTAGTGATTTTCTAAAACCTGCACATCTGCTGCTGTGGAGTGATCTGCCAGCTCTGGGGAAATACCACTTAGCAAAACAGGCAGTGCACACAAAGCAATTTCCAGGAAAGTTGTTTGCTAAACTAAATAAAACACATTGGATATAAGCAAGCTGTCCTAGCAGCAGTAAGAGCTGAGATGGCTGATACTGTTTCTGTGCTAATTTGGACCTTTCCAGTAGAGAGAAGTTGTAAAAACAACCAAGAGATTTTGAGCAAGGTGGAACCAGGAGCTCCAGCAGTGTTTCTGAGCACACGTTCTGCTACTTGGTAGCAGAAAAGACATGGTTTGTCTTTTCCTGGCTTCTTAAGTGGCCTTACTTAAGATGTAATCTCATTTAATATTCTTAGAATCACCACATGCTTGAGGTTAGGCAGAGGCTGTGGAACTTCAGCATTGCAAGGCCAGGGTGCTCATCCTGCAGGTGATGCTCACAAAGTGCCATGAGAGGTGTGACATTATCAGCACGTTTCTGAACACACTTAGGATCTTTAACCCTCCTGGGAATCTCTTGGCCTTTTTTTCTTTTTGTTTTTTAAAAGAATGCCATCCAGAAAATGCTGCTTGACATTGCTGTTTATTACACTGGCAGCACTATAGGGAGTATTTCAGACAAGCAAAATTCTAACTGTTCTTCAGACTGGACACAAGTTTTGTGATAAAGCTGTGTGTTTGACCAGGAGAAGCTGGCACTGCCCACGTGTATTCCTAGGGCAAGGATATATCCAGGGAGTGACAAGACTCAGCAAGTGACAAGTTACTGAATGTAGCCTAAAGTCAGGTGTGGGGTTTTTATTACTTTCTTAGATCTTTCAGGTGCAAAACAATGTCACAGGAAGCATTGCTGAGAATGTCTGAGCTCTTCCCAGGAGCTGGTGTAGCTACACAGATTGAGGAGGCCCTGGGGAAGACATTCTTGTGGTGTTAGGGTTTGGGCACACATCATTTTCTGGTTGCAGGTAATGGCTGTGCCCTGCCTGGCATGAAATTCTGGGATGTGTTTGTGTGAAGTTTCTGTACTTGGTTGAGTCAACACTGAATCAGTCTTCAAATAGATCTTGACTAATTAATTGCAATTAATTCTGACTGCAACTAAGGAGCATTCCTACAGTCAGTCTGCTGAATTGATGTGGTTTGGGGTTGTGAATCCAGCAGGATGTGTCCTCTTGGGTGCCCAAAGCTGTAAGTCCCAGGGCAACTCTCTCAGAACCTCTGGGAATTAATTGGTTTGGATGCAGGGCCCTGTGGGGCTCTGATCTCTGTCCTCCAGAGCTGGGTTCAGCTATTTCACTCTCTTGTGCAATAACCAGGTCTTCTGTCTCCATCTTCCTCATCACCTTCATATTGCCCCATTCTTTCTCTCCTAGAAAGAAATTCTCCTTAAAAAGAACTGAAAAGTTGCTGGTCAGAGTATTTCCATATAAATTTTATCAAAATACATTCCTTTCAGAAGTCTTTATGTAGACACAGTCCAACTCCTACAGACATCCTGAGCTTTTTTCCTTTTACCAAGGGAATATAAGGAAGCAAAATGGGAGCTAAAGGTGGCTCTGTGGCACACTGGTGTTTTGGAATGGCAGTCTGGGGGCTGAAAGGGACAGGGTTAGTTACAGAATGTCTGACCTGAGCACTGGTAAGGATAAGGATGTTACTGTCAGTAGAATTTTCTAGTACTTGTAGCATTAGCAGAATTGCATTTGTGTATGAAGGTGACATTCAGTTATACTCCAAAGGCAATCTCTTCACTGCTGAACATCCCTGAGAAGGCTGCTGCAGGAAAAGGACTGAATTACTAAAGCTACAGCAGAGCCAGAGTTTTTGCTGTTATTCATTGGAGGAGAAAACTGCCTCCACTTATTTTCTTCTACGCTTTTTTAAGGGAGTAAGGGGAGAAAAAAAAGGAAGTGAAGGAAAAGGAGATAAGAATTATATTAGGGGATATGACTGGGCTCAATACTGGCAGAAATGGATGAAGAAGCAGGGTGAGATTTATCATGGTAAAACAGTAGAAGATCTAGACTAAGACTCATGAATTTTCCTTGAATTTGGAGGCAATGCTGTTATCAGTTCTTTCCATAGCATGTTTTGTTTATCTAGGCTCAAATAGAATGGCAATTTTAAAGTAAGTTAGGAACATACCATGAAATCCTGAGTGAATGTTAGGCATAAAGGGCAGAAGGCTAGATGAATATTATGCTACAGCATAATTTAATCAGCTGCACAATAAGCTGGGAGTTTCATCAATACACATTCCAGCTTGTGTGGCTTTTCCATGTGCATTAAAAATAAGAAGGAGCTGCTGTTTTCTTACACTGAGGTACACCCAGGATCAAGAGCTCTGCTGGGTGTTTTTCATGTGAATACCTGCTTGCAGCAGGTGCCCGATGTGACAGGGAATATGGGACCCACTCATATGCATCAGATTTCATGACTGCCATGGAACTACTTTTTATCCACACCATATGGCAGTTCAAGACACATTAAATAGCCTTTTTCTTCTGCCAGGATTGGCAAAACCCCTAATCCAACAGCAAATTTTGACACAAAATCAGCAGGCTCTGACAAAATGACACAGTCACAATTGGGCATGGTATCAAGTGGTGGCATTACAGCCATCCATCTGCCAGGCAAGGGGACAAATTGTCTTAAAGCAGCAGCCACCATTCTAAATGACTCCTGTTTTATTTCCTGTAAATCAAGTCTTAGGCAATAAAGGAGATTTATTTCAACTCCAATGAACTTCCATGAAAATATTTTAATATATATAAGCCTATGTGTAGACTTGCAATAAGTAAGTCTGCACACTGCTGCAAAATAGGAACTGGATATTGCCCACGTGTAAATTCCAGTGTGAGTGCAGACCCAGAAGTGTTACTGGGAACATAATCTAAGACCCAAATGCTAAGTCCCTACCATGCTGCCACATGGGAGCATCTGAGCAGCACCTAAGATACGAACAAGCACCAGGGAATGTTTGTGTCAGACTCACTGTCAGCCTGTGCAACAAGTTGTATAAAATAAATAGTCCAAAATAATGTTAGATTGAGGATCTTGCACAGCTTGAATCAACCAAAGGTGTTGTTACTGGTGTCAAGCTTGTGGTGTGATTAAAAATTAATTCCCCAGTTTTACAAAATTTGGAAGCTTGTCCTGGGCTGCAGCTCAGATGAAATTTAAAACTGGAATAGAAGAATACTTTAATTTTTAAATACTCTATTTATTCAATATTTTTTATCTGCTTTAAGGCATGGAAGTTTAGGAAATGAAGTTAAAATGTTGCTATTTGATCCAGTGAATCCCAAAGAGTTGTGCTACCAGGATTATGCACTTTTGGAGTCTGTTTTCAGATACATTAAAGCAACTCCCTCACACACCTACCATCAAAAAGGAAATCAAAGAGAAAGAAGGCAACTTCTAGTCAGTGCTATTGTTTGGCATATAGCAACTATCTGAAATTACAGACCTGTACAAACCTTCTCATCCTTCAATACATAAAAAAAATTTGGTTTGTATCATGGGCTCCTGATGTCTGTTGTGCCTGCGGTGATTTAGTGACGGCCGGGACCCAGCTCTGAGCTGAGACAGATTCTGAAGGCTTCTTAAAGTTTTTGTCATTTTAGCAAGAATTATACTGTTTGGGAGCATTATTTTAATTCTGAACCATTTTCCAGTTTTATGTGCATTGGCTGTGTGGTGATGTTAACACACAGCAGTACAAAAGCCAGTTGCAGGTTTTCAGTGTATAGCAGCAACCCCATTCAGTAATGAAATAGTGCTAAAGGGGTCGTGGTACCTTTTGTACCCACTCTTCCTTCATTTGCTGGCAAGGGGCAACTTGGAACCAGCCATCCCTATGTGATCAGATCAGATAGGACCAGAAACACTGTGTTTTTCCTGCATCTCAAGATTTGTCCTTTAATGATAACCCCAGAGGTGTGATGACCCAGAGCCCTGAAAACTCATATCAGCACCTTAGGTCACTCCAAAACTGCCAAGTCCTGGAGCTGAAGGCAGGCACAGAATTTGTGGGATATTCTGTCGTGTAACAAATTGACAAAGAATTTCAAGATATACCAGAGTTTGCTGATGCCTCATTACCTCTTATCTGCAATGACTGCTTTCAGTAATCACAATTATTATCTAAATAACTCAAGGCATGCAAATCCCTGCCTGGTAACTGGCTGCCCCTCATCATTAGTCATTCAAAGAGGAAAGATCTGCATAGTAACTGGGCTTGTTTCTAAAGAGCTATGCTGTAAATATGCAGATTGCCTTCTCTGGATGCTGCAATATTTTTTCTCATTACTTCTGAATTCGGATTTCTCAAGCTGCTTTTTAGCAACATAAATACAGTATTAACTTTTCAGGTAAGGCAAAGAATTCTAAAACCTTTAAAATAAATAAGTTAATTAAATTGCCCATGAAATGAAAAATGGGAAGTGGACTTTTTAGCCAGAGGGGAATGTCTTGTAAAAGATTTCAGGATGGTTTTTGTGTTCCTGAAGTTACAAAGTTGGATTCTACTTTGCATGAGGTAAAAATCTGCTGAAATACTGGGAATGGTCAGCCTGTTCCTTTCAGTGTTAGGTTCCTTCCATGGCAGATGCAATCCATGTGTTTTTCCTGTTCTCACTGAAAAACAGAAAAGGAAAATTCTCTCTCCTTGAAGGAAGGGTGATGGCTGAACAGATGTCAGAGCTGTTTCACAGAGGCAGCTCAAGTGGCCTTTCTGCAGGCCCTTTTACTGCAGTATTTGTTCTACCATTTCACTTTTTGCAGGATCTCTGAAGATTTAATCTGCAAAACAAACAGACACCCAAGCCCAATTTCCCTTGACAGAAAGCTGAACAGATGCAGCAGGGTGGGTGATGAAGCCCTGACATGGCAGGAGGATTGCAGCAAATCTTCGAGCTAAACCTGGGGGATTTTGAGGCAAATTTATACCCTGGGGTGTAGCCTGGAATCATAAGTCTGTCAAGTCACCCTTAGTGAGCCCAGGTGAGCCTGCTGCCTGCTGCCCTGCCTGTTATTCAGGTGCCAGAGCAATGCCCTGTTCCTCAAAAAGGCTGAAAATTCTGTTTACTAAGCTGCATCCCTGGGTAGCTTCTCTGATTTATATAATCAAATAAGTCCTGAAGGTACAGGGACCATGTTTGGGTTTCATGACAAATAGAACAACTGTCTCTCTTTGGTTGTTTTTTTTTGGTGTTTTTTTGTTTGTTTTTTTTTTTTTGTTTGGTTTGGTTTGGTTTTTTTTTAATGGTATTTTTCAGGGGGGAAATATTATTCTAAAATGGTTTCTAAGCCCACACCAGCCACAGAGAGCTCAACATGAGGTGCATAATGGATGGGGTAGGGGCCTCCCCTGGGTATTATTTCAAGCACATCATTTTTCCAAAACTCCAGAACACTACTCCCTGATACTTCAGAGGTGCAGGAAAGCTTGAAACTCTTACTGGGCTGGAGCTAATTTATTCCCTTGCTGCATGCCAGCCTAGCAACCATGCTGACTGAACTACTTGTATTTTTCACCATGGGTGAAGCTCAGCTTTAGGGAAGGGTTCCTGCTGAATGGTCTGCTCTGAAATGCACATGGAAAGAAATTAAACTGCAGGTCATGGGAGAAAGCCCTCAATGGCTCAGTCTGCTTTAACAGACTAAATAACAAATATTCTTTTCTTTTTGGAGACAAGGGGAAGTACAGTAAGTTGAGAGGCATTTGGACTTGCTGAACTGCTGCTTTTTAAAAAAACCCATCCAGGTAATCCTGCCTCTGCAAGACTTAGGTTGCAGTGTGTGTCTTGTTTTTTGTAATTTGGTACAATGAGTACAATGCAGTCTTGGCCTTATAAGAGCTTTTAAGATGAAAATTATTCATACTTACTGTTTTCTGATTTATTTCCATAGCATTCATCTTTTCATAAATCCTGTACAAAAGTACACTCTGGCTGTCTTTTTGCCAGTACACATACAAGAGCAATTCTTTCCAGTGTTGTAGACTGACCCTGCTGGATTTGGTGCATTATTCAGCATATGTATGGCTAGGGGAAAGGGTTTGTGAAAAATGAAACCTAAGGCAACAGCAGTACTGACATAAACTTGGTGGAAAAAGACGTATTTTAGGTTACATTTTTTTCCACATCTTGTCTCTGGTATGAGCAGGAGGACAAGGAGATATTTTCATACTCCTATGCTGATCAGTATTTACTGCAGCTGCTACAAAAGGTACTCACACCCTGTTCTTTGTTAATTTTGTACTCCTCTTTACACTTCAGTCATTTTTTTCTTCACTGAACAGATAATTCTCACAAAGAAAAATAAATTTTCAAAGTAGTTCATTACTGCTATAGATATATTATGCTTAATGGTTTTCTAACAGATGAATTTATTTATTGGAAGTCTTCCACAGCTCTGTGCCAAAGCAAGCTGAAATTTAAAGATGTTAACTTGGGAACACTATTGCTATTTCTTATTACCAGCACAGATTACTTTTAGTTTGGAGCTTTAGATTGCTTCTACATGTGCCTGTTTTCTTGAATCATGCAGAGAGCATTGCTTGGTTACTTAGCTCTGACACAAATGGATCAGAGCAACACAAACCAGAAGCAGCCATGGCTCCCATCCCTGTTTTCTCCAGCCCATCCTAGCAGCTGGACTGGAGCAAGTCCAGTGGCACTGCTGAAGTACCTTTCTCTGACATAGCTTCTGGAAACAAAGCACAGAAAGAGGAGTCTTAAGAAATATTGATAACAATCAGCTCTCCAGAGTGATTTTGTTACTAGCTGGGCTAGGTCAGTCAAAAGTAGTAGTAAAAGTTTGAGACACAATGGGTAAGATGTGGAATGGAGTCAGATAGGAGTTCTGCTATTTTTCCTTTTTTCCCTTAAAAACTGCCCTTTTCTGTACTGAGTTCTTTTCCTAAGATGTGGAGTGGAGTCAGATAGGAGTTATACTATTTTTCCTTTTTTCCCTTAAAAACTTCCCTCTTCTGTACTGAGTTCTTTTCCTGTTGTTTCCATCACTGCAGAGTTACCTCTCTATATTCTTACCCCCACTGCAGACCTAGGGGTGTTATGCATGATGTCTGAAGGACTTGAGATCATCCCTTGCTTCACATCACTGCATCCCATCCTGGTTCATTGCAGGACAGACATTTTTTCCCGTTGAAAGATGGTTTCCTACTGAGCTTCCCACTCAGGCTCCAGATACAGTGTCTTCCTCTGATAAAACAGTGTCATTCAGAGGAAGATGAAATGGTAATTACAATCAGAGTTCAGGCTGGCAGGAGATAGAGCAAAAATTAAAAGTGCTAAATCAGCAGCAGTTTGATTATCTGAAATGTCCCCAAATTCTGCAGCAGAGCTGCATTTAAATAGGTAGCAAAGTGGCTCCTTTTAAATCAAGTCATAATTGTTCAGGTCTAAGTTGCAGGAGCCAATTTTAGTTTTCTATTTCTCTACAGAATTCTCAGTGTTGATTAAGGGCAGAGGGATGAAGAATGGGCTTCCCCCCATTAGGCACATAGGAGAAAAAAACCAACAATATATTCAAGAATGCATTATACAAAGTTGCAAGAAACAGAGTTTCTTTTGAAATTGAGATGAAATTCCAGTCCTCTTTAGGTGTACAGCTGAAGTGTGAAGTGAGAAGCACGATGATTCCCTGGCTCCATGTTCTCAGACCTGGCTGTGGTGATCAGCTCTGCCTTCCCAGTAGCCACTACAGAACATTTGGAAACTGCTTGGATTAAGCTACTTCAGAAGCTCCTGCTGCAAGGTTTGGTGGTGAACTGGTCAGATGAAAGACATTTTACCAAGAATGGTGCCCATTCAATCACCTGAAAAATGTGTGATTAGTTAGAATCTTGGCTAGTGGGTTTTACTAGGATCTTAAATCTTTTACAAAGTATACAAGAACCACTTCTGACTGCAGGCAAATATATTTTCTGCCCAGACATGGGCATTCAGAAACTCCAGCAATCACATTTATCTGGTTATTGTTCTGGTTTTGTTCTAAGTGTGAATTCTGTTTTCACAGATATCAAAAATGTATCTGCGTGGCTTCTAGTCATTCTGCAGTCCTGCTCTTATCTACTGTGAATGGTAAAGATTTTACCACAGAAGATTATATTTACTTTGGAGAAATTTCAGAAGTGTATTATCTCTTGAAAGAAAAGGGACAGTGTTACTATTATGGAGAGAGACCTTGGGAAGATGCTCTTCTGCTAGAACATGTTTTCTTAAAGATGTTTACAGCACTATGATTGCTTCCTGCATGGGTCTTCTAAAAATACAGCTGCTGGGGAAGTGTAAAAAAGTCCCAGAATGTTCAGAGGACAGTGCTGTGCTGAGGTTGCTGTGCTCACCAACTTCTCAGTGCAATGCAAGGTAATAGATTTGGGATCTTTGGGTAACCACTTCATCAGAAAACCAAGCAATGCAGGAATTTAATTTAGAGGACTCTCTGCAGCACCTGGCGCTGCCAACTTCATTGGCAGAACGTGGCTCTCCACTGAATAATTAGCAGGGACCTTCAACTTTTACAAAATGCACTTTGAAGTGGTTCATGTCCAGCCACTGGATGTAAATGCAGTCACATAGCAGGCTGCTGGGAAAGGACTGGATGATGCTGAAGGAGATGACAACTTCCCTGGGGCTCCCTCTCTCTGCTCCCTGAAGCCCATGGGCTGTGTGAGCACCAAGTGTTCAGGTTGTGCCTTGAGGTGTGGGAGACTCCAGAAAGGAAGAAACTGTTGAAGAGAGGAGGGAGTTGGGCAAGGATTTTGTATTTTGAGGTGTATTTACCAAGCCAGGAGAGCAGCAGATCAGGAGACTTGGCTAGAAATGCCTGGTATTGGAGTGAGAGCTCTACCAGGGGGGTAGCTATGGGAATTTAAATAACTATTGCTTTATCTAATCTCTTGCATCAGCATGGAAATTGATCACCTGGGAGGGGGGGATTGCATTCTAACTACAGCTTAACAGCCACAAGAAACCTAAGAAGCTTTGCCTGAAGACAGAATATACTTGAATAAGTGGAACAATAGTGTGGCAAATCCTATGATCCTAGGAAATGTTCAAAATAATTGATTTCTTTCGTTCCTCTCCTTTTTGTTGAACAAAGTGGAGAGTGGGGAATTTAGCTGCTTGATTCCTCTTAAAGCTAGCCAGGAATGTTTCACTAATCATAACATTATAGGGATTTGTAATTGATATCATTGAGTTTAATTGATTTACTTGTTCTAGGGGTAGGTTTTAAAAGGAGTACCTGAATATGCCTTGGAAGCAAAGAAAATAACAAAGGACTTTATGTAAATTGCAGCAAATCTAGATGTGTTTTTCTGTAGGAAAAAAGGATTTGCTTTTATCTTTCTTGCTTAAATTTTAATCGAGACCATCTCATAAATAAAAAAAAATATTAAGGAATTTTGGTATTTTATATTGTTTTAATCAATGTAAGGATTCATAAAAGATGCAATGGAAAGATAGATATGTCTTTAAAATTTAAACTGTGGAAACAAAACCTTAGATGCTACAGCCATAATTTTAAACCCTTATGTTCAAAGAGAGTGCATTTTGAATATTTTCTCTAGTGCTTTAGGTTTAAAAAAATGCCACTAGCAAAATCAATTTTTAATGGCTTTAGGCTCCTTTAACAACAGGTTAGAGAAAGAGATAATACAGTGTAATGTAAGGTAAAATGCTCTTTGAAAGAGAGGAATAACAAGAAAGGAGGCAAGGAAATATTTGTGCACCATTTTGGTTTTGGAGCTTTCTACATACAGTGGAGAAATGACAAGTGTTGGGATACAAAATATTTAACTTATTTAGTTGTGTTTACCACAAAATTTATATTCTAGAACTTATTTTTGTTTCTTTTTTGCCAGCTTGTTTTACGAATTAATTAATGAAAGAAATGAAAACTTCTAAACTTTAATTTCTATCCTTCTACCTATTCAAGGAGATGTAGTGTAACAGTGAGGAGAGAACCCTCCCTGGGAAGCCTTCCCACCAAAGTGCAGCTTTTCTGTTCTGCAGGTGGCCATGGCATCTCTCCCCTGGGCCTGCCCTTTGGGAAGGTGGGATTTGAACCACCTGAAAGCTGGAGATTTGACAAAATGCAGCAGATTGGGGGGGACAAAGCAGCACCCACCTCACCTGGCTGCCTGAACTCTCTCCAGGCCCAGTAGTGCCCATCCTGCTCTACAAAAAACCTCAACATCTGTACAAACCCTTCCTGCTCTGCAGATTCTTGATGCCCAGAGAGTACTCAGGTTAGCACTGTCAGGTTAAAGAGGTAAGGCATTTTTTTAGACACATCATATCTGGAAATTGCTTCTTCCCTTGATTGGATTGGCCTGGAATTTGCTAAACTTTGGGTATATTTTCCTAGAATCTAATTGTTTTTCGTTCTGTAGGTTTTCTAGCAAGAGTAAGTGAAACAAAGGCTTCTTTGCCTTGCTAATAGTGTATATCAAGAAGCAGTTGGTTTGGTGTCTCATGTGAATAGGCTTTTCTTTTCACATAATTGTACAATTCTTGTTGCTTTACATTCTAATCAATATAAGTTGGGCAAAACTGCAATTATAATCAATGCTTATATTCATGGAACAGAGTGGTAACAGGGAAGAGCAGCTCAGTAAGAAGCATGGCTTGTTCCTTTTAACAGCTTTCAGTAAGAGGACTACTCAGATAGACTCACTTAGAAGCTAAGCCCAGAATTTATGAGCATTCCAATGGAAACAGAACCAATTTTGTCACCCATGAAAGAATATTCAAGCTGAGTGGCTTGAGCACATTGTCTTTTTAACATGCTGGTGCTGTGGTTTATTTGATCCAATGCTGATATAATACCAGGGGTGGGAGGTTTTAACATGGAGTTATAATTAACTCTTGTTTCTCTGCATTGATGAAAATCTAGAGGTCAGTTCCCTTCCAGAGAACAGGGAGAGGAAACCAGATCTTCACTGCTCTTCTGACAGCCCCAAACTGCAGTCCTGTCAGGCTCTGCTCTGCCAGCTTCCCTTATACCTCTGTATCCATCCCTTTTTTGTGGCCTATTAAAAGGAGAGGGACAAGAGGCTTCTCTGAGCCAGTGTCTCAGTAGCTTCCTAAGCAAGGATTGACACCTCTGGATCTGATAACCTGTGATGCAGACCTCTTCCCTGACTGTTCCTCCCAGTCCCTATGAACATCACTCATCTCTTCTCATGGTGGCTTCTGGAGGCCACAGGGGATCTACTAAAATGGACTGTGGGGCATCACCCTGTTAGTTGGTTGTTGCATGGTTCGTGCTCAGTGTTGAGGATTTTTGGGTTTATGTTGTTCTTATTTACATCTCTGTATTAAAAGGTGCAGGCACTGTGGGTTCTGAAGCCAATAGACATGGCACTGGGACCTCCCTTTGAGGAACTGGGCCAGCTAAGCTGGTGTCAGGGGGCTGGCCAGGAATGGAATATCTCCTTTTCTGCTGAGAGGGAGAAATCACCTCTCCTACCCTTAAACAAAGGACACTTGAGGGAAACTTTATTATAATAGCAGTCCCTGTTGCAAGAACCAGCCTGTGAGACATCTGGAATTACTGATCTCTTTGTCTAAATAAATTTCAGTTTAAACATTATCCTTGTTAAATCTACAGGATTTCTGCTCAGTGATTCTCTCAAATGCCGTGTATCTGGTGCTGCTTAACTGATGGGCTGGGTGATATTTCTGATTTGGTAGGAGACATATTTGAATCAGATAGTGGGTTTGATTTACTGGAGGAGATATATGTTTTGATAGATGATGCATCTCATTCTGTATTGAATAAGCAGTGATTCACCAGGGATCTGTCAGATCTGTTGAATGAAATATTGCATCTGATTTTGATCAATTTTTCTTGTAATACACATTTCTTTTAATAGTTGATGCATTTATTTTAGTGTGAAATGTATCAAATTCTTTATGTAATGTTCTTTCTTCTGTTGGTATGATTTATGGATTCTACAGGCAATAGATAGATATTTCAATTAAAAGTAAAGCATTCATTCCTGTCTGCCATGCCTTCACAGTATTTTAGGATGTCTCAAATACTGTTCCTGCAGGAGTTTGTAGTGTCAAATACTAAAAAGGCTTCTGTGAGGTGTGAGCAAAAACATTTCTCTGACAGAACCAGGAGTGCATTGTTATTTGAAGGTAAAATGTCTTTTTGAAGAGAAACAGATTCTGTTTAGACCTTACCCAGCACAAAGAGCTTCTCTTGGTCCCACAGATATTTAAAAGAACTATTTAATAGGACATGGATATCCCATAATCATCAGCCAGGGGCTTGGCCTGCATTTCTATTGGAATAAATAGGTGCAGGGATTTTCACTGCTAGTTTTACTGGGGGGGGGTTTCAGTAATTTTGCTTCTTTCCTAATTAGGGACACAATGATTTATAGAGCTTGAGGTGACCTCTTGTCTGTACCTGATCAAGCAACCACACAATGCAATTTGGTTCATCTGCTCAATAAAGGACAAAGTAAAATGGGTTTTGGCTGGCACCAAATAACCCTTATTTTAGGTGTTTAAACTTTGTAGGACTGAAGGTCATTTCCCTGAATGCTCCTTAATACATTTAGTCCCATGCTATGAAAAGAGTGACGTTAGGGGTGAAGAGGTCAGGAATATTAATGTTACCTAATTCTAATCCAAAGGTATGTATATTACTTCAGTTTTCAAGGAAAAAAAGAAATATTTTACACATTGCAGCAAAGTGTGAGAGAGCAGTTCAGAGGGACTCTGAGATCAGACAGCTGCCCTCACCTCAGCTGTGCCTGGCAGGATTTGTAAAACAGTGATGAAGTGGCTCATCTCTGATAGGGTTGAGCTTCAGGTTGAGCCAACTCTGCTTTCTAGGAACTATTTCTGGATTCCCCTGGGAATATTCTTCATCTAAATCCTGCTCTCTCCTGAGAAAGCTGCTTGCTTGTGATTTAAGACAGGCTGTGTGACTCTAGTCCGGGAAAAATACAACTTTATTCTGTATAATAACCAAACCATTTAAGATTTTATATTATGTCAGTGGACTACACACAGAGATACCCACAGACAAACCTGTTTCCAAACGTGTAAAAAGTTGTCATTTCACTTCCTTCCTGAGCAGCTGGGCTGTTCAATTACCTGGGTTATATAATGGACACAGTGAGGCTGTTGGGAAATAAATCTAAAAACAAACATGTAGTTTTCTAAATCTTTTCTGACTTGTTCCAGTGTGCTACACTGCATTATGCCACATCACATTGGTATGATAGGCAAGTGAAACAAGACAGTTCATGCTAATGAACAGAAAATCACAGCAGTTTGCTAGGTACCAAATTCACTTAGAGTATTTCAGGGCATTTGTGAGTATCATGGGAGAGACAGCTATTGCTGAGAAGAGCTGAACTGGAATGAAATCAGGGAAGAGAAACCATATGTGTGCCTCTGTTTCTACCAAGGCATGAAATGTTCTCTTCCTGAGGATCTGTATCTTCTGCCTGCTCTAAAGCAAAGGCTGTGCTACGAGGTGGTTTGACTGAGATACAAGAAGCAGATCTATATAGAACATGAAAATGCATGAAATCTCCTCAGAGTTTGTCTCAGACAGGTATCTGGCTTTGTACCCAAGGCACATTTACGTGTTGTTTATTCATACAATGAAAGAAAACAAATTGTAAATTGTTTGCAACCTATCACAGTAGTTCTTGAAAAATCAGGAAGGAAAAAGTTTGAATAGTCCCAGAACTTTTCCTCCTTTCCCTTTGTTGCAAGCAAACTTCAGTTCATCTCTTTGCCATCATACAGTGTCCCATGTGAACATGTGCTGGACATTCTACACTTCAACAGTTTTGTCACTGCCAGATTGTTTCCTCTAACTTTTCAGGGGCACCCAAATAATGCAGGTCAAGGAGTGATCACTGGTTTTCATGAAATCAGTCTCTGTTGTCTCAAAGCAGATGCTGTTTCCAAAGCTTTCAATACAGCCAGGACAGCTTGAAGTGCCCTGAGGTCAGATTTGTCTCTGCTGTGATCTGCCCTCTGCCTGTCAGTCCCTCCAAGTGGAAGAGTTTTCCCTGTGCAGTGGTTGAGCTGAGTCAATTCAGGAGAAGGCAGGCAGGCAGCACCACGGAGAAACCAATTTTTCCTTCCTATTAAACCCCAAACAGGAGAGGCAGGGTGTGCAGACAATCTTGTCATCTCTGTCTCACTCACTTGCTACCCACCTTGTTACCTGCGAGGAATTTCAGGATTCCATTCAAACTATTTATTTCCCTGCTGTGCCTTTTTATTGTTGAAATTTATGAGAACCAGGAACGCTGCAGAGGATGGGTGAGGGGATTTAAGTGCAGGGAATTACAAGTTGCCAGGGACTGAAAGGAAATGGGCTGGGCAGTCTTCCTCTAGAAAAGGTGCTGGGCCCAGCAGGGTGTGTAACAGCTCTAAAAATGGTGGTACCAAACTATTTTGTTCTTAGGTAAGAACACAGAAATATTGTCTGGGATTATTAAAGATAGAAAAAACAATTTTCAGATCTGAATGAAAATTATCTTTCCAAATGCCTTTTCAAAATCTTGTGAGGTACTTGAGCTGGGCACAATATTTTCTGTAGAGCTCTGAATTGCTTCTAAAAGGAAAAGCTTCTGATTAACCTCATATATAGAGGGCTGTAAAGCATGAACAGTGTCAGCTTCACTCCTTGAAAATCATTCTGGAGGAATGTGGCAGCATTTTGGCTTATGCAGTGGGTTAACAATACCTCAATTCTCTTATTACAAATGTTTTTCTTTCTAAGCATTTCTGACACCTTTTCAAGTAGGTACCTGAGCAATAGGCTGAGTAACTACCAGCCTGCATTTGGGCAGGGAACATATTAGATAGATTAAGTAAGGTCCTTTAAAACAATCTGACAAATTTGCAACAAACTTTAGAAAATTTTCTTCACTTCTCAATGTATTTTCTTTAAATGTTGAAAACTTTCTTCATAATCACAGAGCTCTTTCTTCCTTTGGCATAAGGGTACTGCTATGTAGCCAAGGGTGCTCTGTTCTCTCTGATGCCCAATATCTGACCCAATACCTTCTGATATTGTACAGATGTATCTTATGGGCCTTCAGGGAATGCATCTTTCAGTCAGCGTTTCCTGGGCTTGCTTAATGCTTAGGATTGGCAGCATCTGAAGTTTTTTCTTCAGTGGCCTTAGGGAGCTTGGTTTAGCCCTGATATTTATCTTATATCCAGGAATGCTTGGCAGCTTGGAGTTCTGATCCCTTGGCTGGGAAGTGGCAGCTCAAAGCACATCATGCCAGGCTCTGCCCTCTTCACTCCAAGGTGCTTCTAAACTTACAAGTTTCACTTCAGGTTCTTGAGGTTACTTTTCCACATGTCATAACCTGCTGTTAGTGCCTTACAAAATGGGCTCTCCCTGCAGTGTTATTCCTGTTGTAAAGCACATACTCACTGGTAACCCTCTTGCTTGACTGGAGAAAACAAGGCTAAAAGGTTAAGAATATGATTTCCAGGTTCAGAAATCCACTGATGCATGTGCCCTGTCAGACAGTGTCCTGCACACACATGCCACATATTCAAAAAAAAACAGATAAGGGATTTTGTAGTCTGGTTCCACCTCCATTTGACACAGGTATTTGTAGAGTGCAGAAACAGCCTCTGCTGAGTTATACAAGGTCATTCAATACATGAATATCAAACCTGAGCCTGGATACCTGGTGTCTCAGCTATTGTGTATCTTTCAAGAGGAAGAAAATATAGTTAAAAGGAAGTTTCTCTGAGGCTCTGTTGCCTCTTGAGTTTAAACATGTTTTGCAGTCTCTTAGTGCCACTTTTCTGCATTTATAAAATGCTCATTACCAACTGTGCAGCAGTGTCATTTCTAAAAGATGGGTTGATACAGCAGTAGCACATACTTTAATAATAATTACTTATGACTACAACAAAAATGTTGTTTCAGCTCTTTTTCTGTGCAGCAGAACAGTGGCACCCAGTGGCCATTCATGCAAAAATACTAGCCAATAAAATTTTCCAAACTGTAATAGTGATGCAGAGAAAAATGAAAAGAAAAATAAATTAGCATTTGTGTCTCATTTTTAATTTCATACTTCCAAATGCTCCTGAAAAACCTGTAAGCCTGAGAAAAATTTCAAGGACCTTTCCTGTTCTCTGATGCATAAATTTGTGTTAATCCCAGAATATTTACATTCTCATAGCTACACATATAGGAATTCCACTTGGTTATGCTATTAAAAATACATTTTTTTGCTTTTTAAAAATACTTTTACCATTGCTTTTTTCATTGTGGAGGGCAACAGTATATTAATTATTTCACTGTTGCATTTTTCATTGTTTTTATGTACTTCTTTTAAAATCTATATTATAAAATGATGATAGAGATTATGAGGAAGACACAGTTTCTTCCCAAAAGAAAGTAGAACCACATCCCCACATTTCAAATGTATGTTGGTTTTTAACATTTAACAAGGCATTTTTGCATGGATTTCTCTCCCATTTTAGAAATTTTGCATGTTAAGCACACATACTCAGATCCTACATGAGGGGATTATCCATGGACAGTTTAGAAATATTTTCTTCTTAGTGTGTGCAGCTCCGATAAGGTGACACATAGGGAAAAAAAGCTGCAGACAACAAAACTTAACTCATTTTGTAGCTTGGGGCAAATTCCCAACAGATTTTGTCTTTAGGGACTAATTGAAAACCTATTAGAATTTCAGTCCAGTTTTGTCTGAGGCAGCTGATTCCGTTATACAACAGGGTTATGTTTGCATTCATAAGGCTGGATTGCTCCTGGTCTGGTTTTGCAGTGAAGGTGGGAGTGTAGGATGTCAGAGCCCTGAAATTCCAGTTCCATCAGTGCTGCAGGGTGGGACTGAAGGACTCAGCAGCTGAGCCTGTGGATCCCTCCTTCCCCTGCTCTCATTTACAGAACATGCTAAAGGGTAAGAGGCTAAAACAGGGTCCTGACCTAAGCTATCTGAGCCTTGAGATTGGGCAATATAAACAAAAGAAGTTTTTTTGGAATCATCCTCTCAGAAGTTTTTCTGTGCCCTCTTCTTTCCAAGTTCCCTGAATATTGGAGGTTTGTGAAATGATTTCAAGGCTTTGGAGGACAAAGTGTAGGAGAGAGGCTGGGATGCTGAGTTACGCACAGCAGTGGTTGTGCACTGGGAAATTGGGAGAAGATTGTGCTTGTGCTTTCAGGAAAGCTGCAGGAGACAGCAGATTTGTTCCTACAGCAGCTGAGACCTCCAGCAAGTGGCCAAGTGCAGTGACAAAAGAGATGTAAATCGGGGAGAGAAGTGGAATGGAGCAAGGGAGGAGAGTTGGCCCTTGGTTCTTCATAGGAAAATGAGGCTGGAAAAGCTTGGGCTCAAGAGTTTGGCCCCAATACCTGTGAGAATGTGCTCTGGCAGCTGAGAGACCAGGAGAATCCAAGTGCAGGAAGGAGAAGTGGAGTTAATGTGCAGAATAAATTAGATAAATTAATGTAGAGATATTAGAGTGTAGGCAGGAGCATGGGGGGCAACAGAGAGTTAAATAAAAGGGGAATAGTTGAAAGGTAGATGAGGTGTTTAGCACCTTGACAGAAAAAGGTAGGTGTGATGTCCCTCAGGACTCTGGGATTTGTCTCAGAAGGAGAAGACTGACAGACCTTTAAGAAAGAACCTGATAGAAGGGCTTGAACTTGTCCTTTGTTTTCTTGGAGGCTGGGTTCCTGGGCAGAGGATGGAGCTCTCAGTGTGTCTGGAGAGCTGAACTAATTAATGAGGTGAGGCAAAGGTTCCAATGTGCTGAATGTCCCAGGGAAGAGAGAGAGGCCTGAGCTCCTGAGGAAACCTGGTCATGCCATGGGTAAGGCAGGGGTATTCTGTAGATCATTACACTGCTCTGAGATGCACTGAGAATTCCTCACAAGTGCAAATCGATTTGCAAGCTTGAGAACAGAAACATTACAAGCAATAGGTGCAGAAATCTTCCTTTTAGTAGCTATGGCTAAGGAAACACTGCTTGGAGTATCAGAAACCTCTCAGAAGGAGCCACGTGTTGCTAAATATTCCCATTTTAGAGGTCATAACCCATCCTTTCTCTAGTATCTCTCAAATACATTGCACATCCATGTGGGAACCCTTGTAAGTGATTTAGTAGACTGAGTATCATTGCTCTTTTGTTCTCATTTTTGTAAGCTGTAAGCCTTTATCCTCCTTATCCTTCTCAAAAACCCAAAATACCAAGTGAATTCCTCTATGAATCCTTTAGGCCTTTTCCTCCAATGAACTGTAACAGCTAAGCAGTTAACATTTGTAAAGTGTACAGTACAAATTTTAAGAGTCTTCGGACTCTTGTTTGATTCTTTTTGTTGTTGTTTGGTGCTTTTTCAAGTTGGCAGCAGTGCAGTGATCTTAGGCTGCTGGCTCCTTTCCTGTGGCAGCAAGAGCAGGAAAAGCTGGAGAGGGCAGCAGCAGGAAAATTTGTGATCAGACTTCAAGATCTTTGCTTCAAAGATCTTTTTTTCTTGTTGTGACCAAGGTCACTAAAATGAATTGCTGTTTTTAATTTTTTTTTTTTTTTTAATTTTCCTTTTTACATGAGGCTTTTCCTTTGCTAAGACAAGAACAGGCAAACACACCTTAAGAACCAAGTTCCCCAGGTATATTTCTTGGTTGCCAGGAGGGATGATGGATCTGGCTGGGTATGCCTGACCAGAAAAAGGTCCTCAGGCTTCCTCCAGGGCACCTCTGGCAGCACCTGAGGAAGGGCAGGGGAGGAGAAGCTGCCCTGCACCTCCCTGTTACCCCCAGGAGAACTGGAACAGCTCAGCACTGGAGCTCACTCCTCTGCTTCAGACAGGCTGGGTTCACAGGGAGAATCAATAGATGTTGATAGTAGGTTTTTTTCTAAATCCTAAAGGTCTGCCCTTGGCAGTGCAGCATTCTATTTTTAAGGAAAATTTTCCACTGAAGGGATGATTTACTGACTACACAGCTGTCCAGGTTTGGGGCTGGTATTTGTGTTTGTAATTGAAAGCTGAGAAAGATGCTCATTCCCATTTCTGCAAAATGAGATGGCAGTGCCTGCACAAGGACATTTTTTTTTTTTTTTCTCAGATGACTCAAAAGACACTGGGTTTCTGCTGACTCCATCTCAATGCTAAGCCTCTCTGTTGTCACTGAGGACTTGTACATGAGAAGTGGTTTATTGGCTCACAAACCAAGGCATTGATCATTGCCATCATTTGTTTCCCCACATCAACCTTCTCCCATCATATGCAGGTCCAAGCTAATTCAGATAAGGTCAAGATCTAGGCCACTCTTGAGACGTTTTTAACATGGCTTTTCCTTCAGGTCCTTGTATGTCATTTTTGAAACTTCTTTTGTAGTATCCCCAAGGCAGAGCTGGAAGAGAAGGTTAGTGGATAATTCAGTAGTTAAGCTATTCTCCAATATTTGATATGCCTCCAAGGCATTAAATTTTCACTCTCTCTTAAAGTGCTGGGAGCTTTTTTCAGTGGTTAATTATCTTTATGAAATATATGGCTTTTGCAGTGATACAGAACTCCTTCCATTATCATTCTCAAGATGGACAAAGAGGTACTGTTTCTATAGCTTTTGAAATATAGGTGTCTATATGTGTACATGTATAGATGGAATAACAAAACAAATTAGATTATTTAGCTCCTCTTATAAATGTGACATGGATGTAAATCATCCTTTCTCCCCATTAGCTATGAGCTCTGAATATTTCTTTTCATCTTTGTTGTGAAAACCAAAGCAGGAACAAGATTTTTAAAGGATTTTTTTTTTCCCCCCAAAAACCATCCTGGAAGACATTTTTGAACAGGATAATCCATCTTGGAACACGTTGATTTAGAAATCCATCATGCCTCTGGCAGATCTGAAGAATGCTGCAGCTGCTAAAGAGCCACCAGATAGAGTTTTTTCCTCCAGCAATATTCTGTGGAATTTTACAGAGGTGGTGATGGCTTTGTGGACTGTTTTGACTGCCTGGCTAAAAGGATGGTGCAGCCACAGTACAGGAAGTGATACAACTGTCTGTACTTGATGGAATGATGAGGCAGTGAGGAATTACTGTGCACATTTTTTTTCCCTTAATCACATCTTGGAAGCAGAATCTAAGTGTTCCCTGTGCATATTCCTTTCCTGAGTACACTGAGACATCCCAGCTTTTTTCAGTAGCTAAGCAAAGAATTATTTCTGTGTATTTATTGGGTTATTTTAAAATATATCAGTCCAAGTCTCAAAAAAAAAAAAAAAAAAAAAAAGTAAAAAAATCTGATTTGCCAGACTGATTGGAAATCTTTTTGTTGGAGTTCCTGATGGTATCTTAAGGAAAATGAAAGGACTGTATTCCCAAAACACCTTGGCATTTTCTATTCCATTATGAGAATGCTAACATTACTTAAATCACACTGTGATACAGAGGAAAATCAATATGATTTTAATTACTAGTGGCCTGGGCTTCTGTTATCTCAGAGTGGCACTGCACATCCAGGAGACCTGAGGCAAATTCAGGTGTTGCTGAATTAACTTGGGTTGGGGTTTGTAATGAAGGTTTTCCATCCAAGGGAAGCAAGCTGGGCTGTGGTCTGTAGAGGCTGCTGCCTGGATGGATGATGTGATGGTTTGGTTTCTTTCTTTTCTTTCTTCTGCACTGAAAGACTCTATTGTATTGCAAATTAAGAGGGTCCAAAAAAGGGACCATGTGCACTCCTGTTTCTGGAACACAAGGGTTCATGCCTCAGAGGAGTAACAAGCAGCAGGTAGAGACAGCATCTGAAACACCTGAGATGTTTCACCATGAGATTCCTCAGGGAGCAGGTTGCATTTGGTTTGGCTGTAACCAGCTGAAATGATCCTTTTTTTTCTTTTTTTTTTTTATTTTTTTCCTCTCTGCCTCCTTAATTTCTGCAGTAGGGCTGTGCTGCTGAAGCCCTCTAAGTGAGGACTGGGTCAGCATTGCTGAGCAGAGAATTTTCAGCCTGATGCACATGAGGCAAAGCTGGGACACTAACAAGGGGACAGACACAGTTTTAGGCTTTCTGCCACTTTAACTCCACTCCTATAAATTGCAAATCTGAACAGTGGCTGAGCAAGCAGTATTATCTTAACTTCAGATTGTTGGATGATGAGATATTCTACTCAGCACATTTCAGAAATAGCTGAATTTCTGCTCTTTACCAGTCTGCAAATCTGCAGTGTCATACCCTAAATCCAGACTTTGCCAAACGCCTTTCTTTTTAGTTCAAAGAACTACACTGAGTTAATTTGCTTTTCTCCTGCTCCTCCTTTTCATGTTCATTCACTTGGTTCTGTTCTGGCAGTCAGTTCCTCAGGGGAGGGGAGGGGAAGGAATGCACTTCAAAGGGTTATGAGGGTACATTCACAGAGGCTTAATAATAAATTTAGACTTGAAGATGTGCATGCCAGAACTGCTGCCCTCCATTTCTGTTCTGCTGTGCAGCTCACTGGAATATTGACTGTGCTAAGCAAGCTCAGAATGTGGCTTAATTCTTAGAGAAGCTGCATGAAAAGGGTGTATTCCTGAGGTTGGGACAAATGACTTGAGGATATTGTGCAAACAAAAGAAAAATAGGTGTCAGGTGAATTATTTATTGGGAACTGTTTTCCTTTCCCATATTCTGTAGTTAGTGCTGACCTTTTTTCTATTTTTAATTTCAATATTTGACAGGGAAACTGCTGCATGGTTCTGCGAGCCAAGTTGTGAACTCAACTTTCAAACAGAACTTCAACAGTGATAATTATTTAAGAATTAAGTTACAATGCTGTCTATTGAAAGGAAAGACAAAAGTTATTTTCATCCTTGGGTTGAAAGTGTCTCTTTAGCAACTGGAAAGAGTTAAGCTTGCCACGAGTTCCTTGAGAAGCAGATGGAGAGGCAGCTAACAACCTGGCTGAAATCTTGTTGGCTGAGACTTCTGAGGATCCACTGACTTCCTAGAGTTACCCAGCAAATTATCTTGAGCACTGCAATATATGAAAATATTCTTGAGTCTGTTGCAACTTTGCACCCTTCCCGCTCCCCAAATTCTGAAAAAAAATTTAATCTCTCAATTATCTCTCCATGTGCTCAAGAGTGATTACAAGTCTGTGGCTGATTCTTGGAGAATTGTTGGTCATGTGCATCTTTTTTTTTTTTTTTTCCCACAGGCTTTACATTTTTTTACTGGTATTTGAAAAATAGCCAAGAATGTGATAATTAAGCCCCTGCAAACTTTTAATAGCTACATAAAATCTTATTAAATATGGCTGCATGCACTGAAGAATAGAAAAGGCCAATTTTTGATTGTTAAATAAGATTTGTTTGCAGAAATACAGAGGAAAAAACAGCCATGGACTCTGCTGGCATTCTCAGATGTACAACATGATCCTAAAGCTGACTGTAGGATGATGTTATCAGTGTCTTTTCTTGCTACCTGTAGGTTCTGCAGATAAATCAGAGCTGTGTTATGCTTCAGCTGATCCTTTGTTCCCACTGTGACATCAGGGCAAATGCATTGGGGTTTTAGTTATATTTAAGAAAAAATGAAAGCATGTTGGGACTTGCCTCCCTATCCACCCAAAATAAATCAGTATTTTAGAGGCATTCTCTGGTACCAATTAACTGTTCCCCATCAGTAGTCACGTTGTCTGGTGTAGAAGTTGCCACACCACCCATTCTGATTTTTTCTTACTCTCCAAAGTATGCAGCCAACAGAAGTGGAATCAAAAGCTCATTTAATTGGTAATTCTTTGTTTTCAGTTGCAAGAGCACTTTGTGCAGAAAGTGCCCTGTGAGGTGAGTAGATGTATAGGTGTAATGGTACCTATATGTACAGGTGCTATGGTACTGATCAGTCAGGCCTGGGTGTCAGGTTAGTAATTTGGGGATTCTCAGCCCAGGAATTGTCCTCTTTGCTAGGCATGGAACACCTGCTCTGAAGCACCAGAATCCCTGGCAAGTCACTTGTACCTAGTGTGGCCTTCAAGGACTCCAAGGGCCACAGGTGTGCAAGAATGAAGGCAGCTTGTGTTTCCTGGGAGGACAAGGCTTTGGGAATTGCAAAGCAATTTGGTCCTTCCTCTAGAGCTAGGAGTGAAGTTTCAAACTTGTCTGGAGAATGTAGGTGGCCAAAAAGCACAGCCTTGAGCTCTGTGTATTGGGGCATTCATTGGCACTGTTGGTATGGGGGCTGTGGGGGTCCTCTTGATAGATCTTCCATTTTTTTTTTGTAAAATATTTGAAAATTTTTAACCTCTTGCTGACAGTCTGCCTCCAAAATTTAGATTTTAGATTGATCAAGGGCAAGGTTTTTATGTATGAACTCATTAAAGAATAAAAGAAATATAAATAACTGAGGGCCCTGTCCCCTGCACACTTCTAGAAGAAACCTGGGATAGCTGTGTGGTTGATTGCAGTAGCTCTGTTTCTCACTTTTTCCATGTCTGCTATCTGTATACCTTGACCTTTGCTCATGTGCCTTCTCTGGCTTCAGGGTCCTATGTCTATGTGGGTTGTTTTGTTTTGGTTTTTCTGTTGTTTTTTTTTTTCTAAAAAAAAAATTTCTCATGAAGGGACTCTAAAGCTTGAATTTGAATTCTGAAGGGTTTCAAGGTTGTGATGGAGCAAATCTGATTAGCATCACCTATCTACCACTCCCGAGAGAGACATCATTTCTTCCCTAAACCTAGTTCCTTTGTAGGCAACACTTTCAGACATGTATTGGGGCATCCTAAAGATACCCCATATTTCCAGTTTGCTAAGAACATCTAGCAAAGCAGTGGTAGTTTCAAAAATGAAGTTTCAAATAAGTTTCAAACCTTAAGGCAGTTTGGAGACAAAGCAATTATGTGTGCTTAAAAATATTTATCAAGTCAAAGAAGTACTTCACTTCCATTTTGTCACAAAACAGAGCAGAAAAGCCCACACCACCATGCACTGCAGGCAGTTTTTTCACTTACTAGTGTGTCCATTCCTGCATAAAGTATACTTTGAATTGTGTCCATGCCTGTTCTGTCCCTCATGCTTTGGTCAGATTTGCCTGCACCAACTGGGGTACAGTAAATCTCTCCAGATACAGAAGAGAGTGGATGATGTGCCAGGTAATTTGTTACCTGAGATGTATCCTGGAGTTAAGGTGACACCTGGGGTGAGGTTCAGCACTCACAGTGTTTGGGCTTCCATAGGAAGCTGGAAGCATTGCTGCTGATTGGGTGAATTGGGAAGGCTTGGACTTGCCTCCTGGGATGGCTCTACAATAGCTGTGGTACAGAGAAAGGCTGCAATCCCTGGAGGTAAAAGCAGGCTGCTCAAAAAGTGTGTTTTACAGGCTGGCACTCAGCTTCTGCTTTCCTTCCTGAAATCCTTGGGAGGCTTTTTGCAGGGTTGCAAAGCAGAGGCTTTGTGCTGCCTTGCTGAGTGCTTCCAGTCTGGGCTTTCAACATGTGCTGACACTCTGTGCTTCTCTGCTCCTGGGTTTCCTGTCTTAAATTCAGTGTACAGCTAAATGTACAGTACAGAAGTAGATTTTAAATGCATCCCAGACTCTCCAGAAGAGCAGTTTCATTTGATTACAACATGCTGCAAATGAGATGAGCTGAGACCCCAAGAACACTTGGAGCCTTTCTTTCTGCCTCACCATTTCTCTCCTGAAGTATTTGAAGGTTCTCATAAGATGCTGGATTGCTGCTACCTCAGCAGTGAATCCTAACTCTAAAAAAGGACCTCAGAATGGGGCATCTGTGGTTTGGGTTTTGGGGTTTTTTTTTTGGTTTGGTTTGGTCTGGTTTTCCCTACATCTATTTACTCTGGAATAAAGGCAGCATTGTATCTGCTCAGCAGATGTGAACTTCCCTGTTACTCACTGGCTCTCATTCTTAATCTTTAATTTCCTAGGCTGAAGCTATGGAAAGTGAACCTTTGTCTTGAGAATGTCTGAAGGTTTTCATCACCATACATTTTTTCCAATTATTCCAAGATGCTAAAAGCCCTTTGGTACTAGAGACAAGACCTTTGTAAAATTGTGTTTCTCTCCAGACGCCCATGGATGCCCAGCCCCCACTCAGCCTTCTCTGCAGATGACTCTCTGCCTCTCTCTGCCCAGTTTCTCTCTCACAGAGCAGTGTTTAACACTATCAGGAGGTTTCAGTGGCTGGTGGGTGGCTGAGTCTAAGGAAAACAGTTTTCCTGCACAATGCAAGAACAGAGGGCTACTTTTTATATTTTGTTTACTTAGTAGCATAGAAAGTCAAAATCCTGTCAAGCCCCCACGGAGCTGCAGCTTGTGAGCTTGTCTGGTTGGTTTGTCTACCTTACAACTGTCAGTGTGTTTGTTGTTTCAAAGAAAAGGCTCTAAATGCAGAAAGAAAACCATGCACTGGACCTGCTCAGTGTACAAGCACTCTTAGTAGCTACCAGTTTCTCTGCATTATCTACTTCAGGAATCTCTTTTTCTAGTAGAAATTTTTGGTTACCATGACTGCTGCAGCTGTCCTTCAGGAGAGTCTCTAACAATGAAAAATGCAGGTGGAAAACTGCAGTGCAGAAAAGTCATTTGACCAGGAAAATTTCTCATATCCTTCCACGGGCAAAGAATGCTGAATGTGAGTTGGTATTTCAGAATTCGAGTTAAATTCAGATCACGATGGCTGAGGAATACAGAATATTGTTTTCAGGGGAAGATGGGTTGCAGCTCAGATGGTGTCTCTAGCAGATGAATAGGCAGGACCTTCAAGGTTGTTTATAAGTTTTTTTTAAGTATTTGTAGCCGTACTTTATCATTAAAGAAAAGTCTGAATGGATCTAGGGCCATCTTTATGTGCTCTGGACTTTCCTTTCCATTGTACTGGATGGAACAAGATTGATTGCCAAGAGCTCCTGTTCTGTTTGTGGGAAAAAATGGGAAACTTTGAAAGGTGAAAGATTGGAAAAAAAAGTAAAATTGATATACTGCTGCCAGTGCCATTATTAGGAAATGCATGCAGAGTTGCTTCATTTAAATCACTTTTCTCTAAGGGGAATCACTATAAGAAACAGCCCAAAACCTTTGTATAAACCATTTGGAACAGCTGCCTGGTCCCAGCAGAGCACAGTGATGCTCTCCTCTATTTCCAGAGTTGTACTGGGCTCCCATTTGCTCTCTCTGCAACACCCACTGGGAGAAGGGAATTTGAAAGTAACTCAGTCCTGCGTAGGATTGAAGGTTCCAGTTTCAGTCTATTTAAATGCATATTCCAAGTTTTTTCAGTACTGTGAATTGGATTTATCAACATGAAACTAAATTTGAGAACATCAACCCCTGATGTGGAACTGGAACTCTTATTTTCTTCCCTGCCTCAATTCTGACCAGAAGGCCCCTGGGCTTTGTGTTCTTTCCTAGTAAGTTCCCAGTGCAAACTTAAAAAGACTGTAACAAAAATTAAGAGATTCCCTTGACTTGACTCCCTAGCAGCACCCTAACTTTGAACATATTGGTATCCACAGCTCCAGTTTCAAACCCTAAAAAAAAGTGGCTTTATCTGATATTTTTATTACATGTTTTTAAACTCCATGCAATGAGAGAGGTGGTGATTTGGTGGTTCTGCACTGCTTTGCTGATTCAAGTTCAGATTATAACAGACAGCTAACCCTTATTTCTCATCTGTAACTCCAGCCTATAAATTATAAACATTCTGGCTCAATCATTATATTATTATTCTTTTATAGCTCCCAATTTACAACTCTGCCTGTCCTTGAGCTGGTTCTTTGAATTTGTTACAGTCTTCTGAGGGAGGATTCCACTTCTTAGCTCGGAGAAAATCCAGTCTCATTCTGGTGTCTTCAATTTTTCACAAGACCTAAGTGTTCCTCATTGATTATGTACTGAGGATTAATTACACTGTCACTTAATGTATTTCCATGCTTGGACGATGTATTGGCTCACTTATTCTAGCGTGGTCAGCATTTTTCCCTGGTATGGGCCATGTTAGTTTTATTAATTGCTGGAGGAGCAACATGGAATGAATGGAAGTAATTAGTTAGCAAAGCTGTGTTTATTCCCTCAGTAAATCTCTGGATATCATTTGCTTTTGCTACTTGGAGGTCTGGGATGCTCACATCTTCTGCCCTGAAGGCATCAGAGAAAAATGGTCATTGCATGAAAGAGCAATATTCTCTGATGGGCTTTTTTACACAGGCCAATTCAGTGTCCAGAGAAATGAGATATTAGATAGATCTCCTTTTTCAAATACATGACAAAAGAAGTGTGATCAAATATGGGAAATGTGTGATATGGATCCTTACTTTTATTAGGAGGAAATGTCTATCCATTCATCTTGCAGAACTTTAAAGACAGACTAGTGGGTGTTAAATACATAATCCAAAATGTTTCTTTAAGAAGTTCAGAAAGAGAAACTAAGATTTAAAACAGTGAAGAACTAGGAATTTTGGTATACTATAGGCTAATTCAGAGCCTAACCATCCACCCCTCCAAGAAATCCCCACAGCAGCTAAAACAGACAGAGGTCTGAGGAGGTGTTCTCTACAAAACTTTTAATCTTTGGAGGGAGCATCATGGTCATTGTTCTTGCTTCTCCAGAGTCTGTTTAGGATTAGCCCCCAGGTTGTTAGGAGAATGCTAGAAAGCCAGTGACAGAAAAGATTTGTGCTGGGCTGTCAGGTCTGTTCCCCAGCACAGTATCTCCCTGCATAAGCATCTTACTATTTATACAATATACACCTTCTGTGAAAATGGGTCCTGCTCGTGGTGTGAAGTGTGGGGGAAGCACTGAGATGAAATGTCACTGAGATAGTGCCTGACACTGTGATACATTGCCACCTAAAATTACTCAGGCAACTGAGAGCCAGCTGGGCTCTGGGCTGAACAGCAAGGTCAAGTCTGAACATTTGTCCCTCTCAGTCCTTCCAGCAGGTCCCCCTTCTGGACCTCTGGACTTGGGAGCTGGCAGGAAAGGGAGAAGTATGTACATGAGGAGTGTGAAGATGTGAGTGAATACTCCAGAAATGTGGTCAGAAGGCCATTGTGTTAACTTGGTAATAAACAAAGATTGTGGAGAGGTCAAAGCTGGAGGTCAGAAGAGAGGCACAGCTTTGCTCATATTGCAAAAGGCAGAAAATCCATCACTAAGGGTTTTTTTCCCTCATTTGGGTATGTAATAGTTGGGTGCTGTGGCAGATGGTTTTCGTGTGCTTAAATCCATTGTAGCCATAAATCCCAGGCTAACAGAATCCCTAATCCTCCTTGGTTTACGTAGTAAACGTTGAAGTTATTAGTGTGAGAGAAGAAAGCACTCCTCATTACAAAAATAATCCTAAAAGCTTCCAGGTCTTTGACATGCAGAAGCAGATAGAATTTGAGCATTAATCTTCGACTTCTTTATACAGGTCTAAGGCAGTATTTTTACAGATTTTATTGTTTTCTCAGGGTGATGCTGGTTGTGTTAGGCATTTGAATGCTACAGGTGTAGTGTTCCACACAGCATCCCCATCAGTTAAGAAAAAAAAATGCTGGACTCAGTTAAACACTGTTGTGGGTGGGAGTGGAAGGTCTTGGGGTAGCTTGAACTATAAGCAACAAAGATATCAGGAAAAGATTATTTTAATTCTGATTTATAAAAATGGGACTTAAAAATTCAATGGAAAGGGTAACTCATTACTAACTGTGTAGGAATTTGGGTGATTTACATGGGGACTGGAGAAAATTATTTTTACAGGGACTGATTGAGTCAGGATAGGGTTGAAGTTATTTGCACAAGGATCAGGAAAAAGAATAAGGAAGACCCTCCCATTAAGTCACAAGGTTTGGGGTAGACCCCTTGGCTTTTTAAACTCCTCAGACAGGGGTCTGGTTGGCTGAATCCACTCTTAGTCCCAGACTTGGTAACTGGTTTAGGTGTAGGGTGTAGGGGGTTCAGTGTAGTGCTTTGAGACAGAATTATGGGGCTGTTGTGATTTGGAATGGCAGCAATTTGAGGTTGATTGTCACTGCTATAATGAATCCCAATTCATTGATGATGACTGATGAGTTTCTAACAATAATCAATAATCAACAATTTGTTATGGACATGTGCAGTGGTTCCATTAAGCATTTAACAAAGTGTGGAACTAAATTACTGTCATACACAGAGATAGAGAGGTTAACCTCTGCTAAATTTTGATAGCAATTGATGGTTGAACAGCATGAAAAGAAGTTGCAATGTATGTACCATGGATTCATCTGTGAGATCAAATTATAGTAAATTGTTATAATTTGATCTATTTGCCACATAAATGAGAAATAGCAGACTACTTATTCTTTCTCATCAGAAAGACCTGCAAAAGGAAGAGGGGCAATCAGGAGTAAAAAAGGGAAACCCAGATAGGCTGCATACCTTAGAAGTTGGGGAGAAAGGTGAGACCAGGCAGAGGGGATAGATCTTTGTGCAGGAAAAGCAAAAGAGAACCACAGGATGACATCTGTAGCATTCTGAAAGCTCGTTCCACACAGCAGGATTAACTCTGCAGTTCACTGAACAAGAGCCATGCACTGACTGCATGACAAAGGCTGTGGTTATTCACTTTCTTGTATTTTTTATTTTCTTTTTCTCTCTTTTTTAAAATTCTTTTTTAGTACCTCGTCCCCTTTTCTGGCTCACATAGTTTGAGTTCTTCTGCGTGTGCTAAGGGATTTTTAAGGAGGATTGCAATCTGGGTTTGTGTCAGATGGAGCTAATTACCTTACAGGGTGTAATAGCAACACAAGAGCATCAGTGAAGTGAAAAACAAAAAAAGAGCAGAATATACAATTGTTTTCTAAAAGAGTTTCTTTTCTTGAGGGAAAAATCTGCACATTTAGCATCTGTGACAGGGGAGATGTTGGGCTGTGTAAGTGAATTACCAGTAGCTCTGTGTACATGTGTGTATGGAACAGGAGGAACTCTCAGTGACATTAAGCAATTTTCTTACTGCAAGGAGAGACTGGAAAAGGAACTGAACTGCAAAGCTGCATTTCCCTCTCTCTCAAAATCCTAACTTAGGCTGATAAATGAAACATGATGTAAAGCAGAAATACTATATAGACTCCTATGGAAGTGTTTATTATACTGCACAAAGCTTTCATTTTTCTTCATGCCAGGTTCTAGATGGAAACTTAAAGTATGCTGAAAGAAAACTGTAGAAGATCTAAGTCATGTCACCATTACTGATATGTTTAGATAGTTTATTTGTGCACAACAAAGGACATTGTGGCAATAACAGGTAATGGCTCCCAGCAACAGAACTCTCTTACTCTAAAATCAGTGTGTTATTTACAATCCTTCTCTCAACTCATTGGTAATAGTACTGCTACCTGGTTTTCAATCTGCTTTTCAGGTTTCACTTAAGTAGCATCAGAAAATTAGGCCTTATGATGTGGCACAAATTAAATTCTCAGTTTTGTCAGCTAATTTTTCACAGGCAAGGGAAGGCTTTGTACCTTTGTACCCCTCCCTTATTGGGTCAGGAATAGTCCTTGACAGAACTCTTAGCTGAAGCCAGGTGTAATCCAGGTGTTATCAGCCAACAGCTGAGTCTGGACCTTGCACATGTGCCATTCCTCAGCTTGCAAAGACAATAACACAGTTTGTTTGATGTCTGAGTTGAATGGCAGGAACTAGAGCACAGGAATCCCTGGTACAGGCTGGGGAAGGCAGCAAAGAGTTGGGGTCTCTGGTGCCCAGGGAAGAACAAATTCCTGAGGAGATTTCCAACGAGGAACCTGGTACTGAGCCTTTCTATTACCTTGCCTCTTACTGATGCCCTCAGACTACAGATAGCAGTAGAATCCTGACTGTAGTACTGAATATCCCTTTGTAATCACAGGGGATGAAGCAGCCAAAAAAGGGGTCTAATTTTAGAAGAAACGTGGAACATAAGGAAAAGAATTGAAGAAGGAGCTGTATCCAGGTGGTTTATCAGTCCTGGGATCAAACCCTTTCAAACACAGCTGAAGGGTTGTGGACAACCACAAGAAGAATTCCATCCACAAATGGAATTTCTGTGGAGCAAAGCATGAGAGTGTGCACTGCAGATTCAAGTACATCAACAGCATTTGCATATTATTTATATATAGAAATAAAATAGAGCATATGCATTCACTTGAGTTACTTTATCTTCTGTTCTTTCTCAAGAAGAACATAATCAGAATTTTCTTTTATTCCTTGGAATAACTTGCACAGCTCACAGACCAAAACTTTTAGCAAAAGCCTTGATCATTACAGAAATAGGAAAATGCTGTTATCACCAAAACAGAAAGCAGTTGCATACAAAAATATTTTGATTCTGACTGTACTGAGCATCCTATGGCATAGAACATGGGCCTTGGCTGTAATGTTCTTGGCATTGCACAGCTTTCTTTGGCCAAGGGTTATTTTTCCTCTCCTCTATGGGTGTTTATAAGTAAATTTACAATGTATGTTACTAAACCAGTGAGAATTTTAACTGAGTTCTAGAATAAAAATTATGAAAGACAAGTCCTTAGTCTATAGCAGAAGTACATGCAGGCAAAGCTGTCATGATACCCAATTACTGTATTCCTATTGCCATACTGAAGAAATGTTTTCTGATACTTCTAGAAAGGCCACTTGATAAAAGCTACAGTATTTTGGTGTGGGTCAGCAATCATCATTAACTATTTGAATACCTAGTAAATATTTTAATATGTGTGTCAAATAGAATGAAGTCTTGTTTTTAGCATATATTTTCTTGCAGGGAAAATTGAAGAGATGCTCTTTGCCTTCCTCCATTCTGCTGTCAAAGTTTGACAGCAGCAATACTTTCACAATTTAAATGCTAAAAATGTAAATAATATATGTGTTGCCTACATCTGTGGCAGGTATTTGACAAGGTGGCATCCTATGAATGAAGTACTTCAACTATTTTTGCTGAGAGAAGAGAGGCATTCCATAGGCTGTATACCCAGCTGTAGAGAAAACTGTGAAATCTTGACTCTAAGTTGATTGAAAAACTATCATTGGCTGCACTGAATGCATTCTTTAACTCAGGTATTCCTGAGATGCACAGAAACATTCCTCCTCTATCATGGAATAAAAAATGTCTTACAGCATTGAGTCTCAGCACTTAAATCCATCTTATGCCATAACTTTTCTCTTTTCCTTTTTTTTCTTTTTCAAAAGAGTCCTTTCTAAATTGCAGCTTTCATTCATTGTAATCTTAGTTCTTCCAGGGGAAACTCCACTATTTTTAACACTGCTCTTTCAACAAATAAGTGACTCTTCAATTAAATGAGCTCATATAATTACCATGCTGTTTTACTTTAGCTGAAATAGGCAATTTTAGGTGTTCTACAAATGTATTTTGTGCAGGTTTTGTCATGGCAATATGTGGGTGCAGCAATGTGCAGGGATTTTTGATCAATGTGTGGATCCAATCAGAACAAAGTGCAAAGATCTCCACGCCATACAAACTTCTTTACAGGTAAATGTGACAAAACAGCAGTGCTCAGAGCCAGCCTGTGGATGAGTTACAGCTCAAACCAGGCAGACAGCACTCAGCCAAAAGACAGAACTCTGCCTTGATTCATGTGCTTGTTCACTTGTAATAAAGAAGTTAGGAGAATAATAAAAGTTGGACTAAAAGGTCAGTTTTTTCTGATCAGTGCTCAAAAGCCAAACCTAGATCAGCTTGAAATATCTGTGATTTTTCAAATTTGCTGTCCCTAGCTCCTTGAGAAGCAGTGATTTGTACATGGACCCCAGCACAGCAACAGATTGGGCTGTGTGGGTTGGTTCCCTGGTGGGCAATAATTCCATTCAAATGACCATTAATTCAGAAAATGAAAGAATAGACAGGAAATTCTGAGAGATTCCTTTAATTTAAAAAATAGCAATCAACACATTGCCCTGACAAGCAAAAGGGCAGAGCCCAGGCAGAGGAAGCCAGACCTCTCTCTGAGCTTTCCAATGGAAATGCCACTTTTTCCAGTTTTCAGTGTTCATGTGCCAGCTGGAGAATCTAAGCTACCAAAACCAGAACCCTACCTCAAACATACAAAACCAACAAACAAATTGTTGCACTTTGGCTTTCAAATTACTCCATTATTTTCCCGTTAAAGTTGAGCTTTTGGCTTTCCTGCCAAATGCCTGATAGTAAGAAGCTCTTGCTCAAAGTTTCTTGCTCTTGGGAAAAAAAATCATTTCAGAGGGTTCTCTGCTCCAGGCTGTGGTCAGCAGCAAGCACAGAACTGGGGGGGGCTGGGATGTTAGGGACTGGCTCTTGCTGAAAAGGACAGATTTACCCCCTTAGTGTTCATTAATTAGAAATGACAATTGGTGAAATTGCTAAAATGCAGCCCAAGAGCTGCATTTGTTGCAAAATTACATTGAGCAACTCAGGAGAAAGTTACTCTCTTAATTTTCTTATCCCCAGCTTTTATAGAGTGCCAAAACAAAACAGGGGCAGGCTTCTTCAAGATTTGATTTCCATGTTTGTTTTCTTGCTTATTGTTATTTTATCTCATTGTTTTGTAGATGGAGAGAAAAACTGCAAAAGTATGAATAATGATTTCAGCAATAGAATGAGTAATAAAAACAAAGAAACCCATTCTTTTCGTAGTTGAAATTAAATTACTAGTAAAGCAAATGAAAAGTCTTTTATAATTAAAAGAAAAAAATACTATTTTTTCCTCAGCAAATTTGCAGTCTTTTTTGCAATCTTCTTTGCTATATTACATTTCATATGCACGTAAAAAGCAGTTGAAGAAAATTATTTGGTTTACACAATTGTGAAAGATTACAAAGTGTCATAATGGAAGTCACTCATGCAGGTTAACTTCATCTGTCCTCTACTTTGGTGTTTGTGCAACCCTTAATTGCATCACAAATTGGATTATAATGCATTAATGATAAATCAGAATTGTACAATGCCATCCTATTTCCACTGCCTTTTCCCATGCAGTCTCATAGTGTTCTTGACAACCCAGAGCAGTAATAGTTAAAGCAATAGTTATTTGCAGTGCTGTAGGTTTTAAATTACAGCAGTTTCATTTCTGGTGTCTGAAAGAAGGGATCTAAAGTCAAACTTAGATAATTTTTTGCAAAACACCCTGTGTACCCACCCTGAAGTTTGAACCTGGTCTTACTCTCTTCATGGCTGTGCAGATGTGCTTCAAACATTTACCAGAGTTTGGGACTTGAAGAGTTTTAATTTAGTTAAAGGCTAACATTGCTCTTTAATTTCTTATTTTTTAAGCAGTGGCACTGAGCAGCCCCCATATTTTGTGTCCATTCTCGTGTGGCAGAGCTGTAGCAGGGTGGTATTGCTGGGTCTGGGTGTGTGGCAGTGGCTGTGCCTGTGTGTAGGTTTATTCTTAAAAAATTCTGTCTACTCTGAATGGCTGAAAGATCCTGTGACACTTTCCCTAAGAGCAGTTCTCTGCTGTTCTCCACACTGCCTGGCACACTTACCATGCTTTTAAGGAGCAGTTTGGGGGTTTGGGATTACTGCTAGCACTATCTGTAATCCACAAAATAACAGCAGTATTAGTATTTTCCCCCTCGTTTGTATTTGATTGCCATTTCTGGGTTTCACCTGATAAATGGCTTCCACACTTAGCAAGATAAATCCCTACAAATGTGTTGCCATCTTGTCTTGGAAACGTGGGGAGCTTTGTCATCCCAAGGATAAATTCTGCACTTGAAAAGGGAGCATCCCAATCACGTTTGACCTGTTCTAAGGATCAAGGCAGTGGTGTCTGCAGTTACTCTGAGATCCAACAATTCAAACCAATCTGGTTTTAAAGACAAATCATGCATAAACTCAGGCTAAGTAGCTGTCTTCTGTGACTCTGATTCATGCTGTGCTGACAAACCCTCATAAAAGCAGATAAGCTGTATCAAGAACTAATTAAGAGCAGAGTGTTTTATGCCTCCTTTGCATGAAATTAAATAAAGGCATTCTGGGAAGAACTAAAGCAACAAAATCCAGCAGATTTTTTTCTTTTTCAGACACAGGGTTTAAACCATGTCTCACATTTTTCTGAAGCTTCAGTTGCTGTATCTATCTGGGGGATGTGAATGCCAAATACGAGCCACAGGCAGCAGGAAAAAAAATTCTTATTTCACCAACTATTTTGGTCTTATTAATTCAGGTTGGGACGATTTAGGAAATTAAACCTCAATTATTCCTTATTGAATGAAGTCTGAAGTTCTTGGCTTCCCTTGGTATCATGCTTATTTCACTTTATTGATTTTTCAGTAGAGAATTCTTGTTCCTTCTTTGGGAAAGAACATAGTAGTTGATTGATTAATCAGGTGCTTGAGCTTTGCAAAGCAACAAAAAGAGAGTGGAAAATGACTTTATATTAACTTCCTTTTTGACACCTCTACTGATTTAGACTTTGCCCTGAGGATATATGTCCTAGCACTCCTGCATCTTGTTTGCTGGGATTTTAGAACTGCAGTATGGTACCTGAAATGAAAATGTTAACAGTGCCAGTAGAGACACTGATTTGATCAAATTGAATTTGTACTTGATTAACACCAGAAAAAGTACCTGCCATCTGTGCATTCCTAGCAATATCAGCACAGGCACTGGGAGAATGTTGTCAGAGGATGTTGGAAGTGTGGATAAAAGTCTGTGTTAAAAATTAACTTTGATCCCAACCGAACCTCTGTCTGATCAGCTTCATGCTCTGCACTGCATGAGAGGACATCTTCATCTGAAAAGTTAAAATACTAACAGTGGCTTTACCTTTTCTGAATCTTAAAACTTAAAGATCCTGAAAGACTTCCCAAACCTTGGGCTTAACAATACCCTCTGATTTTAATGTTGTGCCTACTTACACAGGAAAGTCAATGGAAATTAACTGAGTATTGCTTGGATGGCTTTATATTCACTGTTAGGTTTAAAGAAAGTTAAATTACCTTCCATATAGACAGAAAGATTTGTGTTTGGTTTTCCCTGTGTTTTGCTTTTAAAAATATTTTCTAACTTGAAATTACACCTGAAGCAAATATTTGCAATCTGCCAGGATCTTTTAAGAAATACCACTGTCTTTTTGCTAATTTTTACACTTTTGTTCTTTATGTAAAACCACTCCAGTGTGCCCTACAGATTCAAGCCAAGGAATCAGAGGTCTCAGAGTAGTCTGGCTGCACTCCCAGCAGAGAAATAGGAGGTGGTAGCAGTTCTGAGACAGCACATTGGAACTGCAGACACCTGTAGCTTCAGCACACTGAGAACAGGAGAACTCAGAACACTGAGAACCACTTGGAAAGGGTAATTCAGTTGGAAATTCTGTGTTGAAAAGCATTAATTGACAACTATTAGGTTTCAGTGAGATTCATTAGGTTGGGAAGTCAAAGCATCTGAATCACTCCAGCCTGAAGAACCTTTGTTGAAGATGTATTTCTAGGGAGTCTAATTCTTAATTGACATTCAGATTAAGTACTTGCTTTATAATTGTTCATTCCTTGATGTTTGAATCCCTGCTTTTTATAGAAAATCAAACATTGAAATCTTGTATTCTCACCAGAAGCTCCATAAAACTGTCCATTACACAAAACTGTCCATTAAGGGCAGCTTTCTAAATACTTCTTTTCAAATTGTTTTGCTGATCTGTTGTGAGCCATTGATATGAAGATGAGTTCCTCTCCTGGGTCTCTCATTACTAAAGTTTCCATGGACACTTTCCTTAAAGCTTTGAGGCACTTTTTCCAGATGGGCAGTTGAAATTCAAATACAAATGTGTGCACCACTGAAAACTGATTAGTCATATAATTTGATTGGTGTTTTTCTTGTTCTATGACTGGTAGGACCGTTCACAGAAAGCTGTATTTAAATGATCTCATCCTGAGATTAAAATGTATTTTCCCTGAACATTTGTGCCTGTAAACTGAATGCTCATGAGAAGTGACTCTAAATGGGCTCTTCAGATGTGCAATTCAAATGTGGATAGGTCTAATTCAGTTGAACTTTTAAACCAGTATTCTTTTTATTTTATTTTGTTTGGATTTTATCTCCTCTCCTCTCCTCTCCTCTCCTCTCCTCTCCTCTCCTCTCCTCTCCTCTCCTCTCCTCTCCTCTCCTCCTCTCTTTTTTTTCTTTTCTCTCTACTTACTCCATTTCAATAGAACCTGATAAGTAGTAGTAAATTTAAATTCCAGAGCCTGATGTGTTCCTAGTGCATGTGTGTAAAGCCAGTGGGAATGTTCTGTGGCAGCTGCAGAGAAACTGGAAGTAAAACAATCCAATGAGCAGAAATGCAGAAAAAGAGCTGATTATTACTTAATCTTTAATTATCTTCACAAAATCTTGTGGATTACCTGACTGGGTCAACATGTCATTTGTTAAATATCTGACTCCTGGAGAAGGGCAGTGTGTGGCATGATGATGTTCTGTGCATTTCTGGACAGGTCTAAGGAATGATACAGTGGTTGTCTTCCTGTCTTCCATTGCAGAGGGAAAAATGCTGATGGCCTTTTGGCAAATTGCATTCTTCTGAAATACAACTGAAATTGGCTTTTGAAATTTAAGACTGATTTCTATTAGTTATACAAATGGAAATGTGTCCATTTTTTTCTATAAATGTCAATAACACAAAGCTGTGCAGGTGGAAATCACCTTTGCTAAGGTATCTTTGCTGCAGAAGTTGTGTTCTAGTCTGGCTACAGTTGCTTTGGCAATCACCAAACAAAATTCTAATGTGCTTATGTGTTGAGATGAAGAAGGAAAGACTGTGTTCCAGGTTTAAATTTCTTTCTCACAACCAAATTAATAGTAATAGAGACATATTAGAGAATTTTCCACAATACTATTGTAATTTTTTTTCATAATTAAATGCTTTATTTCAGCCATCTCATTTTATGACTGGGTTAATTGATGAGTCCCCAGACAAGGTGTCAGTAGTGTTACTGCTCCCACAGAAATTACCTGTTTTTTATCTTGCAGGTGCACATATGGACATTAGTGGGGCCATTTTTCATGGCATGTATTTATTACATTTTTTAGTATATCTTCCACAATCCATACAATCTCTAACACACACACACACACACACACACACAATCCTTTTCACTTTCGTAGCCTATATTTTTATGAGAGGTTTTACACGTGTAAAAATAGTCCTACTGCTTGCATTGTTCCCAAACTCCAAATGCCAAGCACTGAGCTTTGAGCACAGATGCTGTTTTCAGTAAGATAGTGCTTGTCTGTTCTTTGAATGTCATGGCAGATGTTTTACCTCCAGGTTAATATCTGACTTGCTTTAAATTCATGTGGGAAATCTGAAAGTTCCATTTCCTATCTCAAAAATCAATAGAAACTTAATCAGAGCTGCTAAAAACAAGTCCCAGCTCTTTTGTAACAGAGAAAGTAAACAAGATACAAAATTAAAAGTGACAGAATATTTTACATGAAGTACATGAAGTGCACCACCAACTAAGCTTCTGCTCTGTAAGGCTTCTGTCTTTCAAGTTGAGGTTTGACTAGAGAAAGCTCCATCTGTTTTGTTCCTATACCAGGGCCCTATTGTTCATTTAACATACATCCCAATTTTCAGTATCATGTAAACACTTATTTTTACAGACATTAGTTTTACATTGAACAGCTTGGATGGTGACCTGAAAGTTTTTCTTTGTCAGGATCTGGGTGTTTAAGACAGAGTCCTCTGCTGTGATTTTTCTTTCCCTGCATTGTGATTCCAGATCCTGGATGCTTTGTTTGGTCCCCTTGTCCCAACAGGTTTTGTGCTTGGGCTTCATACAGATGAAGTTTTGGCTTGCTTTCTGGCCTAAACTGATTTATTTATTCCCAGTTGCTACTTCTGTCTTCTTTGATCTGGACATTGCTATGCTGGAAGTGGTGTTTGATGTTGTTTGCCCCAAGTCTGAGAAGACACTGGGAGCCTAGAAGCTAATGTTGAAGGCAAAGGGAGATTGAAACCACAGAGTTGAGTCTTATTATCTGCCCCAGCTGAGTGATGGTTGGACATGGTGCATTCTGTACCTCAGTTGAGTCTGGAAATAAGGACTATTCTGGCTACTAAGATTGCATGGGTAAATAATCAAATTGGAGGAAATAGTGTAAATTATGGAAGAATTAAAGAAAAGAAAAAAAAAAGAAAAAAAAATATGCCCGTCAGCATCTTATTTACACCATCCTTTGTCCTTGTTTTTAGAACTTCAAAGAGTGCAGGTATATTTTGAGAGGGGCTGTAGCTGTTTTTGAAGTGACCAAGCAGTTGTAAGACTGCCAAGTGACATTTCTGGGCAGCTGAGCACACACAATTTAAAACGTGTTTATTAATCTATGTGAAAAGTAGTTTAGTGGTTGGCAGCCAATAGAGAGCAAACAAGGCTGGCCAGGGCATAGAAATAAAATCATGAGTAAGATGCTTACTACAGATAGCTACAAAATGTGTATAGTACTCATAGGCCTAGCTATTTTTGGTCACATTTCTTCAGCAGAAAAATCTGTTTTCAGCTTGTGGACTGTACAAGCAGAGCAAAACAAAAAGGAAGGAGAGGAGAGAGATGAGACCTGTATCAGGCTTTCTGCATTTGATTGGCTAATTATTTTCTGATTTGAGTTGATGGCAATTGTTTGAAATCACTGCCACTGTATAACTCAGATGTAATCTTTGTTCTTCTGATGGAATTTCTTTGTGAAGACTACAGCCAGGTGGTGGCAGAGAGTGGAAGAAGCACTGTTCTCATCACAGTGCTTTATTCTGCTGCTTGTATCACAAGATTTTTTTATTTGTCTGCTTTGACCTTCTGAAATTCCTCTTTACCTCCTAGTTTGATTTCTGAAGAAAAGAGAGCACCTGTGGTGAGCCTGTACTAAATCTCATATTGCTGCCTCACCTGGGAAAGACATCTTAGTTTTCCTTGGCCAGTGGAAGTGAGGAAAAGGGAAGCCTATCAGAGGTATCTCACAGGAAAGAGAGGGAAAAGAGGCCCATGGGCACTGGGAAGGTGATGTGCAAACCAGGAGTAACAGGCAGGGCTGGAAGGGTTGGATTGTGGCTGATTTAAAAACCACGTGGTAAGCAGAGCAAACCCTTGGCATCTTTGCATCTCAGGGAAACCTTGTGCTGAGTGGTAACTTAGGGCAGAGCTAGAGGAAAGCCCATGCAGTGGAAGGACCCGCAGAAAATGAGGTTTGAGGTGATGCAGGTGTCCTGCCTGCTCCCCAGAGGCTTCATGGGGAGCCAGCAAGGCAAGAAGGCATCCCAGGACTTCTCTCCACTTGCTTCATGAAAATTTCAGCTTTTCTAACTAAACATCCTAACTAAAGTTCTAGTGTTGATGCTTCCATGGTAGGAGGACCCTGCAGGAGCTATTTCAAACAGATCTGCTTCAATAGGGCTCTATATGAGGGTTGGGAGTGGAGAGTGAGGCGTGGGGAGCAGAAACAGAGAAATGACCCAGGAGGCTGTGCCCCAGTTGAGTTGCAGCAGCATCTGTAGGATCACTGCCTCTGTTTCAGTGAAGGGCATGGAGATGGCTACAAGGCTGTAAAGATTTACTTACTGGAGTGCATGCTTTAAACCATTTGTATGATTAAGAGAAAAAAATGGACTTAATTTCTGTCAGATAAAAAATTCTGAAGGAACCAGCCAAGAAAGAGCTCAGTTTGTCAAGTGGATTTTGTTTTAAAAATAGACACATTGTCATTGCTATCTTTTTTTCTTAAAAACCTCAGAAATTTTAATGAGTATATGAATTAGTAGAGTGAAAAAAGCTGTTAACATTTTTGTCTTACGACTTAATTTGAGAAGTTCTTTTGCTTTCTTTAAATATAAGAAAACAGCATGAATATGTTAATTAATAAATTCAATAGCGATCTAGAAGTAAGGAGTTAGACTGCTTTTTTCTTTAGTAACTCTTTGAAGCTCATTAGATGTTTCTTGGAACACAAACACATAGGAAAGAAGTACAGAGAAATCTTCTTTAGATGAGCTTGTGAAGAAACCTCCTGTCTTAAGAGACATTGGTATTCTCCAATGGATTGAGTATGCTGCTCTTAGAAAATGACATTAATTAAACAAGTGAATTTGTTTACTCCTTTGAGCAAATACTTGAGACAGTTCTCTTTGGGTCCAAAAGCTGAGTGAAATGTTGACTTTTAGATCAGTGGCTGAACTAAAAAATCCTTCTCAGTACGTACGTATTAGTCCAAGACTTTGTATTTGCTTTATGAATTTTTTTTTTTGCATTGCTCAAAGGGGGCTTGAAATTACTCATATGGAGATAATTTTCTTGACTGACTGAAACTTTATTTTTCTTCCTTTTGGTTTTAAAACTAAATAAATTTAATCTTGCAAAAGGTTTCACAGCCAAGCTTCAAAACATTAATTTTGAAATATATTTCCAAATACAACGCTTTTATTTCCTGTTCCCTCTCTGGAAGGGAAGTATTTCTGGATTCAGCATGGACTTCAGAGTCTGCATCAAGTTTAGACTTCTTTTTTTTTTTTTTTTTTTTTGTGCACGACTAACCATTAACCAAAAAAATCAGCCTCGTTGGTTCTGTGCCTAAGGACTTTTTCTTGAGCAGAATGTCAGGGTAGTTGTCTTCTTCCTCTCTCTGTGACTCCTGCCAACCAATGAATCAGGTCTAGGCCATAATATGGCTGTGATAATGTAATGATGGTGTCGTTTTTATGTGTCTTTTCGTTGCCTTTATCATTTTCTGGGATCAAGTCTGACTGTACCCATTCAGTCTCTAAAGAATTTCTCCTTCCTGCATCTCAGTCTCAGTGGATTCCAACACCTGGATTCAGTGGGGCCCTCGAGTGACCCCAGTCATCCCCATCCTCTCTGATAACCACTAGGGCCAACATTTCAGTCTCTAACAGATGCTGAAAATAGTCCTTTGCTGCAGCCATAGTTGGGTTGTTATGCTGTTTCCAGCCCATCTCCATGTTGCATCAACAGGAGGAGCCATTCTGTTACTGGCTCTATTCCCATCTGGAAAATCCCATCTTTTGAAAACATACTTTTGTTGCAAAAGTGCAAGGCCAGCCCCTGACACCAATTGTGACAGTGAAAGCTTTTAGAGAGTCTCTGTGCATTGTTCAGACCTCTTCTGCTAGCAATTACTGGTAAAGTGAATTATTTCATTATTTCACTGTGGTTATGAATGTGAAACATTTGGAAGCCTCTGATGTTAAAAGCTCCTTTGGGTCATTCCAGACACTTGGGGCACCTTGAACTCACTGCTCTTTAAGTACACACAAAAGAAAGGAAGGCTCCCTGCAGGCTCTGTCGTCCTTGTCTGCTGCCTGTGAAATAGGAGGAAGGTTTGCAGGTTTGCCTCTTGATGAAGAGGGGCTGAGAGCCTGAAATTACCATGGGCTAGATGGGAAAACTATATTGGAAGCATTAACACTGTAGCAGCTGCCTCCCTTCTGTCCACTCAGAGCCTCGATGGGGTTTGGTGTCTTTGTGTAATCCCTCACAGATATTTATCACCAGTAGAAAATGTTGAAATGAAATGTTTCAGAGCAGGCTGACAAGATTTCCATTTATGAAGAGAAGATTGGCTGCAATTCAGTGTTGCCCCAAACCTACTGTGGTGGTACAAACCCCTCTCAGAGAGGTGAATAGGGCTGAGGACAAATCTGAATCTTGTTTGGCTCAACTTTGGTACCTGAGAAAAATGGAAATAACTGGGAGAAACCTGTAAGCTACTGTGTAGCAGTCCCAAGTTAGACTGTGCAAGGAACACAAGAAAAAGAGGTAAAAAATGGGAATTTAGGGGGGAACTAAAGCTGTCCTTCACTCTGCAGCAGATGACATACCAGTCAAATACAACAGTGCTGTTTCCAAACTCTCTTCTGTCATTCTCTGCCCCATCCCCTTAAGGAACTTTTTATCATTAAGGAAGAAATAATAATAAAAAAAAATACAAATAAAATAATTCTCAAATGTATTTTATAATATTCACGTGTCAAGTGAGTTCTGACTCCTCAACTTAGGAACAAAAGGCTGGGAACTGCTTGTCATTTCATTTTAACTTGAAGAAAGTCCCTCTTAAATGTCCTGAGGGTTTTTTTGCCAAACAAATGAAGGTTTTTTGAACCTTACTCTTCAGTTGTTTGAATTCACTTCTTCATTGCAAGGCTGTGTGTAGCTTTAATAAGGTTTTTGCTTATTTGCCCAGTTTGTGCTCTTACATGTCAATATTGTTTCCTTTTGCTTGTGTACACTGGTCCTCTCTGTTGTACTTCTGATATCTTTTCATTGAGGTTTTACCTTTCTGCACTACACATTTCTTGTACAGCACAGATTCTCTTCCCTGGCTGTTACTCTAATAGTTGTCAAGTCTATGTGAGGATAAAGTTTTCCTGATGGGGTATTGGTGGTCAGAACCATGGATTAGTTCAGATGACATCCCATGTGTATCTTGCTCTATCCCACTGGAAATAACTTTTAAAATGAAATTTCTTATCACAGTAACCTTGCAATTAGCTATAACACCTGTACCTTATATTGCATTGAAATACTCACATGGACGGAATATTCTTTAAAAGAAATGTAGAAAATGTCTGTTTCTGTTGTCTGTTACTGTTATATTGGAGCAGAGATCTTATTGCCTGCATAAACTTGTCTGTCAGTGTTTTGCTGCAGATATTTGGTATTCAACTTTGTTCATGGGGAACATTTGCAGTTCTGTCAAGTACCATCCCACAGTCACTCCAACTTTCTTGACTTGCAACATGACTGATTTCTGTAGTCATGTAGAAATCACACAAACTGCTCATTATTGGGAGCCTAATTAGCCATCTCTGTCACGTGGGACACCGTGTGACACAGAGAAGATTAAGAAATAGTCAGTGATGAGTGGTTGGAGCACAACTTGAAAGCAGCGTGTCAGGAGAAATGAACCTTCCTGGCTGTGACCTGTGCTGAGCACCTGTCTGTCTTGGACACTCAGAAGAGAAATAACATTGTGTTTTGTGAGTCTGGATGAAGTATTACAGGAGGCAAGACTGTTTCAACTTGACAGTAAAAGCTTAAATTCTGATTTATGTCACACTTCCATCAGTCATATTTTGCTGTAACCTTATGGGTTTCAGCAAAGCTGTTTCAGGTTTATTTTACTGTAAATGATGGCAGTGGCATGTTCTGAGCTTGAATGCAGAATTGTTTTAAACTTCACAAATTAATGCTTCTGGTCTGGGATAGAAGTGTGAGGTAGCTTGCAAATACAACTGTCTGACAAATGAAGATCTCAAAAAGGAATGAGTTTTGCTGGCAGTTTTTGTCTTTTGTTCTCCTAAGGGGGCGATTAGCCTAACATGCAAAATGTTTCCAATTAAACTCAGGAAAAAAAGTAGAACACCAGCTTCTCATAGAATCTTTCTCTTGAGGGCTCAGACCAATTTCAAGATTTGCATAGATTTAGAAATATTTCATTTGTATCTGGTTGCTTAATAAATTCACAGTGAAACCACCTGTGAGCGAGCACACACCTTGAATGTAAAGAACTCTAAAAGCTACATAAAACCAGCTTGGGAACATGGGCTCAGCCTGATCTGTACCTGCCTTGGTCTCACAGGCTGCTTTTCATCTCCATCAGGTTAAATACCTAATGGTACAAGTTAAAGCAACATTCTGAAGTAGTTGAGAAGGCTGTGAAGGTGGTGGTCATCACCCATCTGGAGTGAGGCATTGACTGGGTTTTCTTTTGAAAACTGAAGGCAAATGAGAAAAAAAATTGTCTTCTTGCTTTGTGTATTATCATATTCCAGAGAGGTGGTTCAGGACTTGCAGCTTTGCCTCTGTCTGACACAAACCAACTGATTTTTGCCATTCTTGTTGCTGACTCTTGTGAGATGGTTTCAGTCAAATCAGCATTTTCTGAAGAGGACAGACCCCTCACATAAACTTGGTTAACCCAAGAAGCTCTTTGTTTGAAATTCCTACAAACTCAGTCTGTTATTTAACACAAAAGAAGAAACCAGGGACATGGTTTGTGTTGTCACCAGTGAACTGGACAGGGGCAGGTGTGTTTTTCTCTCCCCCAAATATCAGAACTGGTGTAATGCACATAGCAAATGGCATGAGGATTATTGGCAACCCTGAAACCCATTTAATGCCAAAATGACAACATCCCTCAATGACCTATCTATAAACACACTTCTTTCTATAGTACATAAAAAACCAACCAACCAAACAAAACCAAGAAACTTCTCAGCCTTATGTGGCTGGCACCAGAAAGCTGTACTGTGTAGATGTAACCTTTCTTGTGTGAGCTTTTCCTTATTCAATAAAAATGTTAAATAGCACTATTAGGTAAGGCTAATTTTTTGTAGCAGCTGCATTTAAATACTTATTTTTAAGAGGAGTTGAAGAAAACAAATACAAAAGAAACTTGGGCTTTTAAAAACACAGCACCCAGACAGATTTTCAGAACTACATAATAGAAAAAAATCTGTTTATATGAACTTAGTTCTACATGGTTCTGCTGTGTGTTCAGTACAGAAGAGATTGTTACTGTTACCCAAAGCCATAGAATAAATATTACCTCTCCTGTGTTTAGGTAGAAAACCTTTTCATATTTAGTAGCTCTCTTTCCACCTGTAAATACATCACAGTAAATAGTTATGGCTGCATCTCAAAATGTGTGTATAAAAATAAACACACACCTGTATGACCACACAAACCAGGGGGTTAAATTCTAATCTTTGCACCACAAGGTCAGAGCCAGACCAGAAACAAGCCTAAGAAAAAATCCATACTAAATTCTCTGGTCTGTTTTAACGTCATCCTTTACTTTAAGGGTTTCCCTCTGACACTGAAGACACCCAGAAATGACAGCCCTGGGTTCCAAAGGCCTGACTTGGGTTGTGCTCCCAAGGAGCTGACTGTGAGCAAACTGGGAGGAGGTTGAGGGGAACGTGGTATAAACCCCAGGACTTTCAGGCTTCTTGTATTTGAAAATTCAGTTTCTGGGAAAGATTAGAGCTACTTTCTAAGCAAAACTCCAAGTAGGGCCATCTTTCAGCAAAAGTTACTGAGAATATTCAGTGTTATTTACCACTCCAAATGAATACACCATGGGTGGCCCATGGTGTCCTAGAGACTTGTGTGAGGAGTAATGTCACACTATTCCCAGTTTCCTGAGAGGTTATCTCAAAAGGCAGGAGAAGTTTCTTGAAGGAAAAGATTACAGTAATTGTGTGCTACATTAGAATTATTTTTTTTTTAAGTAACAATTTAAATTTTTTTCTGAATTATATACAGAGAACTGCAATGGATCTGTGGGGAAAGGGGAGAGATCTCCCCTGCTACACCCCCATCTGGGCAGGGTCCATTCATGCCCAGTCAGAGTACAGCAGGCTCTGAGGTGGTGCTGGTGTTCTGCCCAGAGTCAGATGCAGCATTTCTTGGGGAGGACTTGGCTTGTTGGGGGGAGGATCTCCTCATGATGTGTATATGGAAGGCAGAGAGTTTAATCTGACAAACATTCTTGTACATGAAATGGTTTCAAGCTCTTTGAATCGGGTCTGAGTGAGGCTGGGACTGGCAAATGGCCCCATTCTGGAATTAGGGGATCTGTGCTAAGAGCTGTGAGGCTGAGCATCCAGTGGAGCTCTGATACTTCATTTGAGGTGAAGCTGAGCACTGCTGCCTCTCTGCAAAGATGGAAAACTTCATTTGGAAGGCTAATGCAATATTGATGCTAGGTGATAACTTTGTACAAGGCTTCCTGTAGGAGAAGCCACCTTTACCTAATTGTATATTGGATGTACTCTGCTTCTAATAACAAGGAGAAGTTGTAATAAATCTGTTACACCTCAGACCCCAATTAGAGGGGGTATCTAAATTTTGCTGCATTATGTGTAAGTACAGAGTCTAAATTGAGAGATTCATTCCCTTCACTCTGTCCACTAACAGGTTTAAGGTCTTGACTTTGCATAGTAACAAGATTATAGAGACGCCTGAAGGACAATTCTTGGATAAAACCAAATATCCTCAGGTGATTTAAAGTTGAAAAAAAAAAAAAAGAAAAAAAAAGAGGCCTTTCATCTTATTATTAATTGTATAATTAATGCATCCTGTGTACTGATAACAATAATGCCATGTAATTAATTTTTAAGAATTAAAACCTTGCCTTTATCCGGTCTCATGGTCCACTTTCATGTTTATAGCTGTGAATATAAATCCTCTTATCTAATTATAACATGACTGGTTTCATTGTTCAAAAGGAACTGCTCTTTATTATTTCATTATGTTGTATTTTGCTTATATTAATTATGTGCTTTTCTGTGTTCTTTAAAGAGAGGAAAGAACACAAATTTTTAAGACTTCTAAAGCTCATCAGTGAAATTTTTGTGCTGTTTTGGATAAGGTGTGATATTTCATTTGTTTTCTATGTCTGTTTTTGTCTTCCATGATTACCCATTCTGTTTACAAAAAGGCTCAATTAGCATTTGAATAGTAAGCCAGAGAGCAGACAGGTTGAGAATTCTTACAGCACTAATTTGGCAGTCCTTCTCATCTGCCCCCCACCTCTCTCATAGGTTTTTTTGGGTTTTTTTTTTAAATTTTTTTTCTTTCTCATCAAGCTGCAGTTATTAAAGCTAGAATCAAATAACTGATTTTCCATTGCATTGATGCATGCTGAACAGGCTGTGCTTTGCTTTTCCTTTCAGCCATGCTAATTGGACTCAAAGGAAATAGTTAGTTTATAATAGCAAATGAAGAATTCATTAAGCTCTAGCAAGGAAAAAAAGTCAAGCATTGCAACTGGACGTGATTTTTTCAACACAACCTCCCTTCCAAGGTACTTATCTAATACCTACAAATAGCAACAATACTATTTAATTTTCAAACCTTATTACTTTGGGGAAAGAAAATGCAGAATCTGGGAAAGGAGGGAGAGATTTCTTTACAGTAGCAGATACCCTGCAAAGTCAAAAATGGGAGTGGGCAGTTGGATCAGTGCAGTTACAGAGGAGCTCCCAAGGAAAGGAAAAAAAAAACCTGTACAGCTGTCTCTCCAGCTTCTGTCTTAGAGCCCCTGGGGTAAATCAGGAGTGACTGCACTGAAATCAAAAGGCTTACATTGACAAAAAAAGTCTGCAAAGCCTGGAATCGCACAAGAGCAATGTTTTACACTAGATTCCCAGACTTTTTGCCTCTGGTCATAGCTGTATGTCTCATAAGAATTGTCTTGCTCTGATTTCAGTTTCACTCAGATACAGTAAATGGGGAAAAATTATTCAGTGTGATTTTATTGTTGATCTTGCGGCTTGAAAATTGAAATATTTTTCTTGACGTGAACTATGAATTAAACTCATTAATTAAAGATTCTCGTACTAAACAAAAAATGAAAGCCCTCTCAATTATGAAAATGCACTTCCTAAAGCAAGGATTCCCAGGTCATGATTTTAATCAGTGCCATGATTTTTTATGCTAATTTAGTAAAATCTATAAGAACTGGAGTGCTTGCAGCAGGTAGAAGTGGGCATCTGAATAAAAGAGAGTCTTTAGAAGCTGCTCCAAAAAATGCCTAGGTGCCTGAGTAAACTGATTTAAATGGGATCTACTTGTAACTTAAGGTTAAGCCAAGATTTAGGTGATCTGCTGAACCAAAGTTTTAAACTGGTTCATGATATCTAAGAATTGGTTGACAGAGATAAATCTGAATTTTTTTTGCTTTCAAATGCCATTCAGACCAGGTGATTTCTAGGAAGCTGGAAGGCTAAGAGTCTGCTTTATCTTACAGCAGCTTTATGCTTTATGCTTTATGCTGCTGTGCTGCAGTTGCCTTCATTAGAGGCAAACCTAAATTACATGGGTGTTAAAATGCTCAGAACCATCAAGTTCTGAAATCCTTGGGTTTTTTCTGTGACTGGAGAACAAGGGAAGATCATCTTCACTGATCTCTTGATCATAGAATCATAGAATTGGCTGGATTGGAAGGGACCTCAGAGCTCATCAAGTCCAACCCTTGATCCACTCCCCCCGTGGTTCCCAGCCCATGGCACTGAGTGCCACATCCAGGCTCTTCTGAAATATCTCCAGGGATGGAGAATCCACCCCTTCCCTGGGCAGCCCATTCCAATGTCTGATCACCCTCTCCCTAAAGAAATTCTTTCTAATGTGCAACCTAAACCCCCCCTGGCACAACTTGAGACCTCTTGTGCCCTCTTGTCTTGCTGAGAGTTGCCTGGGAAAAGAGCCCAACCCCCCCCTGGCTCCAACCTCCTTTCAGGGAGTTGTAGAGAGTGATGAGGTCTCCCCTGAGCCTCCTCTTCTCCAGCCTCAACACCCCCAGCTCCCTCAGCCTCTCCTCATAGGATCTGTGCTCCAGTCCCTTCACCAGCCCAGTTGCCTCCTTTGGACCTGCTCCAGGACCTCGATCTCCTTCCTAAACTGACACGTTACAGGCTACACAAACTGAAGTCCTTTTACAGACAATCTATCACCTGAATCATGCCTGGATAAACCCCAGACATTCTCCCAACACTCCTGCAATTCTGTGAAAACCTGAGGTTTGCTGGCAAGACTTTCCAGTCCCAGCTGCTGACATTCCTGGGCTACTGGAGTACAGGTTTGTGTTGCTTGTAGAGGTGGATTTACTTTAGCAGTGGAAAGCCTCAAGTGTACCAATTTTCAGGGAATTTGTGCCTGCATAACACAGGAGCACAGACTAGACCTAGAATCTGCCTGCTGGCTGGGAAGATGAAACTTCAAGTTTGGCTTAAGATTGTGGTTTGTTGGCAGAGGTGTTTCCCACACAAGGATTTCTGTCCTTGTTCTAGGGAGTATCAGGAGGAACATTTGGTGTAATGAACTGCAAAACTAAATGAAATGTATGCTACCTTCCTTTTGAAACACCCAGTATGGGGCTGTGGGGCAGAATCATTTACCTAATCATATTTTTTTTTTTTTCTGATGGATGTTCCTTTCGTTCAAATGTTTCCTTTATAGGCTCACACTGAATTTTTTGTTCCCAGCCTGGTTCTTGTCACCTGCAGGAAAAAGGTGCTGGAGGAACTTGGCACTTAACAGACTCGTTGCTTTATTTAGGCAGCTAAATTGCAGATACCCCACTCGTGGGCTGTGTCTCAGCAAAATTATTTGTTTCCTTCTCACGGAGGCTCAGCTCCGATGGGTGCAATTTCTCTTGTAAAATATCCAGACCTCGCAGAGGTTGCAGCCAGGAACTGGGAGGCAGGGAGTTTGCATCCGTGTATTGAAATCCGAGGCAGGTTTTGCAAGGGGTTTGCTGAAGGTCTGTTGGCTGCTTTGTGGTACAGCTGAGAATCAAAGAGCTCTGCAGTCCTGAGGAGCAGCCTGGCTGTTAGCATGGCAGTATCAGCACTTGACAGCCGAGATCAATACGGTCTGAGTGTTCTCACATCGCTGCTGTGTGCAGGGTGAGCCAAGGACTGAAGGGTCTTTAGGCTTGTGAGAGGAGATTTCTGTAGCTTGGTGCTCCCTCTGGCAGCCAAGTGCTTGTATTGTTAGCGCGGGCATCGGTGAGGTTACTGCAGCAAAATTATTACACTACAGCGATTAAATCATTCAAATGGGGAGCGACTGGCCTAAACTGATGATATTACATTTGTAGAATATTAAAAATACCACTGGAAGTTGGAATTGAGAAATTTTTGAGCCTGTGTAGTTAGTCGGTTTTTTAACTAACCTTTGATTTGAATTTAATTGCTTGTGAACTTCATTCCAGGAAACTCTGAAATAAGTGAAATAATTTCATCACCGAAATAATTTCAGTTATTTCAGGTCCTCAGTGCCATCCTTCCATTAGTTTCAGAGCTGTGGGTGGGAGGTGCTTGGGAGCCTCCTGGCATTTGCCTGGAGCATGCTGATGCAATTTCCACGTCTTCTCACCCAGAAAAATAGTGAGAACCTGCCTTTTCCTGCCATCCAGCCCAGAAAAATAGTGAGAACCTGCCTTTTCCTGCCATCCAGCCCAGAAAAATAGCGAGAACCTGCCTTTTCCTGCCATCCAGTTCCTCGGTGGGCTGGGTCGTCCCTCGGAAGTGCTGCGGCATTTCTTCCTTTGCGATTTCATTGCTGCCTTTTGTTAGCAGATCCAAGCTTGAATCGTTGTCTAAATGAAGGAACAGGCAAATGCCAGCAGTGATCAGGCTGAGCACATCTAGCCAGGATGCTGGAATCCCCCGGCCGAGCATCCCCCGGCCTTGAGCCATCCCGGGGCATCTGAGAGGCTCCGGGCTCCGTGGTTCTGCCGGCCCCGGGCCGGGGCTCTCCCTGCTGCTCTCCCCACCCCTCTCAGGACCGGGCCAGGCTCCACCATCCCCCTGCTGCTCTCACTCAGCTTTCCCTTTCCATTCCTGCTCGGATTTTTCAGCTCTCTTCGTTCCCCTTCTTCCCTTTTCTCCTTTTCCTTCCCACGCCACTCGCTCATCTCCTGCGGGCACCTTCCAGGGCTGCTCCCTGTATCCCGGGAATCCCTATCCGAAGGGTTTTCCAGCCCCTCCCATGCCCCCAGCTCAGACCGAAATAAACATCAGCGTTTTGGCCGAGGGATAAGCGAAATGAGCAGGAAACTCTCCAGTGTTCCCAGTTGCCAATATTAAACCCCTCTCTATTTCCTGCCTCCTAAAATAGTTTTCTGGGAGTCACCCAGAAGAAATCACCACAAAGAAAATGCCCTGAAGGATTAGCTGGGCAATATTGATATGTATTTAAAATCAAAGTATATATCTGCAAATCTTATGCTATTTATGTTTTATATAGCAAGTAGTCTGTATAACTAGGGTATTTGTACAGAGAATATATAACACAGGTAATTTTATTTTTTTTCTGTTTACAGATAAAATGAGGGCTTTACAGAACTGGTCCTAATCCAGCATCAGTTTAATTTTGATTGGTTTAATTTAATTTAATGTTTAAACACAGATTTCTAACATGACAACATTTTTTTTGCCGGGTTCAGCAGAAGGCAACAGGAAACAGGGATTTTTGATAAAAATGGATTAATTTAGGCTACATAACTGGTCTGAAGGCAATGAGCAGCCTGTGAGAGCTTCAGCACAAGTTCCAAAGCCACTTGTTTATGCCTAAAGTCTGGCTGTGTAACAAGGTCAGTGCTCTACCCTTTGGGACTGAGGTTGTGAGCCCTTTCAAACCAGAGCAGGAAAAGAGTAAAATCCACCTGGAAAACAGTTTTCAGCCATGGCACTCCAGGGGAGACTGCAGTCTCCCAGGAACAGGTTTTAAAAAGTGTTTAGGAGACATATTGTGAAATGTCTCTTAGCACCGAGTGCTTTCAGAGAGTGGTGATGAAGAGGAGACTCTGTCCTTCTGGAACAGCAGCTGGAGGCTGTTTGCAAAGGTGCCTCAGCCTTGAATTTTATCACAGACACTCAGATCTCTTCAGGCTCGTTTTGAATGGTGTTCTCTGCATTATGTTGCAGGGAAAGTTGTTTTAAATAGATATGTAGTTTTTCTTATTGCAGTTTGCAGTGACTCTGTTAAAGAGATGAATATGTAGATTCTTACACCAGTTAACAGGGATGCAGCTTACTTGTAAGCTTAAGAACTGATTTGTATTGCTTGGAATCCCTTGCAGGGTAACCATGATGATAATCAGCACATTCTATGTTTCTCCAAAAAAGCATACAAACAAATTGCTGTTTCCTAAAAAATGATCCATGGCATTAGTTAGCTGTTTCCTGAACCAGGGGCATATTTGCACACTGAAAATGCAAACAAAAATAACCAAACAAGTCTCTCAGATGTATTTTTAATCATGTGTTCATGATGAAAAGAAGAAATAGAGCAATGACTTAGCTAAAGAACAAGTCCTCCAAAGACTATATCAAGAAGTCAGATCAGACTCAGATTGGCAGCTGAAAATGCCCCATCAAAATGTAGATCCATTTTGTAGCTATCAGTGATTTCTTTCTGCTGTATTTTCACCTAACAATCCTAAAAACTGGGAAAAAACTTGACATTTTCTCCTCTTCAAACGTGTTAGCTTCAGTTCAGTGAAGACTGATGAGTTACAGTTGTATTGCATGGGAACAAGATACAAATGCCTGTTCTATAACCAACTGTTGAGTCATGGAAAGCTACTTTATATCATCAGCTGGAGCCTCTGTTTTTCATATCTAGTCCCATCTAATTATCATCTTGATGAGAGTGGTTCCTCAGATCTGTCATTAATTAACTTGATCTTTTCAAGGCTGGGTTGGACAGAGCGGGATGCTTGGGCTGTAAATACCCAGCTCAAATTTTGCAGTCCTTTTCTTATTCAGGTGCAGCTGACAGAAACCAGAATCTCTTTAGCCTGAATTATGAATGTGATATTGTTTTGGGTTTGTGCAGCATTGTTTTGGGAAGGAGATGTTGAACTGAGAAAAAATATGGCCTTCTGGTTCATGTTAAAAGGGAGAGGAAGAATCTGCATGTGGCACTTGTCAAGCTGCAGACACAACTGTTTGAGGTGTAAGGTATATCACAGGTGAATGATACATTACACAAGGTGTAAGGGGGAAGGTATATCACAGAATATAGAATGGTTTGGGTTGAAAGGGACCTTAAAGATCATCAAGAGCCAACCCCCTGCATAGGCACGGGCACCTCCCCAGGTTGTCCAAGGCTTCCTCCAGGAAATCCTGTGAGGGGCTCTGCAGATGAATTTTGCTGAACATTTGAAAATGATTTTCAAGGGAAAGCAGCTTTGCAAAAGACAGGGTCTTCTTCCTGCAGTGCAGTGCAGGGGAGCAGTGCTTGGTATGGGAGGAAATGTGCTGAATTTAATAGTAAAACTTGCACTTGTGAAGCTACTTGTGTGGCTGTGCTTTTCATGATGTGCTTTTTCATGATGCCACTGCCGTCTCCTCCGTGTGGGTGATGTGGCTGCCAGGAGCTCAGAGCTGCTGAGGTTAAGCACCAGGGGGCTTGGCAGCTCTGTGAGCTCCATAATAAGAAGTCAAATAAGAGTTTGTCACAGAACTTGTAATATTAGGGTTTGGAAGTGCAAATCTTTGCACACAGAACTCTTCTACCAACAGAAAACAAAGATTTTGTTTATTTAAGGAGGAAGCGCTTAAGTTAAATCTGATTGCAAATAGAAGTTTTATTTCTATTCAGTTTTCTGTAGCCTGGGAGGTTTTCTGATTGCTTGTATAAAAATGATGATTAATGATCTTCATTTACAAATAAATGTTTTTCCTTGCATTGCCAGTGGGAAAATGTTAATATTTATTGCTTTCCAGCAAGAGCTTTTCAGCAGGCCTGTCAGCATAACTAAAAATGCTTTATGGTGTTCAGGAAGATTAAGCTGACAGCAAGCCATTTTCTGTTGTCATATGAACAGCCTTACATAAGGTTTATTTATTGAGTGAAAATTAATTACATATATCAAAGGAAAAAAGTGTTGACTTAATTTGAAGATTTGTTTACCTTTATTTGAACAGCCTGAAAGGTCTTTTCAAGATTAAGAATTTTAATTAAGTGAATTAATAAATTAAAATGATTCAGGGTCATTTTCTAAGCCAGAGTTGTTACAACTTTAGAATAAATATTATTAAAGTATGCTATTAAGAGACAATTAATTGTCAGTCCTACAGCTTGACTGTATCACATAAATCTTAATATTGTTTGTTAAAGGGGAACATCACTGAAACAGTACAAGCAGTGGGCATTAGTTTGAAATTGGCATTTTCTTCAGCATTGTGAAAAGGGAAGGAGTTATTCTCAAGTTAAACTAAAGCAGACATTCAGCTACTGCAAGAAAACCTGGCAGATGGTAATTTATTAATATTCTCTAAAGTGTGGATAAAAGTTAATGTAAGTTTGCTGTAGCAGTTTCACCTCCAGCAATAGGTAAAAAAGATGCTGGCGTTTTATCACAAACATATAGAAGTGTTATGTGCTGTTGTTCTAAATAAATTAGGTTTTTTGGCTTAGAATGAGAAAACAAAATTATTTCTGGCTCTAATTCCTTGTTCTTCAAATATGAATTCCCAGCTGTGCAGACTTTTACTGAATTTGTTTCAGACATCTCCGACATCAGGACTCAGCATTCCTACATCCTGGAATTTTTTAGACAGTCCTACAACTGAAAAAAAGAGCAGTCCAGACATGCACAGAGTATGCAGGGCTCCAAGTACTAAAACCCAAGTAAAATCAGGCAATGTTTTCACTGTTGGAGGTACAAGTTGTGTTCCTTTGCTGTGCCCACTGAACCCAAAATTACTCAGCTCTTTCAAAGCCAGGGAAGAACATTGTGCTGTCCCAGCCCAGACTGGGCTTTATTTCTGAGGCTGTGGCACCCTCCTAGAGAAACATAAACTTGATATCCCTTCAGGCAGAGCAAGGAACTGCTCCAAAATTTCCCTTCTCATGGATGCCTTTTATATAACTGAGAGGAGCCATGTCTCTAGGCTCTTCTTTAACTGTCTCAAAGACAGACATATCCCTGCTCAGTTGTACAGCTTAAATGTCTCCTAACCAGGGCTTGTAGCCAAACTTTCTGCATGCATAGAGGTGTGATTGACAGGTTCAGAAGGGAAGCAGAGGTTTTCCTGGTAATTGGGGTGCAGGTTAGGCTCTGTAAGTCTGTCTGGGAGCAGCTCCTGGCTCAGGATTCTGGTTGTCCAGAATCTTAGTTTGAGGAATTGAAGGATGATCCCAGGCATTAGAAAAAAAACAGGGGGAGAGATTTGGATTTCACTCCACACACCAGACACCTAAAAATCTCTCTGCACTTTGATTCTGTCTTAGTCAACTGATCTCATAAAAATTGCCTGCATCTGAGGGGTTGGCCAAGCTGAGGTAGTGAAAGATGCTGAGGTGCTCAGGTATTAAAGTACTGGAGGCCATAGATGGGCTGCAGGCTGCACATCCTGAAAGAAACACCTGAGGAGCCTGGGGATAACTCAGCCTCATTCAGTCTCAAGAAGAAAAAAGAAAGAGAAGTAATACAAAGCTGTGAATATCAGGATTGTGATAGTCAGATTCTTTTGTCCTCTGGTTCCTCCACGTACCAGTACCAGTGTTTGCTTATACGAGGCAGAGTTTTCCTTGTCAGGTTTGATGGTGTCTACTTCAGTAAAGTTTGCAGTCTACTCACTGCATTAAGGATACAGTGAGGAGATCAACGTGGAGTCAGGGACTATTTTACAGACCTATCAGAAAGGCAGGGGAGAAAAAAAAAACAGAAAAAAACCCAGTTTAGAGCAAATCTAGAGTAGAATTTCATGAAACGGTACAAGCCCCATACAAAATAAATAGATAACCTGAAATAATGCTTCAGGATCTGAGATTTACTAATGGTCACATACTAATTTTCAAAATGAAAAGGTAAACTGAGCCTTTTTCACACAGATGGGTAGTCAGAAATTGATTGTGCATTATTGCACCTAGGAGGAGTAGAACTGGGTATCTTGCAGTCTTCTAAACCAGAATTAGCTTATGTGCAAATGATACACACAAACCAGCTCTCAGGAAACAATTTTTGTTATGAATCCAGCTGCAAGTCTTTCCCAGCTGCAGACATCCCCAGCTCCCCATTACCCTGAACTTCATCTTTGCAAGCCCTGTCTGTGACTTCTTCCACCCTCTCCTTCCTGCTAGGTACTCTGCCTGCACAGGCTCTCCAGCTGTTTGAAACAGAAAGGTATTTTATTTAATCAGCCAGGAGAGGAGAGGGAAGGATCTGTTTCAACTTCATTTTCCATCAGGAATATGGTGAGTTTATTTTGCACCTGAGTGTAAAATAACTCCTAGAGTCTGTCTGTAACTCTCTCCTCTGCTACAGAAATCAGCCATCCTCTAGTTTGTCAGTACACTCACTTCTGATTACACTTTTTGAAATTTTTTTGTATTAGGGGAGCTTTGGAGACCGAAAATCCTAATTCCTCTCGTGCTACCACAGTGTGAGACATCTTTGCACAAGGACTTTTAAATGTGAGGCTGCTCTGCTCTTGCCAAGCCCAGTGCAGTTTGTGCTTACTCCAGTGAGACAGGAAAAATCTCCAGTGGGTGAACACTGCCTGGAGAGCCCAGCTGCTCAGGGGGAGCTCTTTGGTACATGGTTTTTGGGCCTTCTTTCTGCAGTGTACTTTTCTTATCTTGTTTAGTCATAAGTGCTGATGAACTCTGATCACATAGAAGGAAAAAAAGATGAAAAAACAACGTTCCAGGAATTTCTTTACCTGTTATTTTCCTCTTTCCCAAACATAGAGATTTTGAATTAATAGAGTAATTCTCTTGTGGATGGTGGTAATTTAACACTGACTAGAAAACTGCATTTTGTAACTGATAGGTGGAGGGAAAGAAGAGATTAAAGTTTGGAGGATTTCACAGTAAATACAGGCAATTTCCAAAGCACTGTATGTGTCAGGGGAAGTGTGTGCTAATTTTAGTAATTCCACAGGTAATCAAAAGGCTAGAGGTTGCAATGTGGAGCAGAGGGAGGGGAAACTGAGAGTTAGGACCACTTTTAAAAAGGTAGATCCTCAATTGCAAGTCAAACCAAAGGGAGTGATATCCTGAAAGTAGCCAGTTGGCAGAATTTTAGAGAAAGTACAGTGATATTTTACCATTAAATGTATTTGTTCCTTGGGCTTCAGAACAGAGATACAACACAGGATTCTACAGAGGGGTGGGTGAGCAATCATTTTTATATTTGCTCTTTTGCATCATCTTGAGCTCCTCTTTCAGTGTAGATTCATAATGGGAACTTCTCTTAGCCTTTACTAGATGGAGATTTACAATGACAAATGGAACAGGAAATTAAAGGTTTGAAAGGAAAACCAAGGGAAGTTACTGAATTCGTACTGGAAAAAGAGTAAGAGAGAAGTGGGTGCAGAAGGGTGCTTTCCCAACTTCTCTGCTATCACAAAGCTAATAATCTGTGAATATAATAGAGGAATCTTGTTTTCCTCAGGGATGTTTTCTGGCATTCAGTTTATGTTGTTTCTCTGATAACAAATCCCAGTTCTGCTTATGGTTTTGTTCATGAGAAAATGGCACAGTCATGCTGTAATGAGGCAATCAGAAACATGCATCTGTACATGTGAAGCTGTCTTCCAAAGAGGTTCATTTTCTGAACAGAATGGGGGGAGCAGGTTTGAGAGGAGACTGAGGGTGTCTTTTCTTCATCCAAGTGATGAAGTGATTCATACAATACAGGGAAGACTCTGTATGAAATCTTCAGAAGAGTTTTTGTTGCTTCTGAGACATCTCTCTTCAGTTCTCCCTGTTTTAACTGAAGTAGAAAGTCTGCTTCTCTGAGGCTAGGGACTTGCTGTCCACAGCTAAACCTGTGCTGCTCTCCATGCTTACTACACAGATCCTCCCAGTACATTTTCAGCATATTGTGGTAGTAGGGGTCCATCTACTCCTGCACATTGTGCTGATGTGGGCACTCAGTCCTCCAAGTGAGCAATTTCTGTACTGAGATCCTTTTCAGGATTTCGTGTTTCTACACTTCTGCTGTCTGAAACAAACAAAAAACAGAAAACAAAACAAAAAATAATTGACAGCTGAGAGTTGATTTCAAGTACAGTAGATACATAGCACTGAGCTTCTTGTAACAGAGCTTCTAGAGCTGTATTATTTGATCAGGATCTCACCTTTCATTTAAAGCTATGCTTTCAGCTCTTAAGGTTGTAAAGACAATTTTGATGACATGCATCAAATACAATTAAATATAACTGATAATGTCATATCAGCTTGCACAGTATCTGCTTGAGCAAAGTAGAAGTTCTTTCATCTTGGGCTTACCTCCAGGACAGTTCCAGCCTCCTGCTGTACTTCAAAGGCATCTTCAGACATCTGCTTTCATCCTCTGCTGCTTGCAGGGATTCAGTTCTCCCTGCTTCTGTGCTGGTGGATATGCTTTGCTTGGTTGCAGCATAATTGACAACAAGTAGGTGCTCTCACTATTTATTTCTTGCCTTTCTCCACGTTTTGTTAAATTTCCTTGATACTCTCCAGTGTGCAGCTTCATTAAGACAAACGCAGTCTGGAAATAAATATTTCCTTGACAAGGTGGGTTAGGAGGTTATTTGGCCAAACAGTATCTGTTCCCACATTTAAGATGCAAAATGACACTAAAGATTTAAAACTACTGCTTCATATGAGATGGATGCTGAATGTAACTGCATGCACTTTAGAAACCAAGCCAGTGGATCAAGGGTTGGACTTGATGATCTCAGAGGTCCCTTCCAACCCAACCAATTCTATGATTCTGTGAAATATGTCCAAGTCATTTGCTGATAAATTCCCACGTTCATTTTGTGCTGGTGGAATGAACTTCCATAAAAGCTGTTGAGAAATGAGGACTCATTCATGCTCCAGTGGGGGAGTTCTGTGTCTAATGGTTACTGATATTAATATTGGGAGTGAAACCTCTTCATAAATCCTTTCAAATTGCTGGATGGGTGGGACCACGAGGCATTTTTCTGCAATCAGGCAAGCCCTAATCTCCATCCGTCCTGTCAGTTGAGGTAATAAATTTTGTGATATGGAATTTTTATTCATTAGCAGCTAGAAAAACAACTCCTTTCATATAGATGATTGAGCAAGTATGCAACAGCAAAATACAGTACAGTATTACTTGCAGGTTATAAAAAAAAATTCTGTTACTGTAGGATGTGTAACTTTAAAAAGAAAAGACCAAGATAACTGACAAAGTATTCTGAAGTGTTTAAAATGCCTTTTTTTCTACGGAGCATGATGATAAAATATATTTCTATTTGTATCCCTTAAAGGTATGAGTATATATTTGCTTGCTAAATTTTTTAATTTTTCCATTAACTGTGCTCAAGTCTGCTGAGCATCTCTTATCATTTAAAGCACTTAAGATATGTGAAAATCTTTAAGAAAAGCAAAACCAAAATAAAACACAGAAAGACCTTAGTTTTCTCCTGTAAAATACAGACTATGTTTTTTTCTCTGGTCTTTTAAATGTCAACACATACTCATCAAAATAGGATAAATAAAATGGTATTGTGCCTACAGCAAGAGAGGTTTTCATGTCAAAACCCACCTTCTTCATACACTTACTTTAGTAAACACTCTGGGACTCTCCAAGGTGACACCAAAAGCTTTTTAAACAGAGAATTAAAAACGTGTCATCGTGTAGGATATTTCTCTGTCTGAGCACAAATGAAAAATCTTTCTGCAGTCCCTTGGAAAAGAATCCTTTTTCCTTCAGAGGGTACATCCTGAAAGGTGAAATCACGTGTGCAAGTTGCAACATTTTACCACTGTGCTTGCTGTGCTAAACCCAGAGTTTGATATTGGAACCTTATGAACAGAGGTGAACCACTGCCAGTCTTGGTAGCTTGTCTGCATTTATATGGATGTGCATCATTTGTATGCATATATGTGCATGTCTCAAAGGTAAAATGAGCCCTGTGAAAGTCATACAGTGTTTGAACATCAGTGTAGTTGCTCTGTGTGCCACGTAGACTGTGATGTTATAAATAAGCACTTTAAATCTGGTATTTAAATTAGTAGGTACATACAAAGCCACTCTCTAAACCAGCAGGACTCTAGGAAGCTCTAGTTTATTGTGTGGCTTGTTCTTCCAGCACAAAATGAGCAAGAAAGTTCAAAAGTCAGTTCAACATAAGTGATTTGCCTCAATTTTTCTGATTAAAAATAATGAAGTGCTCACTAGCTTGGAGATGTCACACAGTAATACCTCACTACAATGAACTGTAAGAAGTAGTAATTCAGTGTAAGCTTTAATCACTGTGTTCTGTAATAAGATTAACATTCATAGCATGGCATAAAATAGATTTATCTAGACATATAGCATGTCTGTAGAGTGCTTGGCAAGGTAAGTTCTGAAATGAATACTGTCCTTGTGTAGAAGTATGGAAAGTCAGAAGTGGTTGAGGCTTTTTTGAAAGAACAGAGAGGTTCTTTTGGAAGATGCTTTTTGGTTTTTTTCTTTTTTCTTTTTTTTTTCTTTTTTCCCCCCCTTTTTAAGAAATCCTCCTTGTTGTCAGATGTTTTAGACTTTTCCCTTTTTTGGAAACTCTTGAGTAGTTAAGCAGTTGCTTTTTGGGGACAGACTGTACCAGTACTCTAAGTTTGATGATCACAGTAAAGTAGAGGCTCTTTAGTTGGTCCAGTTCACCTCATTCAGGGTGTCTGCATTGGAACAGTACAAATATGCAATATAACATTAAAAAGTTGTAATTAATCCAACAGGCATTTCACTAGAATTTGGTCATGTTTTCTCTCCTTTTTGGAGACAGGGGATATTTTGTATTCTTGATTCCACCATGTGTTTAGTTTCTCTTTCTCCAGGAACATCTCTGTGGTTACTTCAAGTCCTGGTTGACTTAGAAGTTTTCTTAAGGGTCTCTCCAAGATAAAGAATTAGAGTTTCCACAGCTGGCTCTTCCCTGACAGGCTTCAGAAAATAACTGCCTACAGAGTATTTCCTTCTTTTATGATTTATTTCTTTTTTTCATATATATATATTTTATTTTGATTCAAAGACTTAAGGAAGGCCTCACTCTGTGCTACTACTTGTTTGTTTGTTGAAAGACCTTAAAATTTTATTCTCACTTTTCATTAAAAAGAATAGCAGTGTTTATTTGCAACATGAAACACAGAGACATTGCACTCACTGCTTTCCTTTTAAGTGCCATTATTCAGGTGTGATGAATATACCCCCCACCCAAACTAAGAACTGGCATCATACTAGAAAGCACAAAAATAACCTTTTCTTTCTCTTCCTTATCACTGAATCAAGAGAAAACAGCAAAATGAATCTAGCAATATGGATTGGAAAAAAATGTCCAAAAACCTCTCTAAAATGAAGAAAAAAAAGATTAAACTTTATTGCCAAAGATACTTTGGGAAAGTCAGCCCTTTGACAATTTCTATTGTAAAAAGTTATTTATCAAAAATTCATAAACAATGTTTACTGTAGAAGCTCCATTTATGCAGTTTTTTCATCTTATGCCCCAACAAATTCATTTTGATTTTGTGGCAATAATTTAAAATCAAAGATAAAAGATCAGTTGCATTTGCTGTAGAACTGAAAGTTTCTGTATTAGGAGCACCGGCTGGACTTGACTAGACCACCTCCAGAAGGGGATCTCTTCTGAAATAAGATGAAAAGTCAGACTACTTGCTCTTTCATGTGTCAAGGGGGGTAAAATTCTAGTGAACTGTGCAGTAACTGTCTATTCCCTACTGTGTACTAAGATTAAAATATCATTTTGACTGTGATCGTTACCAATCTGAAACTTCAATAGTTGTTCCTTAGAACTGAAGATGCATTCATCTCTCATGCCACCCAATACCCAGGGCTTTCTCTGTAGTGGTTTTAAAAAGATCAGTCACAAAACCTGATGGGAGAAAAGTGTGTATTGGTTTGAGTGACTTTTTCTTTCACATTGTCTCTAAATAACATTTGCCAGAAATTGAGATTTGTGAAGGGAAGAAATACTGCAGGCTGCTCATGGAGAATTATTCTTGCAGCATCTACAGATACTTCAAGTAACACAGGAACAGAAAGAGGAAGAGTTGAAAAGATGGAGATAGTCCACAAATTCTACTGCTTTGGGATTAGTATATTTAATGAAAAATTATAATCAAAAGACAGTGGGTTTTTTTGTATAAACACCAAAGTGCTGGGCTGGGTTTCTGGCACCTTGAAACACAATGAGATATCCACACACCTGAAGTAAAAGGAGTGTCCCTGCTGCTTGGTGGCATCATCTTAGCTTGAGATGCTAATTAGCTGGATCAAAATAAATGTGCAGTGGAGGTGAAGTGCAAAGAAAAACTCAACCTCTTCTTTGTTTAAAATAAACTTGCCCCATGATTCCATTTAACATAGAGTGGAAACATTCCTTAGTGCTTTATTCTTAATGAGTGCATTTTCTGCCATGCCTTTTCATATGATAGAGAAGCATTTACACAATAAACAAAGAGGAGACCACTGGGATGATAGAACAGCCAACAGCAGATACCCCAGTATAACCTGAGCTGAACTGGAGCTGCTGGAGTTAATCAGCAGTTGTCATAAACTAATTCCATCTTGAGAGTTTGCAGTTCCTATGTACAAGATAACACCATTCTCTACAAGGTGAATGTGGCTTTTTATATTCATAGTAGGGTGGGTTTTTTGTTGTTTTTAAATGTTACTGAAATTATCTCAGAGGAGCAGATCTGACAGGTCAATCACTGCAGATGGTGAGTGCTTTGTTAATTATACAGAAATTTAGAAACAATTGTAGAATGTCTTGCCTCAGGAGGAATTTCTTTCCCAGAGAGTAGATTTCCTCTACTGAATTAATTCTGTGGGTTTGTGCAGATAACAATCTCTCTACTACTTTGCAGGAATAACTCCTTGCTCCTTGTTCAGATGTGCAACTGTAAATAAACAGAGGATGCTGCAAATAAACAATGCAATTCTTTTTAAATAATGCAGTGTGTGTGATTAGTACAGTACAATTACAACAGCATACAGCTCTCCCTGTAACAATTAGATTTTTGGTAAAATGTAATTTGTTCCAGTGTAAATGTTTTCCTTCAATTCAGAAGATTCCCTTGAGTTGCTCCAATAATAAGCCTGTTGCTCCAAATCTATGCAGTTGCACTCTGTGTTCCAGTACACAAATGACAGAGGACAGCTACGTCGTAATAAGCTATGGGAATTGTAAAGCCAGAGCAAAATTATATCCATAGGATTTTCTGAGGGGAAAATATGTCCAAATATCCTCTTTCCATTTTTAATCCCTGAGATGTTGAATGCTTTTTCCAGTTTGTTTTCAATGTAATTGAAAAACTAGAAATACTTCCTTGTGTTCTGCTGCTACTGTGTTATCCTGATGGTGATGGTACCTGACTACTTCCCAGCTGATCCTTGGCCATGAAGAAGTGGTGGTATTGTCATTTCACACGTGTGAATCAGCTACATGGAGCAAAAAAGAGTTCACCTAAATTTTTGTTAGGAAAAGGGATTTGAAATCTCTCCCTACTCTTCCCAGCATCATCCCCTGCCTCAGAACCCGTCTCCCTTGGTGCTCTCTCTCAAAGCATGAAGGCAGCACAGTGCTATTGCACCACCAGTGCTCCATCCATCTCCCTTCATCCAGTTCAGCACAGTCAACCCCTCCTTATCCTGCTCACCAGTTCACAAGAATTTGTACAATGTTACTGGTTTAAAAATCCATGTTTTCTGCTCAGCAGAAAAAAAGTGTCTTTGGAGCATCTGGGCATCTGTCACCACATCGGTGAAAAAGCTTTGGGAAGTCAAATTTTCCTTGCTGTCTCATGGCTTTGCAGTTGCTAATAACATGCAAGATCTAAAATAACCTAGAGGGTGATGGTTTTGTAGTAGCAAGCAGATTAGTGCTACTTACATGCAAATAGGCAAGTTTAGGTCAGCTCAATTAGTAGTAGGAAGAATTAATGTCAATATTCAGTATGGAGGGATGGGAGTGCTCAGCATGTTCCACGAAGAGTGAATTGTCTCAACGTGATTTTGAAATGGGAGTTTCATCCTCTTTATGAGAGAGCTTGCAAAATCTGGGTGGTTTTCCTTGCCACACTGTCCTGCTGTCACTTGGGAGGCTGCAAGTGAGTTGATGTAAGCCTGAGCCTGCAGTTATACCACTTACTTGGAAATATTGCAGTGCATTCAATGCACAATTGATTCATTTTCAATGAATTGAAAAAACCAACCCCACCACAGTAGTGATGTGCAGTGATTAGAGAGCAAGGCACCGTGCTAAGCAGTGTCTGGTTTGGTTAAGTCATTGCTTATGAAGCTTCACAGATGATTAAAAGGCAAGAAGAGCAGTTCCCTGGGAACAGGCCCTGTTTTCTCATTGGATCTTCAGATTTCTTCAGCTCTGTTTCTTAAAATGCAAGGTAGAAGCGAGGCAAATACAAATGTTCTTTTAATTATAAATTATGCTAGAAATCACTTTTTATGATTAGTGGCATGTTCTAGGAAGACTTTCTGTCTTAATTATATACATCACTACATTTCTTCCCCTGCATTCTGATGAGAGAGAGTGGGAAGGAAGCATGAGAAAAAAGTACACCAAACCCTTCCTTCAGTGAAATGGAATTGATATTTGAATTCATCCTGTAACCAGACTCGTGCCTCTTCTTGAATAACTGTAGCAGTGATCAGAACAGAAAAGGTCTTTGAGCTCGGCTGCTTTCAGCCTGCTCACTAATCACTATCATTCAGGAGAAAATAGGAACAAAACTACCCCAACAAACACCTCAATCATTGCACTCTGAGTAAAAGGGACTCTCACCAAATGAAGCTGAAGCAAGGTCAAAATTGGTTTATTACAGAGTGTGTCAAAGTTAAACACAGCTCCTACTCCACTCAGGGATGCAGATCTGCCAGTTCCCATCTGCAGGGCCAGGAATCCCCTGCCCAGAGCCTGCTCTGGCATCTCCACTGCTCACAGCACTCTCTGTATTTCTACCTAGGTCTGTTTTAACCTTGACCCTGCTAACTTTGGTACTAAGGTAGTGTTTGGTTTAATTAAATGCCACTCAAAAGAAGACCTTTTTACTTGCAGCACTTGTACTTGGGAGAGCTTCTGGTTCTTCCTCCTCTCCAGTTTGGTATTTTTCTGTTTATGCATGGAAATGAAACAGCCTGCAGACACGAAGCTGAATGGTAGCCAGGTGTTTTATAACTGTGTTAGCCTGAAGCACTCATGAGAAATATTTTTTCCTGGAAAATAAATTAGAACATGGCTAAGTGGTGCCTGACAAAGCTGAACAGAAGCCATGCTGCTCTATTGCAAATTCAACTGCAGTCTCTTGGTAGAAAGACAAATAAAAGCACTTCATCAAAATCAGTCAGAAAAGCACAGGAGTACTCATTAGAGACCACTAAACTCTAAATACCAATCAATTTCACCAACTTTTTTTGTCAAACTTGCAAGTCCCCTTAAGCCCTGTTGTCTAGAGCTGTCTAGGATGCTGCGTGGTCCTGGGGCAGGGGAGCTGTGGCTGCAGGGCACTCCCTGCCCAGCAGGATCAGGCTCTCTGCACATCTACCAGCACAGGTCAGGTTTTATTGAAGTCAATGGATAAGGTTTGGCTGATACTGAGGTTTTAGAACCAGGCTTAAGGGATTGGAAACCTTATGCCCTGTTTGAGATTTGGTCTCACAATTTCTCCCAGCTGTATTGACTGTTTTTCCGTGACCTGAGTGTGTCCCCGTGGCCAGCTGGCGTTCCCACTGCGTGCACTGGGAATGCAGACAGCAGCCTTTGGACTTGCTCCTACAACTCAAAGTCACTGAAATAGATAACATTGAGGGATTTTCATCAGGATAGTTGCACAGGTCTTTTTTTCCCCAAATAAACAGATCCCAAAATTGTTTCACACCCAAAGAAACATTAGGTGTTATGAGAGTGTTGATTTCCCACTTGCTGCTGCCTCTCTCCAGCCATTCATCTGAGTCAAAACACATCAGCAGTTCTGAGAGAATGTGGTCATGTCTTCACTGTTATAATATTTACATTTTCCAATTAAAAAAAAAATAATTAAAATAAACACAACCTAATGGGCAGAGATGGAAGTAGCTTCTCTAATGCCACCCCAGCCTTGACACACTCTTTGTATTCCTGTGTCAGCTTCAATCCCTGTTTTTCCTTGAATAGAAAGCAAAGGAATCTCATCTTTGAAATGGGCTGTGAAGCAGAGCACAGTGCAGCAGGAAAAAATGGAGGTTGTGTCTAACTTGATTCTGAATTTTTTTTAAAATAATCCAGCTGCTCCTGGGGTGTCTTTTTTTCCTCCCCTTATTTTTCTGCTCCCCCCATTAGTATGTTAGTGATAGCTTCCTTTACTGGCAATCCTTTTTCTGTGTGCTTCGTTCCTTTAACTCCAGTTTTTGCATTCTTAATCAACCTTGTCATCTTGTTTTTAAATAGATATAGAAATATCTAGGTATTTTCCCATTCCTTGAAGTTGTGGTTACTTTTTAATTCCTACTCAAAAGAAGGCCCTTTTTGCCCCTTCTTTTTTCTTCTTTTCTGGAACTGGAATAAACCTGAGATCCACATTTTTCTTCTGGGAGAAATCTTGCCTGTAGACTTGGAACAAATCTGATTTTGTACTTGGATATAGTTTGCTCAGAAAAGCAAGATCAAGTCAACAGTTGTTTCTAGCTGTTCTCTGCTGAATTCAGAGCCTTCAATCTCAAGACTGTGTGCATTTTTTTTTTTTTTTTAAATATCCCGTAGAGCACATTTTGTAAGGTTTGTGATTCCTGCGTGTCAGCTGAATTGTATAAAGGTGAGGGAAGCAGGAGAGGAGAAGGTTTCCTTTGTGTTGAAATCCTCACCTGCAGTGATCTGGTCCCTGGTTCCTGGATATGCTTTCAAATGTTGTGCTTGAAGAGAGAGAGATCCTATTTACTTGTGTACATCTATTGATAAGAAAAGCATTAGAAAAGCAAACACTACAAAATAACACTGCTTCTATTTTGCTGGGCTTACAAAAGGGAAGGTGTTTGGATTGATGTTCTGCTGTTGTATTATTGACAATCCGTCACAGTTCTGCATTGTTTTATATAAAAATCCCGTTGATACCTATTACAGTTGTCTATAAAATTACAGGAGAAGATGTGCACATTTTCTGTCATGTCTAAATGATATAAAGAGTACCTTGTCTCACCTTAGAAATAAAACCTTACTAGGCAGAATACAAGGTTAATGATAAGCTCTGCTGTCCTCATTCCTTTGCATCCTGCTCTAGGTAAGGGTAATGAGTCACCCTGTGCTGGATCCCCAGCAGGAAAGAAACAGAGGAAAACAAATCAGAAGTCTTCCTGCAGAATGGTGATCTAATCACATCTGACACCAGTGAGTATTCTTGCTGATCGTCCTTATTACAACATAGTTAAAGACTGAATTATAGTTCTCAACACTGCAGTGGTCATTTTGCTGAGTAAAATTTACCTGGGTGTCTAGCCAAGGACAAGAAAAGCATCCTGAAAATCATCAGCTCAAAACCTCTGCCTACAATGGGCCTGTTCTTTCTGTCCCTGTATTTCCAGCTGAACCACGTTCAACACCAGCTCAGCTTCACCCATTGTCACCACTGAATTGTTTCCAGAGAAGATTTGAAGTGTGAATCCACATCACCCAGAACTGAACATAAATCTTGACACCAAATCTGGGGTTAGGCACAGCAAGGACTCAGCTGCCCCTTGTAACTCACTGACTATTCCAGCCTTGCTTTTGTTGGCTGTAGAAGCTCTCAGAAATACCCTTGCAGAAAAGATCAGTGTTTTTCAAAATGTCTTTTACTGGCAAAAAATGTATATTAAATTCCTATAAATTTCAGAAGTGTATCAGGATTTATGATGAAGAGGGGTAAGAGAGAGTAAGTTACTCTACATGTATCTCACCATAGAGATTTATTTTCAGTTTCCTGGGATTCAGAAGTTAAAAACTGGCAAATATCCACCGGTCCTTTTTTGGTGTAGCTGACTGAAGACCCAAGAGCTTCTTACCTGTCTTACCTCCTTAGGTCTTAAAACATATCTACACACTGAAATGGTGTCAGGAGACACATATTGCTTAGTTACAGAGAAATATTTTAACAAAAAAATACATCTCCTGTGTCTTCTTCAGCTCTTAATTGTTCCTGCCAATTCTTCACTACCATCTGTCATGAACTCCCATTTTTCTGTTCAGCTGTAATACTGATTCCAAAATATCATAATAGATTCTGTGTCCCCTTTGTGCTGCATTTTTGTGCAGATAACTGCAGAGCTATGCAAATCTTGCTCAAGCTTGCCAGAAGCTTTGTCAGACTTCAGAATCAAGAAGAAAAGCTCATCTGCCAGAATGACTCCTGACAGCCTCACCTTTGATCACTGGGAACCTTTCCAATTATCAGTGTCCCCTCCAGTTCCTGGGCAGGTTTAGGTGTCCTAAGTTTTACAATGGGCTTTCTTAAATACTTTTTTTCAGGTCTCAGGTGTTGTAAAATGTGGAAAAAACTAATTTTCTTTGTCTTATTTTTCTCTTAATGATGATATTGTCTCAGTAGGTTTGGGTTACTGCATTTATTCAAACAAAGAGCCAGAAACAAATGCTGGTGAACAACAAGGCTGAAATTCAGGATGCTTTCTGTAGAAATGGAAATTATGTAGTTCGTGTTGGTTCATCTGTCCTTACTAGGAGCATTTTTCCCCATTTTTTGTTACTTGACACCAAGTCCATAGTTGCTTTTGCTATATAGACTTGGGAGTAAGTGGGAACCTCACCTGGCTTGAAGTCCAAGAGAGATCTCAGCTTGTCTGAGCTGGCCAGAGGTAACCAAACAAAAACATCAGCTTCAAAGAAATGAATGGCACAGAAAAACTCAAATCAGGTGCATCTGGGACATAATTTTGAAATGTGGCCAATCAAGTGATTGAGGTTTGGTCCCTCTTGCTGACTCCAGAGAGTCTGGGAAAGAAGTCACCTCTAGGCTTTCAGTCAGTAGGACAAACTCTACAACTGTCACACCACACAAACCATGTTTCAGAAGAGGTCAGTAATGCAAAAGAAATCAGTCTGGCAGAGGTCTAAGAAAAAAAACTAGGGAATTTTCTTCAAGATGGAGTCATACCAAAATAGGGACTTCTGCCTGGAATGACTGAGACAGCTTTGAGAAGAAAGAAAACCTGTCCTTGTTGAAGGACAAGGTGAATTTCTCCACCCATTTATGAAGCTCACCATGACTGGAATGAAAAGAACTATTTTAAGCTTTTTAATCCCTCCAGTGTCCAAAGTCATGGATGTTTAAGTGGAAAGTTCAGACTTTTTTGCTAACTTCTGCAGCCATGGGCATCAGTGGCCAAAGGCTCAGGTGCCCAGCCTGATATGTGTATTTGCCTCCACATGTTCTGCTGACTGTAAGTGCCAATTCTGCTTGTTACTGAGATAGGTTTGAAGACTGGAATGGTTGATATTTTTTTAGCATAGCAGTGTGAACATTTGCTGTAAATTATACTTGTTACAGACCCAGAGTCTTTTGGCAGGGACACTGAGTTTGGATGGACTGGCTAAACAACTTGTTAAACAAACACTATTCAGTCTGCATTTTGCAGATTATTTTGATTATTCAGTATTGTTTGCATGATTAGTGAATTGCATAGTTTTATTATTGCTCTTCTCTGATTGGACTTACTTATTCAGGGGAATAACTAATTCATTCCATCCCTATTGTTGGATTTCAATGTAGTATTTAATACTGGTATTGTTTTCCAGACAGAACTGTGGATTTGTACTTGCAAAGATTCCACGCTGTATTTAATGATTCATCCAAATTATTCTCTACAAGTACTTCTGAAAATTTAGTTACTAATCAATGCCAACTTAGATAAAATGCAAATTTTGGAACAAATATACATGTGCATACGTATCCCTTCTCATCCCTAGATACAGAATCAGATTACTAAATCAAGCTGCTAACATAGTGTTATTATCAAAAAAGCAAGCAATGCTTTCCTCTGATTAGGCAGCAGAAAGTCAGTCCTAAAACCTGGCTCTTATTTTCATCTTCTGTGAAGTTTGCAATGAAATAGCAAAGATCAGACAAATCCATATAAGCTGCTGATATATATCCCAATAATTTAACAACAAAGTATTTCAGGTAAGTTTTAGACATCAAGGGGAAAAAGAAGAATTCAGAATATGCAGCAACAAATTTAAGCATGAAGTAAAGGCAGATTCCTGGGATTTAGTTTTTTAAATAACAAGCAAAATAAGTTTATTTGCTTTTGTGCAGAATTTTTCTACCTGTCACTTGTGATCTGTGTCATTCTGTCTGAGGGATTCATTGGGCTGCAGCAAAAGACTCTGCCTGCCAGATCTCATTGGAGACAGCACCAGCAATGTTTCTCCTGCCCCTCTGATCCTTGCAGAGCCCTCTGCCTGAATATCATGAAGGCAAAGTGGGGCATGTGTTGATTCTTCAGATGCTGAGGTTTGTGTTTGAAGGGAGCACAGGGGCTGTACTCCAAATTACTTGCTTTGGATGCCAGCATAAGCACCTGCATGCACGTGGTAACCCCCTTCACTGGGGTGGGACTGCTGGCTGGGATCTTTGCAGTTGTCCCAGGAGGATTTCCTTACATGAGCCTTTCCTGACATTTTTCAGCTATTAGTGGCCTGCTAGATTTCTTGTGTGTGAACTTCTACACTGTTCATCAGTTTATTTGGTGTCAAGATGAGCTGAAACGAGGCAGGAGTTCTATTGCCACACTGAATGACAGGAGATGCTTTTCCTTCTGTGTTCATGAGCTGCTTTGTATTTGCAATAGATCTCCTTGTACAGGGCACCAGGGGTGTGTGTGTGTGTGTGTGTGTGTGTGTGTGTGTGTGTGTGTGTGTGTGTGTGTGGAGGGAGTTATGTTATGAACATGTTTTTTAAGAACATGCCAAAAAGATTCCTATTCTACTAGACATGAAACCTGGGTCAGGTCCTCAGCTGGCACCTTCAGTGAAGGGGCACACACCAAACAGCCCTGATAACCAGGGTCATAGCCTAATTAGTGGGGATAATTAAGGTAAAGAGGAGGTTCTATGTATAAAGGATTCTTCCTTGGAGTACAGACAGAATCATCCATTTCTCTGGCATGATGGTACCTTGGTGCACAAGTTATCTTAGGCACTTAACTCCTATCTGACATCTAAGTTCTTATTCATTCAAATCAGAATTGCACATTCAACAAATGTGGGAATTCCTTCCCTCAGTTCTTTTGGAAACTTAGAGTGACACTGGCAGAAATAGTTTTATAGACTCAAATTTGAATATCACATATTATCAAAACAGTTATATAGACTCAAATTTAATAACTCTGCCCATGAATCATAAGTTGGTGCAGTCATCTAGGATGATTATCTTCAAAACAATGCTAGAAAAAAACCCACTGGTCAGCACAGCACACACCAGGACAAGTTATGCTTCACTCTGTTGAATTATCCAGCTCATATTTATAATATCACAACTTCTGAAACTGGAGTTCTGTTGACAAGCCTGTAGGCTCATGTGAGCTAAAATCCCTTGAAAATGGAATGAGGAGAGGATGTTTCTAAAACTAAGGAGAAATGACTTCAGAGGGATGTTCAGGAGGGGGTTTGTACAGCAGAAATTAGGGAAACCGAAAGCCTGGAATCTTATGTAAAATGCAAATATCTGATAATTTTACTTTAAGTGATTTCAGCACTGACTACTTCTGTGCCTCAGGTAAAGGCAATTATAAGAGATACACACATGAATTTATTTATTAGGAAAATAGCAGAAACCTTTTTTTTGGAAAGACTTCAAAGGCAAGGAGAATCAGTGCTCATGCTATCCTTTTTCATAGCTGCAAATGCACATCTTCTATAACAGGGCAAGTTGCAATTCACTCTCAGCAATAAAAAAGGCTTCCTACTGTGCTGACAAAATACAGGTTACATTCCAGACTTCTTTCCAGGGAGCTTTAAGAAAATAAGAATATATGAAAAATACTGAATAGTCAGTAATGGATTTTTAAATCAGGAACAAACCGAGTCCTCCTCCGAAAAGAATTTCCTCCAAGCATAAATATCAAAGAACTTTTAATAAAAATATGGCATATGACAATCTCCCTTGTGAAAGGAGCAGCCAGCTTGAAAGTCCCTGTTTCCCTTATCAGATGAGCAGCCTCAATGGCTGTTCAGTGAATAGGGATGCTTCAGACAGGACCATTTAAAAGAAATCAGGCTGAATTGTTGTTGGCTCCTAATTTCTGAAAACAGTTGAATTTTACTGATTAAGTCCTTAGTGTTATAAAACTCGAGGATGCTGTGGAATAATTTTGGGTTGGAATACTTAACAAAGAGTAATATCTTGTACCTTAAATGTGCCAATAGATTTTTGACCTGTGAGACTGAAATAGACCACAGGGAAGGTAGTGATGCAAATTGTATTTTTGTTTGTTTAGGAGACTTGCTTGCTAAAATTTGGGGCTTTTGGGATCACTTAATACTAACTGTACAATTAAAACTTCCAGGACTGTTACGAAATATTTTGATGTGATCTTCCTTTTTCAGATATCATAAATTAGATAACAATTGCTAACCAGTTCCAAATCATATAACATTTTTTTTGCTTTGATTTATCATCTGAATTCCTTTAGTAAAAGAAAAAAAAATTGAAAAAAAGGCCAAACAAAAAACCAACACAAAACAACAAAGCCCAGAAAGCTCAAACCTTGCCCCAGCTTTTAATTCAGATCTCATGGAAAGGGAGATTTCTCAGTGGAGATCACCTGTCAGCATATACTGTAAAATATATGTGTTCTGTGTTTCCTGCTAAGTTTAGAAGAGCTGATTCTGGAATGTCTGGTGTATAAATAATGGATTAGACAAGACAAAAGAGTAGTTTTCACTTAAATGTCACTGTGGCCCAAGAATCACCAACCCCTTACTTCCAAAGTTGGAGATGTTATTTTGTGAGTGCTCATGGAGCATTTGTTAGTGGCACCTGGAAAGCCACTGGTCTCAAAGTTCCTTCTTGAAGAAACCTTTCTGTTAAGAAAACCTGTGGAGAAAAAATTATAAACTTCTTTTCTTTTTTCAGTATGATGAGCAGGTGCTATAAAAAATATGAATTATATCTTCCTAGCTGCACACAAACAGAATTAATTTCTGTCTTCATGAAAAGCTTGACATGAGAACAAAGAAGACCTTTACTATTTCATGAAGCTGTAGAAAGCTGATAGTTATTCTTTTAGTTGTCACTGAGATTTTTTACTGAATGACTAGAGAGTTAATTTGATTTCTAGGATCAAATCACTTGTATGTAAGATTTAAATGGAAAGAAAATAGTAAGTTGATGGATGGATGGATAATTTTCACAAATAGTTTAATTCCCATTCTCTTTGTTTTCTGCTTGTACTTCTACCTCTGAATGGATACAAAATCTTCACATATACTCATTTTATTTTTTTGTATGTATTTTTTCCAGCAAACAGTTTCTTGGATTGTTGGTTATTGAAAATATTGCAATTGAGAATTTTGTCTAGTTAATTGCATTTCATGTTGGATTTTTCAATTCAGTGACACACACAGGTAAACAAAATAGTAGCAAACATATAAAGAAACACTTCTATATTAGTTCAGCCTTAAGATTCATTTTATCCATGTTCCATCTGAAAAACAAGACAAAAAGAGCAGGAAGCCCTCAGCTGTCTGAGTGCCTGTGCTCCCCAGTTCATGCAGATTTCTTTCTTGTGAGAGAACCTGGATGTGATGCTCAGCTCCTCTCAGTTCCCTCTGTCTTCTTCATACTCTAAGCTGAACATCAGGAATACTTATTTAGTAAATTGAAAATTGGTATTTTCTTGGGTACTTTAGAATGCTGACCTGTCTCAGTCACACTGAATAGAAGGAGCATTATAGATATATTTCACTTATTTTCATAAACAATGGAAAGGAAGCTTGTGACTGCAGAAAAGCAGAGGGAAACCCAGTCAGATTCAGCAGAGGAGAAGCAACCTTGCTGAAAGGCAGAAACAGAACTAAGAGGCATGGAGGAAAGAGAGAATGGTGGGAGTGAAACAGGATGGTGCCCAGGTTATCTTCCTGGTACTGATACAGGAACCCATCACACCCTGGAGAAACAGAGGGTCTCTTTTTCAGTAATGAAAGTACAGAGACTTGTATCATCTTTGTTAACAATAAGAAACCAACAACAACCAAAACCAGCTAATGAGATGTATGTAGCTGCAAATTTTATGCCCCAGTGTGGTGGATTCGCAGTGTTACAATAATATTGCAAAGTCTAAAGCTGACCAGATTTGACCCTGGCATCTTAGGTGTCCTGAACTGGTGCCAAGTGTGAAAATAGGATTAAAAGAACAGAGAGAGGCGTGGTGCCCACTTCTCATATTAGCAGGGAGCATTTAACCAAACACAGAGTTTGTCTGACACCTCTGCATTGGAAATTACCTAATGATTTATACTCCTCATGCTCCCATAATACAATAAGTAATTTCTAGTCTGCTTTTCATTTATTTTTCTGTCATGTGAGAGTTTTTTGAGGCTAGAGAGTTAAGGGTAAGATACTCTTATAACTCCTTAGGGAACTTGGTAATTCATACACCATGTCCCTGTTATTAAATAAAGCAAGTCAGTACAGAGGTAGGGAGGGACACTCTACTCTAAGTTCTTGATTGGTTGCTTTATCTTCTGCCACTACAAATATGGCTTCAACATATTTAACAAATCTTTTCTAAAGAGCAGTTGTTAGCCTTGAATTTCCAGTCTCACCCTTCAACCTCCAATGGTATCAAGGCTAACAGTGTATTATGTGATTTCTCCTCTGGCCCCAGACAAGTAATAATTGCTACCAGAATCATTAAACAAGTTAAAATGTTGAACTTCATTATAGCAGTTCTTGTTAGTCAGGCACATTGTGCCATTAACATCCCTTTTACATCAGTATAAACAATTGATAAATCTGTAATAATTCTGTCTCAAAGATTGGATAATGATCCCTTGTAATTCTGTGACATGACACACACAAAGTGCTGCTTTTCAGTGTGTAATTTCTCATTTCAGAGAATGCTAACCAGACTGAAAAAACCCCACTTTCATACAATCTGTTCAGTGGAATGTAAATTAATGTGGAGAATAATTTCTTAATAAATGAGCCACCATTGTGATTATTTTCAGTAACATTTGCTGTACTTAATGGCACCATCCATCTAAGGATTCCTACATTTATCCTGTTTATAGATGGTTAAAATCTTTCTGGAGGAATCATTAATTTCCTTGCAAATGTCACTGGCTTTGAATGCTTTGATCATTCAAAGATTAGTCCAGCCCCTGTCATCAGAAGTCTCTGATGAGTTCAGGCTGATTTGCTTTGTACATCAAAGGCATAAAAGGACCACTCTGAGTCTCAGTCTTTTTGGCTGCACTTTTGAAGTCTCCTGAATACACATGAGCCATATTGTTACAAGAGCAGAAAACACAGAGGACCATTGTGCATATGGTGGACAATGTGCTTCTGAGCTTACCTTGCCTTTCATCAGAGACAAAGATTGCCTCTGGATTGTCCCCATGGGCAAAGTTGATTGGTCATAACCATAATGATATTAATATTTTTAAAAAAGAGAGAAAATCCTCAGACATCCAACTATAGGGTAGTCAGAATTTTACCTTTTGTGTTGCAAGGGGACAAAATACACAGAGCTGCAAAGTTGAGATGTTCTACTCGTTGAAGTTCTGGGAAGAAAAGAGATGTCACACAGAGCTGAGTCAACCTCTTCCTTACAGGAATCTGTATACAAGTTTTTCATCTTTATTCATCTTTCAATTTGAACTATATTTGTATTTTGGAAGTACGTGTGGAGCAAAACCCTGGGTGTTTCATTACCTGTTAAATAATAGCTGTCTTCATGTGAAACATGCATTGTGCACCTCTTTGAATTACCTGGTTTATCCTGCAAACCAGCTCAGGTATAGTTTTGCTCTGGATTTTTCCCAAATACTATTCAAGCATTACTATGAATATTATTTCATAGTTTTAATCTCATATATTTCTGAAAGAAATATCTAAGTCAAGATTTTATAAAAGCAACGTTTGAAATGAACATCTTGAATGCCTTTTACAACACCTAATAGGCAGCTGGGTTTTCTAGGAGAGCTGAGCAGTTTCCTTTAAAGCAGTTTCATTCAGCAATAAAGTGATTAAACAAAAACTTTAAAGGTTTTAAGACACATGAAAAAATGATGACATATTTTGTAGAGCTGATATGTCATAAAGCAATAATAGAAAGACCACACTGGGCTTTATGGAATAGAAATCATCATAATGGTCATCAGTGAAAGAAAAACATACATTGCAGTGACTAAAAATCAGGAGAACTCCATAACAGGGGCATCTGTAGGAGGACGAAAACTTCTGGTGACAGTGGACAAGGATTTTATGATGCAATGTGGCTGGGAAATAGCTCTGGTGTTTGTTTGGATACGTGGAGACATCATGTCACAAATTGGTGAAGCTCTTTCTGCAGATTGCCTTTGGGATGCTCTATACAGAGCTGTTGAAAAATTAACATCAGTTTACCTTGAATATTGTCCACAGGCCATTGAGCAGTCTTTAGAGAACTGAAAAAAGAAAGCAAGGTAAAGGATTACTGAAGGTGGTTAAAAGAGTGTTGGTTGGAGTTAATGAGCTTAGAGTGAGAAAACAATCAGCACAGTAAATGTTAAAGTCAGGTGAATATTACAGTAGGGAATAATGTGCCACACCCTTGGGGTCCTCACCAACTTTTTCACCAGGCTTGGCCAGTGCCATTATTGTATTTGTTAACATTATTGTCATTCCTGGGGAGCCTCTGTGCTATTCAGCCTCGGTTTTGAGGCACAGTAAAAACAGTGCCAAAATATTTTTGTTCCTAAATGTCACAGAGACTTTAGGAAATCCCCCTGGAATAAAGATTTGGGAACCTCATTTTCAGTTTTTCAAATTTTCACAATTAAATATCTAAATAAGATAAGTGCAGGAGTTAATCTTTGCCCTGTTATGCAGGTGATTTCTCTCCTTATTTTCTGTATGATCTCTGCAGGCTAAAAACTGTAAAGCTGTGGGAAATTTCTGGCACAGATGTATTTAGATAGAGTTGTTCCACATTGTTTAAAGCAAGACTTTTTTTGAATGGTTCCATGATGACTTGATGCATCATTAACCCCTTTATTGTTGACAACCCACAGAGACCTGATATGTAGTCTTGATTATTTTAAAAGACACTTCTTTGTTACTTAGCTGGTGATTAAAAGTAAATTAAAAGATGGCAAGGGTAGACTATTGTTGTTCATTATTGGATCTGAAAACCTAATCATCCAGTCAGGGACTAATTTTCACGTAATTTTTAAAACAATAAATACACTGGTGTAGGAATTATTATTTCTGCTGCTTCTATCAGTTAATGAACCAAATCACCAGAGAGGGAGAGTGGGAGAGTGATTATTTTCTATTAATTGAACTGAGAAATCTAAAGTAGGAATTCCAGTCAAAGCTCTTAATAATAATTTCATAACAATAAGATGAGTTTGAACTTTAAAGTGCTGAACAATACCAAGGATCCTAGCAGGGAAGAATGGGAAAGGCAAAGGCAACAGCAAGGAGACCAAAACACTTATCCATAATTTTGCAGAAACAAAAGATGAGCTTGCTGTAGGAGGCAGTGATGGAGCACAGATAAGAACCCAGCCATAAACTGCAGAGCCACTGAAAATAAATCATTTCTACAGAAATATTAATCAAAATTGCTTGAAAATCGTCCTTCAAGTCTTACCTTTCACCCAAACTTCTTGAGTTTACAAAAAGGAAAACCTCAAATGTGTTGATTAAAATAATACTTCTCTTCTCCAACTTCATTTTAGAGTGCTTATGTTTCCCTTTGCTTCTCTGTTTTCAGGATTTTACCTGGCAGGTGGTGGTTGATGTGATGAAATACAACAGTGACTGCTCAGCCCTGCACCTCCCATAGGTAGGACTGATCACCAGAGGTGTTCCCAGAGCCCTCACTCTTAGAGGGGAAACAGCTTCTCTTGGGATGAGCTGGGGATATTGCACAAGTGGTGGCACAAAGCTATCACCAAGGCAAAGTTTTCATACACCTTTAATTCAGCTTTGATACATCCAATAGGCATTTTAAGAAAAGGCAGATTAACATAGAGTTTTGGAAAAAAATGAATTGGTAGAAAGTCTAGTGGTTCAACTGATAAAGAAATTCCTGGATACAGGTAGCAAGGTAAAAAGCCTCTTCTGTCCATTGAATTTTTTAATAGGAAAGCATAGCTGTAAAAAAAGGATGCCTGACTGCACTAGAGGAGCAAAATCGTGGAAGCTGTGACACCTGTGCCTCTTTTACTGTCACAAAAATTCTAAAACTTCCAGACACAACCCCTGCTTCAACTCATTAAGACTTTTTCCAACTCATACAAAATCCTTTGTGTGACTCAGTGATTTATTCAACTTTCTGTTGCTGTTGACACAAGATACAGTTATGGTAAAACTCAAAAATCTGGGGACTGAACATGGTACAGTTTGGGGGGGCTTCTCTGAGGGGTAGGAGCTCTTGTTTTAAGAAAAAGCCATTTTTGAGCATCTTTGTGCTTATGACTGTTCCTTTACCAACAATCTATTTCAGCATCTTGTGTGCTCCTCGTTTGCTGGTGGTGTGTGCAAGCAGATTGCTGGCAAGTTGCTGAAAGGGGTAGAAATATACAGCATGAGCAGTGAATACCAGCCAGCAGTTTTGTCCCAGCTCTGCTGTGGATACACTGACTTCTTTAGGAAAAAAAAAAAAAAAAAAAGGAATTAAAGATAAAATGAGCTGTCTCGAGTAGTAAAAAGAAATCTCTAGTGTGCTCCTCCCTTGTGCTTAATCCTCCAAATGATGCTCTTGACAGTGGCTTTGAGGTACAGTTGAGTACTCTGTCCTGGGCTGTTGTCTCAAGTAACTACATGCATTTAGTTTCATGTAATTTGTTCTTGATAATTTTCTTGCCTAATGATTGTTTCACCTTTGTGGATTTTGGAGGTTGAAGTTTGCATGCATAGATTTATCTATATTTTGGTGTGTTGTATTAGTGGATCTCATTTTTGTGTTGTTTGTTATGGACATCAAAAATTAATGAGAAGATTTATTAGAGAAACAAATACTGATTATATTAACCTTGGCTTCATTCTAAAAATGCTGTAGGATCTTTAAATGCCAGCCAATTTCCTTTCCTTTGTAATCACAAACAGTATATTTATTTTTATTTATAGGAAGGTATTTGAGAGAAATGGGTAGTGCTCAGCTTGAAATGAGTTTATATAAAAGTAACAGGATGAGTTAGTAAAGAAAAAATTGACCAGATGGTAACCTCAGTATGGGATAGACATGAATGTGAATCTAAAATGAGGAATGTCCCAGTGAGGGACCAACCAAACCAGGGTCATTTGAGAATACAATGATGCCTGCACTTGGTGGCCATGAATAATGCATTGAAGGAGGTACTTGAGTAATCCTGATGCAGGAGTTTTCTATTGAAGAGATCAGTTTTACATGGGAATCCAGTGCTATAGGTGCCTTAATTATTTAGGTTATGTACCTGAGAGAGAAAAAAATGTTTGAAGTTTTTATTCCTGCTTTCAGCCTTGGTGTCAAAGAAGAAGAGAGGTCAACTGAGCTAAAAACCTCTTTGACTTTGTCAGCCACAGTGCTGTTGTAGCAGAGACTGTTCTCTCAGCTCTTCTTTTCCTCTCTACCCATCTAGATGGCAAACTCCAACTCTGCAAATGAGTGAGCTCAGACTCGAGTTTGTCCAAACACACTGTCCCACCCCAAAGAAAGTGTGAAAATCAGTCTGTCCCACCTCTTATTCATGGTGTGGGAAGTTGCCTATGGAATTGACAGTGGGGAGGACAAATCACAGCAGAGATTTCAGGTAAAGCCTTTGCTGATCCTGTCCCTTAGGCTGGCTTAAGCCAAACTGGCAGCATCCAAGCCCCTCTGGGAAAAGAAATCAAGCACTTGCCAACTTTGCCACTTGAAACAACTATCTCAGAAGCACCTTTTCCCCAATGGTCCCTTGTGGTGCTCTGTGCTCTTGCTTTCCTTAGTGTTTTGCTCTCTCTTCTGTTAGGTTGTGCTCAGCAAAAGTAGAGGAACAGGATGAAGTGATTCATAGAGTCCTCTGCAAATTGAGCTATTTGTTTGTTTCTCATTAAAAAATGAGTGCTGTCTTCTTACTGGGAAGACTTGTCCCCAAAGATGTTCACTAAACAAGTCAGTCTCTTTCTCCAAGGTTGATCAGATGTTCAGAGTAGGACTGATGATAATCTTGCTTTTGTCCAAATTATGCAATGAACTTTGCAGTGATAGGAACTTCTAGCCCATCTAATCTCTTTCCCTGTATGCTTTCCAGTTCCATTACATCCATTATTTCAGTCTGCTGGATTATGGACTTCAGCTGTGGTTACATCCCTAAAAGCACAAGTTTTTAGTTTTGGGAGGTAGTTAGGGAAGTGCTCTGTCTGTCAACCTTTTTCTGCAGTTTGGGACCACACAGTGTGGGATCAGCTCTGATGTCTTCAGAAACCCCACCTGATGAAGCATGTGGTGTCCCAGAATGTTTATTTTTAGCTTCTGCCAGAATAGAGTTGGAGAACTTGTAATGTACCATTACCCCCACTCAAGAAATGCACTTTAAACAGAGTGAGGAGGTTACAGCCCTTCTGTTAATGCAGAGAATTCATTTGGGAGAATAAATGTATCATTTGGATGACCAAATTCACAGCCACCCAGATAACACCCCCAAAGCCTCAGCATCCACCCAGGGAGATATCTGGAACCCCTTTGTGCAGTCAGGGACCTCGTGGTCCTCACCTGCAGTTTCCTTCTTTCTGCATTCAGAGTGAACCAAAGCTTTCAGCTTCCATCTCCTTACAGCTCAGCTGAGGGGGCAGCCCCTTAGATACATAAAGGCTGGCCCACTGCCCTTCTTTGATTCATTTGCTAAATATATAGCTGGAAATCAGGAAAAACTGAGTCATCATGGAAGACAAAACAGAGAAAAGTACGTTTTTTTATCTCAGGTGCCTGGAAAATAGAGCTAACATAACAATAATTTTATTTATTTTTCTGCCTCAGCTTCTATACCACTTCTGATAGTTGCTCAGGCTGTAATTATTAAATTCTTAGGAGTTCAGGGGTTTTCCATTTCTCCTCAAAATCTTCCACATAGTCTTCTTTGGAATGAAAATGTCCAATCAAACATGCATTGCCTTTCTACCACATGCACAGTCTCACTCCATCTAATTTTAATGCCATTTCCACAGCTGCTTAAGTCTTGGCTTAGTAAGAACAGGTTTGTTTAAAATCTATTTTATGCTGCTGTTTGTTTGGAACATCATTGTTACTTGTGGTACATGGCTGGTCTGGAACTTCAGCATGCAGATGGAAAAAGAAGACAAACTCCAGCTTCAAAATGACATCCACTCTCTGAAATGGGATCATGGCTCCTTCCCAGCTCCTGTCCTTCCTCAAAATTATGAACACTTTCAGAGCACTGAGTAGAGCAGTAAGAAATCCTAAATGTCTATTGCTAGTTCTGTTTCTTAAAAAAAAGACAAACCTAAATATATATGTATTTTTTAGAGAAACTTTGCTTAGGGTGTATTTGATGTGTTTGCTCCTGTTCAGGTGAAACTTGCCACCTTTCAGGGTGCTGAGGAGTTCTGCACTTGGTGCTGCTCATGAATTGATTTTACTCTTTTGAGGATCTCTGTGGTGCTTCTGTTGTTGCAATGTGCAGGGAAAATGGGGTTACTTACAACACCAATTTCCATAATGGAATGCAGTTACAAAAGTTAAAGCACAAATTGGAGCATTAAGATAATACAGTAAGTCACACCAGTTGTTTTTGTTGCCATACAACCCCAGCTGCAATGCAGGGCTGGTAATTACCTCCTGCAGCCTCCCCTTTGGCTGGCTCTGCCCCAGGAATTACAGCTTGCCTGCTCTGACCATTGCCCACAGCTCTGAAACCCTCTGAGGGTTAAATATGAGACCAGCTCAGAGAAGATGCTGGCAGCAACTTCTTTTTTTTTCTAGCACAGTAGGGCAAGAGGTTTTTTTTTTTCCTTTCCCTTCTGCTCCTGAGTCTGAGTGCTGTGACGTAGCATCCTGATGTACTGCCCCTGTGCTCAGCTCTGGTGAGGCCACAGCTTGAGTCCTGTGTCCAGTTCTGGGCCCCTCAGCTCAGGAAGGAGATTGAGGTGCTGGAGCAGGTCCAGAGAAGAGCAAGGAGGCTGGGAAGGGATCCAGCACAAGTCCTGTGAGGAAGGGCTGAGGGAGCTGGGGGTGTTGAGGCTGGAGAAGAGGAGGCTCAGGGGAGACCTCATCACTCTCTCCAACTCCCTGAAAGGAGGTTGGAGCCAGGGGGGGGTTGGGCTCTTTTCCCAGGCAACTCTCAGCAAGACAAGAGGGCACAAGAGGTCTCAAGTTGTGCCAGGGGAGGTTTAGGTTGGACATTAGAAAGAATTTCTTTCTGGAGAGGGTGATCAGCCATTGGAATGGGCTGCCCAGGGAAGGGGTGGATTCTCCATCCCTGGAGATATTTCAAAAGAGCCTGGATGTGGCACTCAGTGCCATGGGCTGGGAACCACGGGGGGAGTGGATCAAGGGTTGGACTTGATGAGCTCTGAGGTCCCTTCCAACCCAGCCAATTCTATGATTCTTTGATGTGGGAACTGCAGCATTTCATCTTCTTCTGCATTGGCCTTTTATTATTGTTTCTACGATGTGTTCATCCTTCCTTTCCTTGTGGCTCCAAACTCCATTCTCCTGTTGCAGACACATTTTGCTAAAGCTATCTCATGTCACAAGAATATTAACTGTATGTTCTGCCTAGGAGATTCTTCTCATTTCTCTTGGAGCATCACGTAGAAACAAAACAGATGGTGGCAAACCTGGGATCAAGATGTTTCTCTTGGGTAATACTTCAGTTCAAATTAACTGTTAATTTTAGAGCCTCATGTGATGATGCCATTTTTTTTTTAGAGTACAAGGACAAGATATCCCTAGAAATAATAGCAGGAAAATTACAAAGAGTCTGAGAGGACAAATTTCAATGTACATTTTCACTAAAGCCTGTTGGATTCATGTCATGGGGAATAAATTTCAATTGGAATTTGGAAGGCCTGGATTGCTTCAGGATACTTGCAATTCTTACTAAAATAACAGTTATAAAATTTCATGTGTCAGAGCCTTTATCAACCACAAAAGGAACTGGGAAAGCATTTCCCTTGTCCCTACACACCAGTATCATTGGCTTAGGGAACAGGTGGAGCTGCACCATGGTCACCCAAGACTTTACTGGGATGGGCCAAGGGGGCCAAGGGGCCAGTCTGACACAGCAGTGTTTGCAGGCTTTCTGCTGCTGTAGAAGTGTATTCCTGGAATTCAGATTTCCTATTTTAATCTTATATCTTTTTCCAATATCAGGAGAACAACAGAATTGAAAATCCATGATGTTTACTTTGTGAGGCTCATGGTAAAATTCCTTCCCATTTTTAACTGCTTCCTGAGCACCACAATGTAAAACACTTGAGGTATCAGGAGTTCTGGGATATGTCCCATTGTTGTGATCCGGAAAACCCAGAACTTCATTCATTTACCTATCAGCAGTGAGCAGGAGCAGTGACACTGAGCAGGCTGCAGGAGGGGTGCTGAAGGCAGAACCATCTCAAATAACCAGTGTTTTGCAAAAAGATAGCACTGCAGAGAGAGAGCTCCCACCTTGAACTTCCCTGGCATCTGCATTAAAATAATTCTGAGCATTCGGTGCCTTGCCCCTGGATTCTGTATGATGCTGAAGTGGGACATTAGGACCTCAGGCTGTCAGGAACATCAGTCAATAGTCAAGTCCCAGCTGACTGCTTAGGCAATACTCTTAGATATTCCAGAGGAAAGTATTTTTAAAATATGGCTGGAGGTGTAAATAAGAAAGCAAATGCTGCACTGCCTAATTAAATTCTCTAGATTTCAGGCAGTTAACTCAAGGAAGCTGTATAATGTATGCAATAATATTTTCATACACTTCCCCCCAAAAATATCTTTCTCAGACATTTGAGGCTTATTTCCACCTACATTACAGGTTCTTCTTTCCACTTCTCTCTGTTGTTTTGATTTAAACAAAGGTATTTCACACAGAGAAAAGGTACCAAAGTGGTGTGTGGACATAGTGCCACAAGTGCCACTTAGGCCTGAACACAGCACCTGGCAAGTGACACCTCCCAGAGGCAGCCAGAGCCCCTTGCATCTCCTCTGATGGGATCATTCTTCATCTGGATTCCAGGAGTCCCCCTGCCAGCTGGCCCACTGCTGCCTGACAGCCACCTGAACTGATGCACATTTTATGAATGAGCATAAACTTGGACTTGATGGCATTTGGGAAGGAATTCAAAGGACAGGGAAGACTTTGCTCAAATGCTGGCATGTCTGTGAAAGGGCAGCAAAACAGTTTTCCCTCCTTCTAATCTCACCAAACTAAAAAAAGAATAAAAACACATCTGAAATAAACATTCTATGGCTCACATACCACTATCTATTTGATTTTAAGTCTAAAGCATTCTTTCCTTAAGTGATTTCATTTTTTTTTTTTTTTTTACATTTTCAAGACATATTTTTGGGTAGTCCACATTACTGTACAATAATTTAGAAAAAACCTGGAGTGTGCATTAATGGTTTAAAGGTTAATGACATCTTTAGGCTATTGGGCTGTGTCAGACAGGGTTTGCTGGTGCTGCAATTGAGCAGATCCTTCATGCTAAGGACCAGACTCCCAGCTACTGCTGCTTCTGTTAACAGTGACAGGTAAAAGGGTTTGCTCTGTGGGACACAGAATAAGGAGATGAGTGTTTGAACTGAGGTACATATCACCCAAACTAATACTTGAAGCAAAGAAACTGTCAAAATTTCTGTACTGACCTTGGTTTGTGCTGTACATTATAGACACAGGGTTTCTGTTTCAAAAGGATAATGAGCAATAAATTGTGATTAATTTTTCATCAGAATGCATTTTTAAAAGACCAAACCACCTTTAATATATATAAACAGTTACGACTTCGTTTTCCTTTTATTTTTGTTCTTAACCTTCTTAGCACAGTAAGAAATTTAGGGAGTTTTAAATAGAAAGAGGTGTCATGCTTTAGAGGGTAAAAACCTACTAAGCTTGCTTGCCTAAGGTATATTTGTATAAGCTTATATTGGGTGCTAAGGACAGGCATCACTAGAGGCATTTAAGCATCTACATCTCTTTGATATCTGGATTTGTGTATCTTTAAAGTATTGAGCATGGATCTCATTAGAATAAGCCATGCTGTCCAAATAGTGGTTAACTGGCTGTTATTGAGTGCATTCTTTATTCCCAGAAGATTTGGGCTAGTCAGACAAATAGGCTTGAGCACAAACTTTTCACTTGGTAAACTTGTCAATAAGCAAAGTGGTTCAGTTCTTTCTTCTCTCCTTCTGACTATTTTTTGTCTGTAAAAGAAAATTCAGTAATGCTGTCAGTCTTCATAGCAGCATCTGAATTTCCTTGAATATCCCATAATCTCTAATACCAGAAACATTTCCCTTGTAAGCTCATTGTGGTTTTCATTTAAAGCATATATCAATAGCAATTTGAAGATTTTTAAATTGTTCTCAAAATAAATCTAGAGAGACCATGAAATCTCCATTGTTTTGGCAATTCTTTAGTTTTGAAAATACCATTGTAGCTTGTAGTAGAATTAAAAGATCCAGTTTACTGTCCTGTGGGTCTCCTGATATCAGTTACACTTGTCACACAGAAAAGTCAATCTGGCTATGGTAGAACTAAGCTTTGGAATGTGACTTTTGCAGCTGTGTGATGGGATGCTATTTCAAATCATAAGCCTTGTGTATGGATTACAAAGTAATAAAGTAGCTTCTTATGGATGCTCATTATAAAAACCCCTGTAGTCTTTCACTCTTAACTTCACCACCTTTTTATCAGCAACTTCCTCTGATTTTAATGATCAGAAAAGCTGAATGAAACATTTGCACCGAGCTTCTTCCAAACATGTGGGTTACAGATTAAGCTATTCAGTTCCTCTAAAGGGGGATATAGTTCTTATGGTGCTGAGGAGACAGATAAATACACCAATAAAAAGAAAATGGAAAGATGGTATTTCCCCTCGGAGGCTGAAGCTGGTCAGGTTGAAATTTGCAAGCAGATGTGCCAGGTTCTTTTTACTAAACCCCTCTGGAGCAGGACTCTGCAGCTTCCTAATTATTTTGTCACGTCAGAAGAGATGTTAGGAAGAGTTGCCTGAGTACAATGCATGTGTCCTTTCAGATATTCCACCACTCTGTCATTTCAGTTAGACTTGGGCTGGCTGACTGGTGTTATTACCCCAGCCTGATGTGTACTTTTAAGAAGCAGCCAAGGACTGGCCCTTCCTCCACACCCAGCAGCGACGGATCCGATCCAGGCTGCTGGGGTTGCTGAAGTCAGAGGGCTCCTGTCTCTTATGAGACAGCAAAGAGCTCATTAGGAGTTTTGTAAAGTACAACTGGAAGTTTAAACTCCTCCAGTCATGACTAATAATGGAATCTGATTATTATTATTCTGATGTAGCTTTCTGCTGCTGGAACAAGTCTGGTTCCAGAGGCCCCAGGCAGGGTGGGCTGGCAGCTGATGTGATGCAGCCAGTCCTGACTCCAAGGGCTCCAGCTCAGCTTCTGGGTGATCTATGGAGCAGGACATCCTTGGCAGCAACACTGGAAGATATTCATCCATCTTTTCACCTGGCAGCAGTGAGCTGAGACAACAACTAAATCCCTGAAAAGAACCAGTGAAGACATCAGGGAAGACAGAGTGAGGAGGCCCTGGGCTTTTGTGTAGACATCTTGGGACTCGTTCTGCTAAGGGGAAAAGAGCACTTGTCAGGTGTATGGTACAGGAATACAGGATGCTACAGATGAAAGGAAAAGATCAGCTTTATTACAACAGCTGAAACCACCACTACAATTTCTGAGATAGATCCCGAAACAAAACAAGGCTAAATTTTAGGTGACAGAGGAATTGCACACATTTTGCATAAAATTTACATGGTGCCAGGGATAATAAGGAGTCTTTTATTATTACTGTCTAGGATCACAAAAATAATTCCCTTCAGCCTGTTTGGTCAACTGGAAACCAGCAGACATTCCTACTCTCCCTCTCCCTGGTCATTCTCTTTTCCAGTAAAAACCATTTTGGCATCCTCTAGGAGGCATGCTCACTGGGAGATTTCAAGAAAATCAGTGAATTTACAAGTCTCATTGTACAGCTCCCCAAAACTTGGGCATTTATCTGCTTGTACGCTCAAATAATGTGACTATTTTTACTTTTTAAAAAATACCTACGTGGTTGTCATGTATTTAATATTTTACTTTCTACAAATCGTTTTCCCTGTACCTGTGAAATACTGAGACTGAAAAGAGCAAGAGCAAATAACTTGTTCAGCACAATTAATTACATTAAATTTAGCACTATGTTAGAGAGTAAAAAGAAGTTTAGAGTCATAATATCTTAAAATCTGTGTATTAACTATGCATTATCTTAATAACAGTGCAACTTGGGAGTGCTTTCCCAAGCAACAAAACTATTCCCTGTTAACTCAAATTCTAATTAGAACAAGGTGGTAAGATGATTAAAGAGGCCTTTTTGTATGTATTTGTTTTGTGGTTCCAGAGACAATATTAACATAGCTGGGCACTTTGGTAACTGGGGTCCTGAAGTGTGTGTGTGCATCAGCTGTGGATCCATTCAGTTTGCCCCAGGACTCCTGGGGATAAATAAGAGCAAAGTACTGGGAGTGGGATGAGAAGTCTTGCATTGGATTTGATTTTCAAGTAAGAAGACTGAAAGAGCTAGGTGTAAGCAATAAAAAGAATTCTTTCAGTTTTCTTTAATACATGTCTTCAAAATACAATTCGATTTTTTCTCACCCACATTATGTGCTCACATAGTTCTCTTTCTTCTGGGTTTTAATTATGAAATTGCTGCAGAACTGAGGTGATCTCGTTCAATGATGTTTGGTTTTGAGCACTGTGAAGAAGTTCAGCAGTGTCCTGAGCTGCTCAGACAACTTTTATAATGTAACTTTGAAGGGTGTTGACTTGGAGGGTTTGTTATGCCCATGTGAAGGGGCACTTTCATCACCAGTTTTGTCACAGCTGTCCCTAACCCAAGAGCAGCTCAGAGCTTTAGCATTCAGCTCTTTCTTCCTCTGATCATTGCTGTGTTTATTGTCAGGGAGAGGTCATGACCAATTCAGTCCTTCCCTCATTTTGCAGTGTTTTAAGTTTTTATTAACTCAGTCCCTGACATGGATAGAAGCAGTGCTTTTCCTTGAGGTGCTTCAGCATTTGGAATGCTGGCTGAAGAATTGTGTCATTTGGATATGCATACACTGGGGGTTAAAAATGTGCCTTGGCTTCATAATGACTGGGGATTTCTGAAAATACTGCTGCCTGTTTATTGCAAATGTTCAGGATTTGCTCACAGTAATCATCCTGGAAGACTTTTGGCTGTAGCAGTGTGTCTCATTTTAAGCAGACAAGGAAAGGTGTGCAGTGGTCAGAGCCAGTCCAGAGGGTAGAACCAGATATGATCAGAGAAAATATGATCTCTCAGAAAAGATTGACAGAACTGGGCTTGTTTAGAGAGGAAAATACAACTGACATGAGAAAGGATACATGACTTAAAAGGAATAAAGGTTATCACAAAAAGGAAGTAATAAATTGTTCTCTATATCCATTGCATATCAGGATCAGGGACAGAGCAGTAAGCCATGTGTTTCTCTTTCAGTGAGGGAGCCTTAGATTGGAAATCAGGAAAGAAAAGCACCAAGCCCACTTTTCTAAGTGTAACAATAGTTAAGCATTTGGATATATCACCCTGGGAGGGTGCAGACACAGTTTCCACACACTGGAGATTTTCAAGAATAGATTAAGGAAACAGCAGTCAGAAATCCTTTTGGTATAGATTATCCTGCCTTGTTGAGGGAGATGGATTTTATGACCCCCTAAGGTTTTGAGGTACCTTCCTGCCCTATATTAGAAGACTGAATGAATCTCTATATTTTTTCATAGAAAAATAATCTTAAATGAGTATTACTGTCAAATTTATTCTTTCATGGAATGCATAGGTATAGGGGAGTGTGTATATATATATAAATATATATATAAATACATATCCAAGTTTATTCCTGAAGTATTGCAAAATCTTTGCTGTATTACTATCTAAGCTATCTCCTCTTTCTTTCTCTACTCTCCATTATGTAAATCCTATTGCATTTTTGCTCTCCAGCTTCACCTCTGAGAAATGAGGAGCAAGAATAAAAATGGTAGATGTTTACCCCTTCTTCCACAGTCAGCTATAATTGCTCTACAAAATGGGGACTTGATTGCTTTATATAGATAAGGTTCAATAAATAAATCATGATTTAAATTCCAATTGAAGTGAAATATTTAATTTTAGTTTTGCCATTTAGCAAATATGTCACTCCATGACTTTATTCCGATTTTCACTTGCTGTTTTTTAATCAATAACCAATGTCTGGCTTTTTCTTTACAATTCAATATTAACTAAGCTGTCAGAAGTAAAACATTTAAACACTGTTTATGCTTTCTATAGCTTAGAAATTGTAAAGCATCCAGGCTGGGAAATGCAGCAAATTATCAGTCTCCATCCTGAACCTTAGTGCTGAGAATTTTTAGCTACAAACTGACTAAAGTCTCCAAGAAGACTCAAAAAACCACAGTGACTATCTAGTAAGTAGTATAATAAACATCCCCTGCAGCAGTGCTGAGATAAATACACCACATTCAGCATGGAAATGCTGCTCTTAAACTCCAAATGGCTTTGAAATTTTACAGTTTTCTTGTACTAAAATTAAGTGAGTGTTTGGCATCCCAGTCCTGGGCTCTCAGGGCTCAGATAATGTCTGCACAGGACTCCCCAGCTGCCTCTGTTCCATTGCCCCCCACTTCCTCTGGTGCCATGGAAGGAGCTGTGGAACTTCCCAGTGGTCAGAGCTGCTGGAGAGGAACCCAGCCCTGTGGCACTGGTTCTGTGAGGCTGTGACTGTGGAAGGAGTTTCCTGGCCCTTCCTACGGAGATAGGGGCAGACAAAACAACAGTAAATTTATTCCATGTTTCTCCAACTTTTCTTGAGTCCCTCCATTCCTCCAGGTTTTCCTTTCCTTCAACCTACCAAGTTTCTGGTATTTTCCAAGGAAGTCAGGGGTAATTTCCAGGTGTTTCAGCAAGTCATGTTCACTAGAATCTCTTCATTAAACTCATAAAAAGCATATAAAATGGCTGGGAAGTTTTATTCATTGGTAAATAAGCTGGTTGATTTTATTTTGAAATATGTTGGATGCGTGTAGCTAAGTTAGAGGTTTCAAAAGCCTTTTCTCCCTAGTCTCAGAAGGAATTGTTGTTGTTAGGAGTTCATTTGCTTTCCCAGGATCTCAGGAATAATAAGATTAATGATAAGATTCCTGCAGTTCAGGAAGAAAAAAAAAAAAAAAAAAAAATTAAGCTCTTTGATCCCAAAGAACATTTTTATTAGAAATTAATCTTGTTTTCTTTAAGTACACCTGAACTTTAAGAAGAGTCCATAATTGCAAAGTTCCAGTGTTTTACTGGTGCATACTTCACAAATATGTAGAGGAAGAATGTGGAGTCCACCTGATTGCCCTTGATTTTCTTTTAGAAATGATGATAACTGCACTTACCTAGCTTATGCACCTACAAGAAACAAGTGAAGTCAGTGGCATTATTGTAGATACGTTTCCTTTCCCTCAGGAGGCTTTTCCAAGGACTTCTAAGTGCTTTCTTACTTTTAGGTAGAGAAAGATAAAAAGGACAGGGTTTGCAGTACATTTTATTTGCTTGGAAATGGTAGTTTTACCACTGCCTTTCTCTTTCTCTAATCTGTATGATGCGTGTCCTTCGAAATGTTTATTACTTTCCCTGGAATAAAAAGTCTTTTTCAGCTTCCATTATAACATCCCATTTCTGCAGAAATGTAATGTTACAAATAAAACAACTGGGGAGGAAATCAAAGGACAAGAGAGCTCAGCTCCTCATTCTGCTCTGGACATTTCCTCCAGATGTATTTTCCTCACATGTGAATTCTGGATGGTTTCTTCTTCAGTGCCTGGTAGGGAATTTCTAGTTGATGAATAATTCATATGTGCTTACTAAATTCCAGATAGAGTTCCCACTAATTTTTGGAAAACACTTTGAGTACTCATCTTCTCTTAACTGTGTCTCAACATAGGTATATGGCCTAATTGCTTCTTTCATAAAGTAATAACATATAGACACGTGGTGTTTTCTACATATAAAGAGTAGAATAATAACTGATAAATCTTAATAAAAAGGATAAGATGCTATTTTTAGGTAGTGTTCTCCTGAATAATACAATATTTTGGAGAATAAGATCCTCATTATCATGATATATATTCAGTATAGGACCTGGGATTCTGCTTTGCACTTTTGTTGGGGATTTTTTTGGTTTGGTGTTTTTTTGTTTTTTTTGAAAGGGTAGCAGGGGACTTCTTCCATGATTACTTTATGAAATATTGTGTGCTCAGAAATTGAGTATGAATATATGTGCACATGTACAGATAGAGCAGGTAAAATTCTGACTTGAAAACCATGCTGGCCTCATATACCAGCTTCATTCTTTTTACATTGGATTCCACCTCTTCCTTTTCACAGCTTTAATGAAATGGGAAACTAATGAAAAATGTTTGGAGCCCTGCTTAGAGAGCACTGAGCAATACCAGCTCTGAGCAGTGCACATCTGCATCACAGCTCAAACAGATCTTTGATTGCTTGTATTGCTTTATACAGGTTATGATTTGAGATATCAGGGAGGACCAGAAATAATTTTCTATACATTATATTACAGTGCACTTCGAATCTGTTGTGGAAAAACAAGTCAAGGTTCTGCTAGGCAGTTGCTATCCCTATCACAATATAATGCATTAGGACATTTCCTTTTATTCATCCCAGTTTTGTGGTGTAATCTAAAAGTAATAGTGAGCATCTAACTTGCTCCCTTCATTTTGAAAGGATACTTCTTATAAATTGAGAGAATTCAATCATTGCTTGGAGACACAAACACAGTATAAATAAGCCCTGTCATTGCATGTCTGACAATTTCTGATTTAAATAGGTCCTTATTCAGTATGAAATGTCCAAATTACCCAGTCATTGTTGGTTGCATGAAAAAACATTTTATAGCATTTATTCTCCAGCATCTTATCTTCTAGCTGCAGGATGTTTGTTGCTAATGCTGCCTTCATGTTAGACAAGCAGCCAGTGATGTGATTGTTCTGCTCGCTGTGCTGTGCAGAGCAGCACCTTAAAACTAAAATTGGGGATCTTTGGACTGCTTCTTGATGCCATTCACTGAATGCCTTCAGAACAAGAGGCAACGTGGCATCTGCCTCCAGCTCTGGAAGCCCTCCCAGAGTGTAACCCGGTAGGCAAAAGGACAAGCTCTGATTTCCTGAGGCTGGCAGGTTATGATAATGGTGCTTGTCTGCTACCTGTTTGTAGAGTGTCAGAGATTTCAGGCCCACCTCATTTCTTGATCTACATATGCTGTGTTGGGCTGTTCCATCTGCAGTCATGTTTATTTGTTTTAGAGGATTCAACTGGCATTAATTTCCAAAAAATGAGGAAGGGTTGCCATCTACAATTATTAATTAGTGTGCACATCTGCCGAGAAGGTGTTTCTGTAAGCCTGTCTGAAGCACTTTATTGTTGTTGTTTTTTTCATTTGAGGGGGATCAATGCTAATTTTCAGTGTTTACCAGCAATCATAGATGACTTGCAGTTAAAAAGCCATCAGCTCTGTCACATTTTTCAGTGAACAGAATCCCTCTCCAGATGGCCCTTCATTTGGATAATGGACAGCCGAGGGGGATAAAAATGTCACTTGTTGTAGCTAGTCAACAATATTAATAAAAAGGAAGAATAGACCATTCATAAAATGGGCAACAGCCCCAAAATAATTTCTGAATTGTATAGTGAATGGTTTTGGTAGCAATCTTGCTTTAAGAATTCAGACACCCTCAAATCTGGTCATTATTTCCTTTGTACTACCTGCTACCTTGTTGCTTAATCCTGAATGATTAGATTTTTTTCTTAATACATTTTCTGACAAAAGAGAAAATACTGATTTTCATAGCAAAAAAAAGTCATGATCAGAAGTAGGTAAGTAATAGATTTTTTGGCTTGTTTCTTACAGAAATTAAGGTTTAACAGAACATTAAGCTTTTAAAAATATTGGTATCAGTTTGTTTTTTGGCTGCCTCCAAGATGTTTTAAAAGTTACAAAAATTACGTGACACTGCAAATGCTTAAAGTTAACATTTACATTTGAAATATGCAAAAAACAATCAAAATTTTCAAGTCTCTTATTGAAAAAAAGTAATTTAAAAAAGAATATCAGGAGGTCCCTCTCTCCATCTGGCAAAATCTAATAACTTGCAGAAACATTCTGCAATGTCTCGGTGTGCCTTGTGTTTTTGCCAAATAAATGTGGGGTTTTTTTATCTGAAGATTTTTGTCCTGCTATTTTGGCCACCAGACTGTGTAAAGAATTATAGCTGCAACACAAAACGTGTTCCAGAGTTTTCTGTTAATCAGAGCTAAGTAAAACAGATGAAAGGCCAAGACCTCCGTGGAAGCAACCCAGAAGGAGGTGTCTTCCACAGGCTGAGAATCTTTGAGTTCTTGCTGCCTGTTATCGCCCAGAGGAGGTGATCTGGGGGACACTGCCCCTCCTCATGCTGCTGGAAGGGTCCTGAAGCTCCAGCCCTGAGGTCTGGGGGAGATTCTGCATCAGCTGGAACCTGGGGATTCTTGTGGTGTCATTGAGAAAACCCTCAGGACCAGTTTGTTGGCACTGTGTGTGTGTTGGCAGCACAGGTTTAGGTACAGCTCTAAGTGACCAAATCACAGCATCCAGTGTGAAATACAGGATTCATTCCCCTGTGGGTCTGGACAAACTTGAAAGATAATCTAAAATATGGTTGTGCACTGGCATAAAAAATAGGGGTTGTGCAAAATTAGGGCCAAACTTGTTATTGCAATCCCTCCTGGCAAGGAGGAATGGGGATTTCTGAGTTCTCTGTCCAGTTTCAGCACATTTTCTATGACATGCACCTTCTTTTTCTCATGCACACTCTTGTTTCTGCTTTGTGTGAAAGCAAAAGTTAGTTCACTCGTAATCCATCTCTTCTTTAGAACCTGAAGGTGCTCATTAAAAAGCAGGTGATGTACAGAAAGGAAAAAAACCTGACTCTTGCAAAGCTCTCACCTTGAAAGAAGACACCAGAGGGACTGGAAGGAGCTGTTTGCTCTTTATATTTTGTGTATTTATAGTCTCATGGAAACTTAGATGATGATTCCTTGGCTTTCTATTCAGAGATCTCAGGTTGCTCTGGTGCATGGGGGTTGTTTTTTCCCATCTGTTCAGCAATTCATTCAGATCAGGCTTAAAATTTTGGACGAAGGTACTTGACCAGATTGCATAGTAGGAGAAAACCCCATTTTTCTCTAATAGTAACTTCTTTTTTTTTTCCATTGTATATCTCTCTGGAGAGAAAATAGGGTCAGTGACTTCTTCACTTACAAGTCCCAATCAAGAAATAGATCTTCAGTGTGTAAGAGATACCATAGAATTTCCATTCCCAAGCACAGGAGTTTGGGTTGTGTTGTTTTTTTTTTTTGTTTTTTTTTTTTTTCTTGTTTTGGTTTGGTTCTTTTTGTTGTTTGTTTGTTTTAAAGTAAAAGATCTTATTCACACTGTATTTTTACTAAATAGTAGTAGCTTTCAGGGGGCTCGTACTGGATGCTCAGCTCCATCCTTTTAAAGGAGATAAGTTTTATACCCTAGGTATATATTCACTTTTGAGAAATCAAAGCAATATTCTGAAGATGGATAGAAAATAAAGATGTAAAAGTGATGAAAGCCAGGCTGAGTTGTCCTAAAATAGCTGAATTGATGCAGTAATACTTGGCATACATTTCTGCAAGGTAATGCATGGTAATTGGAAGTTTTCTTTCCAGGTTAACAAATGCTGAACATGTTGTGTAGAGATAACTCTCCGTCCATCTGGAGAAGAAAGTGTTTTCCTTGGATATGAAATGCCCCCTGGTTGATGTAAAGTCACTGCTTATGGGCTTCCCTGGGCTCTCTAATTAGGTTGGGGTAGGTAGGAGGTAGATTGAGAGAGCCTCAGCTCTGAGTGGTAATGGGGAAAACCAGAGTGGAAATGGTTTGAAGCAATGTCCTCAGAAAAGAAGAGGATAAAAAACCTGTGAGTTCCTGGTGGACTTGTGCATTTTGGAGTCATGCACAAGAATAATTGTGTTGTAACTTTTTTATGGCTGCCTATTGACTGACACCCATTGGCACCATGTTTTATTTTCATGACTTTCTGTTTATTGTTTTAACTTACTGCAGATTAGGCAGATTATTCTAATGTTGGAACCATTTGCTTCAAATGGCAGGTGAATACTAAGATACTAATGAAGTAAATTACTCGTATTTGTGAAAAATTTCCATCACACCACCTTTAAATATACTTTTCTATTTGCACAATGTCAAAAGAGCAAGTACTTTAGTATTTTCTCTAAGTTTTATGTCATGCAAAGTGTCCCCTATCAGATATTTTGTACAGTGCTTTGGTTTTTCCTGTTAACACTGAGTATCTTCCTCAACTGTGTCTGATACAAAGAAAAAAAAAATCTATTGCAGAGTATTGCAGTGCTATTTTTTCACATTTTCTCTCCCAGATCAGAGTACTATGAAAATAAATAAATTCAATGCTCCATCTACATAATAAGACAGATTGTCCTGGTTTGGGCAAGGTTTCCTGTGAGTCTGGATCTCATGTGAGTGCCAAAGCACTGGTCTTCAGGTTAGGGTTTTATCTCATATGTATTCACAAGGCCAATTTTATTTCAATTTATTTCCAATGAGGCTGTTCTAACATTTACTGTTGCAATTTAATATTTAGCAATATTTTAATGTTGGGTCAGTGGTGAGATTCCATAAAATATTTAATAAAGAAGCAGTGAGTTAAAAATTCCCCTCCATTCCTCTGGCATTTCCCTGGGGTTGAGGTGTGCATTTGCTGCCCAGATGGTGCAGCAGCAACATCCCACAGAGCTGTCAGGGCCTGATAGAGGGAGTGCAACACCACCAGTGCAAGATAAATGAAAGCCTCAGCTTCACATTTCCCAGGGTTTTAGGCATTAATTCCAGTCTTTATTGAGCCACTGGTGCCTCCTGGAAAACAAAACAAAATCTCTATGAGAATGTAATTCTACGTCTGTGTTATTTTAGAGGGTGACTTAGTTTACTTTCCCAGTTTTCCATTATTATTGAGATTTCTTTGAATTTAGGTGCTATTTTTTATCCTGAGGAGTTCATCAGCCAGTGGGTCTGATTCCATCAGGTATCAGAATTAAGGTTTGTTGGATCAAAGGCTTCCACGATTTATCTCTGCTAATACAGAACTATTGCTCAAGTGCTTGAATTTCTAAAGCCTTGGATAATCTTCAAATTGAATTTTGGAGGTTGTTTTTTTGGGTTTTTTTCTTTTTATTCACCGACATGTCTTTAGAAGGATCATTTATGTACTTAGACTGTTACAGGCAAATGTTAAGCATTTGGTATAGACATTGCACCCAGGCTAATACAGACACAGTGAATGTCTATCAGTAATGGGTTAAGATTTTTTCCAATCAAATTCCATCTGAGCCTTTCTTACAGTATAAAATGAACTTAGGTTCTTCCTCATGCACCTGTCCAGCCTTTATTATAATTATTTGAGTACTGCCTGATCAGTGCTGTTATTTTATTTGTCTTATAGTGGTTTCTACAAGTGTCCCTGTGTGTTCCTATTAAGTACATTTTAAAGAATTTGAAGTTAAATAGGCAGAGAAAAGAAAAAGTTACTTTGTCTGCTGTACATGTAAAGAAATGAGTTGCAACTGCTCAGGTGATTTGTCCTGGTTATACAATGAATTTACAGCTAGTCCAACAAATGACTCCTTGTCTGCAAAGAACAGTGCATTAAGTCAGTTGTTCTCTGACTGTTCACCTACTATTTATGTGTATTTATGTATTTAAAATATTAGTTTTGTGTTGTCACCCTTCCGGCACGAAAGACTGGTACCAAATCATGCCAGAGGTAAGGGAAGCAAAGGTGAGGTTAGTAATAGTTAAAAATTATTAAAAAAAAATAAATTATACTTAGTGCCCATTATTGGTTCAGAAGGATTTGGCCAGAAGGGAAAGTGAGATTTGGCTTGGTCAGAGTTCTGGCATGGGGCTTTTCTCAGTCTCTGTGTTATCTTAAGATAATTGATGTGAAGGTGCAATAAGAAGCTGAATAGGTGTGAAACACTTTAATGTGTATTTCCTGCTCTCTTGTTTATCCTGTAAATGTGCCTGGTCTCCTATGAAAGAGAACTAGGTTCAGAGAAAGTCCACAGATTAAGACTGGAAAAACCAAAATGCTGCTGCAGTGATTTTTAGCCAGTGAGGATCAAAATACTCCTTAGCTTCACTAATTTAGTTGTGCTTTTATAATTTTAAAAACAGTTTGGATTATACTTTAAAGATAAGTATACAGCAGTATACTTATCATACAAGCATACAAGCAGTATGGCAGCAGCTTAAAATTGGATTACAGTTGATCAGATGTCACTTTTGTGTCAGGCACTAGAGGGATTTTTATCTTAGAGGAAAGAGAAGGCCCCAGCTTGTGCCTGGTAGTTTGCCAGCAGTTTCAGGATGTTACCAGATGATGAGGATGGATTATTTCTGGGACCCAAAAAATTTCTGTGCTCACACACTCTCAGCCATCTCCAGTTCTGGGAAGTCTCAGCTGTTCCTCCTGTAGCAGCCACAAGGTGTCTTTAGATGCTAAGCTGCTAAAAAAAGCAAAACTCTTGACCCTTAAACAGCTAGAAAGTAACTCAGAGGTAGACAAGTGCAGGTCAGAATTGCTGCATCCATCTCAAGCCAAACTTAGCCTTTAGTTGAAGTAAGGAGACAAATTAGCTATTGCAAGATAAACATGGATGTAGAATCCTTAAAATCACACACCCAGGGTGGCAATCAGCTGCCCTACACTTGATGTTCTCATGGATCTTTTCCTGCACATCATATAGCTCACAGTTTGAAGGAGAACCTAATGAAATTCAGCATGCATATGGTAATGGTGCTTCACACAGGCACAAGAGAAAATAAAAATACAATTTGTGGATGAGCTCACAAATATGCACAATGATTATTTTTATCCAACGTTGGCAAAGATCTGAATATCTGAACCCCTTCTCCCTTTTATTCAAATTAGCTTTAGCAGAACAAACTGAGTATGGAGCCCATTAATCTTAATTTTTCACATTGAGATTCAGTTACCAGAACTGGAAGCTGCAGAAATAGAACCATTCACTTTTTTTCTCAGTCAGTAGGATATCTGAATACAATGCAGATTGAAAATTAAATGCAAGAGACAGCGTAGCTGTTCTAACCTAGTAATTTCTCAATAAATAAACAGATTGATGGAAGAGGAAAAAACTATGTTTTCTCAGTAGCAAATGATACTCATACTTGTAAAAAATTATGTTGATTAAGCTTTTCTAAAGCTTTAAATTTATTCCTCCAGTGTACTTAAGTGTGTGTGAAATGGATGATGCTTGACTCTGCTGTCTTCTGTCTACTACTTTGGACACCAGTAGGAAGTTGTAAACTGTGGTAGATTTGGCTGCCAGTGTTTCAGATCTCTTTTGTGTGGTTTTATCAAAAGGGCAAGATAATAGACAATTTGGTTCGGGATATTGAATTTGCTTTTCTTAAGTCAATGTGTAACCTCCCTGAAGTCCACACACCCACCCAGTAATATAACATTAAATGATGTGATGTTTTAAGAAGAGGTTTTGGATTCTGTTTTACTTAGTTGATATCAATCATTATATAAGAAAATAACAAAAGAATGTTATTTCCACTAAAATGTTTACACAAGAAGGAAAGGAATAATTTCCCACTACTGAAATATTTCTGTTTTGCAGTGGGTGCACAGTAACAAAATAGGATTCAGAAAGTTATTGGTTCAGTGATAACCTTTATACCTTCCTGTATCTCACCGAGCATTATTTTGCATTTTTAAACTTGTTTTTGAAAGGAAGTGTTTCAGCATTCCAAATAAAATAAAAATAAAGAAATAAAGTAAAAAGTGATCTTATCCCATCAGGTTCAACTGAGATTTGTGGAAAGCTCATCCAAGGTAAATTAAAATTTGATGTTTTCACAGTTCAGTTAGCAATGCTGATACAAAAACTCAGGGCATTCAGGTAACTTTTTTAGAAGCTTACAATTTTTTATAAACTTTAGGTGCTGAACTCCTCAGACACAGTTTTAACCTGTCAGCAATTACTGGGTATGTTCAGTAGGAACATTGTATCTTTTGCTTTGATTAAGAAGGCATTAACATAGTGAACTCCTGGGGGTGTTTGTGAGACCTCTGGGTAGGTCAGCAGTTCTTCAAATTGACTCTGTCCCTGGATGGGAACAGAGGTGGATTGGAATCATGGTGAAATGCTTTGGTTCCTCACTTTCAGAGATCCCAGGGGAAGGTGCTGGGTAATTGCTTGTTTGCTCGGAGAGCTCGGTCTTCATTATAAAATAAATAAATTAATAAAAATGAAAGAGGGAATCATCCCATTCGCTATGCAGCCCAGACATTACCTCATAAGTGTTCAGTGAAGAAGAGAGGGAACCAAATCCTGGGCTCTGAAACCCTGCAAGCACAAGTGAAGTGGTTAAGGAGCTTCAGAATCTGTGCTGCAGCCACTCTCTGTATTCCAGCTACCTACTAGGTAAGGACCTTCCCCTTTGTAAAGCCATCTCACTGGTCAGGATTAGATTGGAATAAAGCAAAAAAGATGGAAGAGTGGGCCATTTGCTCCATTAGAAGCTCTGTTATTTTGGTAATTAGAATATATGTGAGAGGTTATTGTGTATATATATCTATGATGGTTTTATTGTGACAGATATTTAAGGAATGTATCAAGCCAGCCAGGATGGACACACTACCTAAGTGTAGTGGTAATTTTATTCTACCATTTCCTAGCATATTTCTGTAGAGTAGGATAGAATGACTCCTTCCCTAGAGGTGTTCAAGGCCAGGTTGCTGTAAATTCAGTCTCTTGCATGAAACGATAGTGTTCTGGACAGAAATATGATGTTTGATTCACCACAAAGCATTTAAAAATATAACTGTAGCAAACTAATGCACAAACATAAATAATAGCAGCAACATTTGTATGTGTTCTTATAGGGGATTTCTTGAAATGTATTGTGACAGTCCTCATTTATTTCAACGTGAAATACCCACCCGGATTATTTTTACCTGTATTACACCCAGACTTGTAAAAATCCCAAGGTTTTATTAGTGCCCAGTGATTTGAAGTCAAGTGCTTATGATAAAGGGCTTCTTAAGCACAGTCCTAAGAAAACAGCATCCTAGGAGTTATTTCTGATGGAGTACAGGACATTAAAATGCTGCTAGATGATATCCCAGCTTGGGTTTAAAGAATTAATGAAGAACAAATGTTCTAACTGACATGTAAGCATGAAATTCTCTCTGTGGGTTGACCTTCATTCTTCTGCAGTTAGTTAATGAGGATTCTCTTTGTTATCTTTCTTGCTGAAGAACCTCAGGGCGTTGTATCATTATTGAATGAACACAATGTCACCTCAGCTGGCAGAAATGTTTTGTCTTTTGTCAGGAAAAGAAGTTTCCTCATGTCAGCTGGTGAGAGCACATCACGGAAACAAGGAATTGAGAGCATTGCAATTCAGCCAACTTAGCCCAGTGGAGATGTTTAACCTGCTGTAGTTGTTTTGATCAGAATATGGAGGCTTCATTATTGTGGGAATCCTGCATCTGCTTCTGAAGTTTGTGACTTATTATTATAAATTATTGATAAAGAAAAGCATTTTATCTGGAGGAGTGGTGTTATTCCCATTCTAGCAGCTAATTGACATTTACGGCAGAACATTAGGTATTTTTTGAAATGAACACTTATAGAACAGCTGCTTTTTATCTGCCTCAAAATGACAAGAGTTTTGTTAACTATCAGTGGATCTGGTAAGGTAGAGATCACGTGCTCAGAGATCTGCAGATCTATCTTTGAGCTGTTCAGTGAGCTGTGTTGTATTATACAGAGCTGTAGAAGGGATAGAGTGATAAATACAAGTTTCATCTACCATGAGGCTATTATATGGGGTGTTCACAAGATTCGTACTCTTTCACCATTGCTCAGGGCACCTATGGTGCATTCTACACAATCTACTACACAACAGTCAAGAAAAAAACAAACAAACAAAAAAAAAAATAAAAACCAAAACCAAACCAACAGATCCTCTGTCTGTACTTTGAAATAGCACAGGGTGAATGTGCACATGACAGTGGGAGGAAGGCATTAATTGAAAGCAATGTAAGAAAAAGTTATTAATTATTCACCCAAGTGTATCATGTGCAAGACAGTTGATATGGGACCTTATCATGGACATGCAGAAGATCTCTGTTAAAGGAAATACCATATGTGCAGATAGCAAGTGGTAACAAAATTTTACAAATAAAAAGGCAAGTACCTTTTATCTATCTTTTCTGACTTGTAACAAAGAGACCTGACTGAGGAGCATTTTCCTCAGTTTCTTCTGCTGTGGGAACACAGTGGATAGGACAGTCTTTTGTTTGGTTGTTTGGGTTCCCTTCTCCCCCAAAGAAAATAACTCCAGTTACATATGGAGATGATTTAAAATCTCAAGCATATGGAACTACTGCTCTGCTAGATATGAGACTGGGAGAAAAAGATGGAAGATGTTTATCAGATGTTTGTCATCTTCCTATATCCCACTGGGCATGTAGGGCAAACTGTTTATGAGGGAGTAAAACTGACCCAATGTAGGTAATGAGAATGCTTCCAATGGTTTCAGGTGAACTATTTCCTACAATTTTTATATTTTTTAGTTGAAAACACATACTGATTGGAGGAAACTCTGAAAAATTTCCATGGGAAGAAGCGGATGAATATGGAAGTATGACAGCCTGAATCAGAATTCCTAGCTTTGGGCTGAGTGGTTAAATGCTTCAGAAACACTGAAAAGGTGTTGAGCAGAATAATGTCTGACTTAAGCCTCTTTTCTTATCACAAAAAGACATATCCAGATTTTAATAAATCAGCTTGGGACCAGTCTGATGTCTTCTTGTGAAAAATGTTATCTCTCCTAGAGAAGGAAAAATGTGATTGAAAATTTCAGATCCCTCCAGTCCCTCCCTCCCTGAACTGTTGTTGGAAATTATGGACATAATTTTCTTTGAATAGGATTGTGGACTTTAATTCTGTGAAGAGCAATATTCTGTTCCATGGTCCATGTCATAACACGATGAGCAACAGCAAAGGAAACCTGAGCAGATACAATGTATTCAGAGGTGTCATGTAGTAGTTTTCTTTTTTTTTTAAATTTTTATTTTTTTTAATTGAGGTAGGAGTATTATCTGCAGCTTATCTTCTTCATTTTTGAGCTGACAGACACATATGTTTTGCTAAAGTCATTAAAATAATGCTGCATTAAATACTTCTGTAAAGTAAGTCAAGTACAACTGCGTTACCTTCTGGTTACTAGGATACATATGTCTAATATACATTTGTTTTGGAGTCCCTTAGGGGACAGCCTTGTTATTAATACAGCAGAGAGCAGATGAGTGAGCATATGGTTTATATACATGCTTATATTAATTATATGTGGGTACTATTCAAAAGAGCCACTGGTCTATAACTGAGACACTTTGTGATCACTACTTGGAACTTCAGAGCTCAGTAGGATTACTTTTGATCCCATCTATTTCTCTTTGGCTGGAAAAATCATTTTATTTGTGTTTAAGTTGGAAAGTAATGAAACTCTTCCAAACCTAATATAAGGAAAACTCAAGAAATTACTGAATATGCAAAGCTGAAGGAAGTTTTGCAGACATAATGAAATTGTACATGAGAAGCTCTAGAGCTCAGATATTTCTGTGATACCTTCTTCACACAGCAATCTGATCCAGAACAGAACCTTATATAATGTATATAATAAAGCAGGATAATAACAGTTGCAGTTCAACATTAACAGGGCTTCCCTGTCTGCATGACTCCCCATACTGCTCAACTGATCTGCTTTTTGAATTGCAATGCAATTCCTGCTCCATTGCTTATAACCAGTTAAAATTTATTGTGATTTTTTTATTTTTAAGGCTGTTTTTCCTTCCAGGAGATGACACAGTACACACTGTGTCCTGCAATGCACCCCTGCATCTTTTACTGGAGTGCCAGGCATTGGGTAAACCTGAAAGTAAAATTAAATGCATTTAAACTTGGAGAAGACCCAGTGTAGAATAAGCTGAGGACTTTTTGGTTTTCTATTTCTTCCTCTCACTTTAAAGCTCCTCTATCCCAGAGGAGGTGCAATCAGTGCCTGACACCTAGGATCACACATAGCATGTCTGCTTTGCTTGGCTTGTGACAAGTTTCAGGCTTCCCAGGATACTGCTGGAAAAGAAAAGGCTGCACTTGGCTCCTTAGCTAGGGCCTGGTTGGGTGAACTCTGCACAACTGCAGGGGAAAAGAATGCATTGAGAGGAAAGATTGCTCTGCAGATAGGAAAAGAATGACATGTTGGATTCTTTCTTTTCTTAGCAGACTCTGAAAATTTAAACATAATGAGTCAGAACTGTGAAGGTAAAGCAATACAACAAGGTAAGTAGTATTTTCTGTGCAATGCATTTTATTTACAGTTTTTGAAAACTCAGGTGTACTTTTCAGTTTAACTTCAAAATCACTGGGGCAGGTTCTACTCAGAAGTTACATTTGAATCCCTTCACGTGTAATGCAATTAGTGATGGTGTATTGAGGTATTACTGTGAACTCAGGGGTGAGATGAAGAAGAGCAAAAGTTGGTCCAAATGTATAAAAGTAAAACCCATAAAGAACTGCAGTAATTGAAAGTATAGATAAATATGTCATTCTCAAAAGTGGTGAAGTTCAGCTAGAACATGATCCAGAGTGTGCAAACTGCTACATTTTCTCAGATTGTTTCAGAGACCACAAGAAAAAAAAACCTAAACTAAACCCTGATTTTGAGTAGAAAACAAACAAGCCCCAGGTGTCTGATGGGAGGCACAACAAGCCCAGTATTTTATCAGTGTGGAGCAGCAGGTGTTTGGAATTAAGCTGAGCACTTCTTTACATAACCTGGTAGAGTCACTAAACGTGACTTTCAGGTGAAATCCATCAGCTCTGGCTCAGTTTTCCAGCTCTGGCTCAGTTTTCCAGCTCTCCTCAGGCCGGGAAGGCAGCAACCCAAGGAGTGGTTCTAGCTGTGTCCCTGGAGCACATTCCCACCTCTCCCAGGGGCCTGGAAGCTGCAGTTTCTGTGTGGTTCCTCAGGACCACAGCTTGGGTGTCTCACAGTGTTCCACCAGTTGTGATCTACTTGGTGAGGAAATAGCCAGGAACAGTGTGGGAGTGCTGGAGCTGACTGGGAGAAGAGGAATCTCCTGCTGGCTTGGTGTGGCTCAGGTAAAAAACCCCCAAAAGTAAAGGCATTTATGGTGCCTGAGTATTTTTGCTTTGTGGGTATTTGGCTTGGTATAAAAAGTGTTTTTGGGAAGTGAGGTGGTGTTTTCTGAGGCTGTTGTGTTTTTTACTGAGGTAATTCCTGGTGTGAGGAGCTCCCCATGAGCTGGGTGCTGCCACTGGGGTGGTTGGGGCTGTGAGGGAAAGCGAGGCTGTGAGGAGCTGTCCTGGTGTCAACAACCTGCCCTGAGCTTTAATAATGGCTGTGGTTGGGCTCAGTGGATTCAGGGAGTCAACTGATGAGAAATACCACAATAGAGATCACCTGGTGGGAAAGTATGGAAGGAGGAAAGCACCAAGGAAGACGTGAGGCAGCTGTGAGGTGAGGCTACTTCAATGCCTGGGTGTGGAAATTTTGGCAATGCCAGGGGGAATGCTGTGGTGACCCTGAGCTGCTTATCCATGGTTCTGTCAGCTCCTACTCTGCTCCTTGCCTTAGCTTGGTGCTGGCTCCTCTGCCAGCCTCCTCTCCATTACAAATGGAAGATGTCTGCTGGGAGCAGCCTAATCCTGGGGCCTGGATGCTCCTAACAGACTCAGAGGTGTATTTAACTCTGGTTTTCTCCTGCTCTTTAAATGACTTGCACACACACGGCTTTTTTTTCTGTTTTATTAACCTTTAAGTGGGGGAAGCTTTTTACAGTGGAATTATGAGGGCTTCACTAGGGAGCCGTGGAGTCTTTCCTCTGCAAACAAGAGGCTGTAATAATTCTAAACATGTCTTTATGTTGTTGGATTCTTCTTTGGCATTTTGTTTTTAAAATGAAGCAAAAACTTCATAGCAAACCATATAGGTGATTGGTGATCAAGAAAATGGTTTTGTGTCTGGTTTTTAAGTTGCACAGGGTATGTAAAAAACGTATAGAAGCAATAGCAATTAAGACTCTTTGGTGTCTTTTTTAATTTCTTTTTTCCCTAGTGAACTAATTAGAAACATCTTATATTTAAAAGAAAATTGTGATGCAAGTATCAGTGTGCAATCTTCCATTGTATGTATCTAATAGTCTTTTATTGGTTTTGGGTAAAATTCCAATAAGAATGATTTCTCTCAAAATGGTGGTCGCACTTGAGTGGAAGGCTCAAGCTGTTGGCTGAGTGCCAGCTTGTGTCTGCTCCTTGGAAAGCCCCTGAAGAGGGTGCATGCCCAGAAATCTGGGGTATTACTTTGTCATCCCATCTGGAGGGGCCCAAGTGACCACCTCACTTTGCAAGATTTGCCAAAGGAACACCCCTCCCCCCAGAAAAAGTGGGGTCAGGCAGCTTAAAAGAGGCACGATCAAAATGCAGGATGTGTGCCCACCATCCAAGGATCACAATTTCCTACCAAGATCATCACTGGATCCAAAGGTGGTGATATCTTTCCTATCTCTTCTTTATCTTTCTCTCTCTGTATCTCTAACTTTTTGTCGACATATGAGGGTAACATAGTTTGTAACTTCTTTAAGTTTTACTACCTGTTGCTTTGTTAAGTTTTGTTAGTTGTAACCTGTTGTTTTGACAGCTTCCTTAAGTTTTGTTAAACTGTAATCCTTTGCTTTGAGAGTACCATCATTTCTAATTCTACTAGTTGTAATCTGACGTGCTTTATAATCTTACTTTTAAGTAAAGTTGTGTTTTTCTATAAACCTCCTAGGTAATAATCTTACTCCTGAGTCCTGCACAGAGAATTCCCGAATTTAATCTCACTAAACGGGTTGTTAAAAGAAAAGAATTAGAGGAAGAGGGGGAGGATTGAGCCCAGCTGTACCTAGGCTCCTGTCTGAAGGAGTTTAGAAAGCAAGGGGGTTCAGTCTGAATGTCCCTGGGTTGATCCCAACTCTGGGGAACTCTACCTGTGCCCACTCTGTGGGATGTAATTCCATGCCCACTCTGTGGGACAGGATATTTGGCTTGGGTCCCCATCTGGAGAGCTGTGCTCACTTTGTGAGACATGAGGGTGCCTCCCCCATCTTGTGGGCAGTGAGAGTTTCCCCTAAGCAACAAACAGCAAGAGGAGTGGCAGGAACCTAATGAGAAAACAGCTCCCTGGTGGTAGCAGTGGACTTTCCCCTTCCCAAATGTGAAAGGTGAAGTAACTGCTTCATGGACATGTCCTCAGCTGGAATGTGTTTGGTCTCACTTGAAATGGAGCTTTGGGTGACGTGGTTTTCTTGCCCATCTCTGTGGCTGACAATCTTTCCACGGGTGAAAATGCAGCTCTTGCTTCAGATGATGTGAGGCAGAAAAAGTCATGGTGATAATCCACTGTAATTCCTCTTGAGAGGTGGGATTTCTTGCATAGCCACTGGCAGTCTGGCTATGAGAACTAGCTTCATCCCTGCTTCTTGCTAGAATAGGACAAATGAAGAAAACCACTTCCCTCTTTATGCTGCCTTTGATCAGCGTTGATCATAATCGTGTTGAGTATAGAATGAGGAAATTTAGGCAGTGTGCATACTCTGGTTTCTAACAGGCTTGTGTTAATTTATAGTTTTTGATGCAGTGTAGTCTTTAAGAGAAAACACCTCCCTGCACTGAATTAGGCTGGTGTCAGTATATGTTAGTTTCATTGGAAAGCACAAGCATGTATTAGAAGAATGTTTGTCAATGAAAATGCAATATGTACCTCCCAAGTTTCAGATTTCTGACTCCTCTCTGTAGTGAGGGTTTTTTAGTGAGAGTTTTTTTTTTCCTCAGTTATTAAACACCGCTGTCGTATTGATTGTCCTTGGTAGTGGAAAACAAAGCTCCTAAATGATGCTGTGGTTGGCAAAGGATAGAAATATTCTGATGCTTTTAATCTGAAAATGCTTAAAACATAACAAGCTGAGTATTGGAAAATTGACACAGTTCCACAAAGTTTCCCTACCAAAAGAACCAGGTGGTGTACGTTAATCACAGCAGAAGAAGCAGCTGATGCATAGTGCAGCAGCAGTGCTTCCAAGATAGAAGCCTACAAATAATCTAGCTACAAATTATATTGTCAAGAGAATCCAAATACTTTGTAATATTCTAATACATATTAATTTGAGAGCCCTATAGGGGACAGTCTTGTTATTAATACACAGAGGAACAGATGTGGTAGCATATGGTTTACCAACTTGTGTTTATGTTAATTCTATGTAAATAGGATTTTAATAAGGTAACATTACTCTATAGCTTCATTTTCCTAATATATCTATCTTCTCTGAAGATGATAATGGGATCAGCTAAATTGGGGTCTGAGATCACAGCAAAGGTTAGTTGGCAGGAGTCCCTTTTAGGCAAGATGTAGAACTGACTAAACAGAAAAGTGTTAGTTCAGTGATAAACTTCAATTTGGATTGTTTCATTTACCAGTACTATCACTTCAGAAAACACAGCTCACTAGACATTTTTACTAGTTTTAATTTCTTATCTCCTACGTGCTGATTGTTTGCAGTTTGAATTCCCATTCAGTTGTCTTGGATAATCTTCCAAGACTTCAAAAAATCCCAGAACATTTTTGTCACCCCCTTAAATGTGATGCCTGGGAACCTGCTGTGCAGCCCACCTGTTGCTGTCAGCTGGGAAAGCTGGGAATGCAGTTCTGAGTTAGTTTGGGCTTCTCGGCAACTTTCTCTAGGGCACAACTTTTTAATTCTGCTCCCAGGCACTGCTAGGAGCCACGTGAGTTTCTGGTGAGAACAGAGTATGCTGTGTGTGTTCCTGCAAGCAGGTGAGGAAATAAAAGTTACTAAAGAGCAATAGTGCTTTGGAGGACTAAGGAAAGCTTTCTGCCTGCAATTAGGAACTTGAATTTCAACCAAAGTAATCAGCTTTCCAAAGTGCACCAGTACAGCTCAACAGAATTTTGTTGTTGAGGTAGTGCAGAAGCTGAAGTTATATTTCTGTGTCCTAGAAAGCATTAAGCTGTGCTACCTGTAACTTGCAGCTCATGAGAGAAATACTGGAGATGGAGGTGCAATTTATTTGTCCTCAGTAGTTGTAGCCACTGCTGCTTTGTTCTTTCAAGGAAAAAATAAGTTCTCTGAAACTTTTGAGTTTCCTCTCTACAGAGAGTTCTGGGTTTAGACTATTTTTGGAGGGTGAGTAGTTTAAATATGAAATTTGTTGAAGTTTAAATGTGTAAATACAACCTATAAAGGAGCCTAGCAAAACCTCATTGTGTAGGTATGAAAAAAAAACTTTGTTCATCTTTGGTTTTGTTTTTGCTTGAAGTTAGGAAGGCTGCTTAGAATATTTTCTGTGTCAGAGTTCTAGGGTTGTTTTGAGTAAGAAAGCCAACAGCAGGATTTTGAATTGTAATTATATGAAAAATGCTGATGGAAGTAAAACTTCAATGTAAATAGTACCAAAAAAATGTATGATTCCTTTCACCTTACTGTTCTGTTCCTCAAGTCTTGGGTGTAATCCAGGATCCAGAAGCTGACTTCAAACCGCATGAGGTTTAAATCAAACCAGGACAGTTGGGGTGTTAGCAACACTTGTAAGCTGTAGCAGGGCTGTGCTTTTGGTGATCTGGCATGACTTGGTACATAGGAAGGTGACCTGAAACTTGAACTGATGAAAGGGATGCTGCTTGGATCTGAGTGGCCAGTTGTGTAGCTGAGTCAGATGGCAGCTGCATCCCTGACTTTATGCGAGCTGCTTCCTAGCTCAGTAAATTAATGCCTGGAAAAGTTCAGACCATCATCCTGGAGTTCTTTCATCTTGCAATGAAATTTCCACTGACTGCTCTGGGGCTTTGAAACAGTTTTAAATGCAGATCCCTTCCATATGTATGCACTGCCATCCATCACAGAGGTGGCAGGCTTACTATCATCTTCACTCCTTTGTCTTGGTTTCTTTCTTAATATGAGTATTGTGAAGGGATTTGCAGTTGTAAAAAACATTACACAAAGCCAAATTCTGTTCCATTCAGTAATCTGTTCCATCACCTGTGTGCATCTATAATCACATGTTGCAACAGTTAATTCCTTCTTGCTTAACTCTGATACCTGGGTCTTGTTTAAACAGCAGCAATATCAGATAGTGAGCTCTCCAGCAATGTTTGGAAGTGGTGAATATGCATTTGGGCAACTTTATGGAACCAGCACTGAAGGGAGACAAGAGACAGTAAAACACTTAGCAATTCCTGTTCCCTAGACACATAAGCAAATAGTCTGAAACAGTGTGGAAACTAAACAAAATTTAAATAAATGGGAGTCTCGTAGTCCTTTGTCTCTTTCTGCAATAAACAGTGTTTTAAGTGGTCAGCACGCAGTATTTCCTTTCTCACCATGAGCTACATCTTTGCTCCTGGAGAAAAACACTGGAAATTCATAATATATCCAAAGTGAAAGGACTGTTTGTGTCACCAGCAGCAGAGGAATATCAGATCGTATATCTCTACTTGACAAAAAGTGGCAATTTAATCTGACAAGTTTCCTGCCAATGAGGACAGCTTTAGGAGTTGAGCTGCCTTGGTAGAGATTTGATGTGTCATTGAGGGATGTTGTGCAGAAGCTTGACAATAAACTGGAACTTGCTAGTACACTTTACAATTGCTGTAGAAATTTATTAGAAATCAGAGACTGTAAAATTACTATACTCCTCCAGTAATGTTTTTCTTTCTCTGCTGAATATGTAATATGAAGTGCAGAGCAAAAGTTTAAAAAAAAAAAAAAGCTTTCCTGATGATGTAAAACATATCTGTTATAAGACCCATGAAATGGCAAGGAATTAAATGCTTGTGAGATTAAAGAGAACGGGAGAGCTGCCTTCTGCAGGCAGAGGAGAAGCCTGTTTGAACTTAACATTTCTTTGCTGAATTCATATGTCCTGCTTCTAAATTGTATTTATGCTCCTGGGAAGGGCATGTAATCCCTGGGGGATCTGTGGATTTTAGGAACATGCAAACCCTGGGTGAGGTAAGATAAATCCAGTGGGCACCAGGCTCATGGGGGTGCTGGAACAGAACTTGTGGACAGATTTTTCAGGCTGTTCTTTTAAAGGCCTGTTGAAGTCTAGCTTCTATCTGAATATTGAGAAAAACTAATTTTGCTTTTGTTTCACTAATTAATTGCAATATAAAGATAAATTATTTAACACACAGCTAGTGTTGAAATATGATTTGGAGGTATTTTGGGGTTAGGGCATTCATAAAGCCCAATGGTTACACACCTCTTGTAGCAGCTCAGCATTTCAGGATGTGTTGTCAAATGCCAACTGGGAGGATATTAGTTATGATCTCACAATATTTGTGAATAAACTTCAGAGTGAGAAGTGTATGTATAAAAAAAGACTGTGTGAGAAGTAAAGGATCTGCTAGAACACAGTTTGAAGAAATGTTCCAGGATGCTTTGGGGTACAGCCTTTTTGAATCAGTTTTTCCTGTTAACTCTTGAGAGAGGACAGATATATTTAATGTACCTATCTTTGCTAATGGGGATGAGGTTCTAATTTCTAATGAAGCAATCATCTGATTGAGACTTCATGTTAAAAAAAACAAACAGTATTCTTGCTTGAAAATTCCACTGATCCCCCATGAAGGATGAATTCTCATATTCTTGCTGCACACTTAGTGGATGTCTCCACCAAAGGGTTTATAAGGGTGTTTGGATAGATTTTTGTAGTTGTCAATATTAAGGTGGGTTACAATACCAGAATACTGCCTGTTCTTTCTAATGACTGTCTTAAGTCTAAAGGGAAGTTAATTAAATGACAGAACCCGTTCTTTATAAAGCTTGGTACACGTGAAGTCTGGGAAAATCCAAGAATAAACTCGCTAGGTTGTTCTGATTAATCCCATTCTGTTAGTACAGAGAGGATGTATTGACCTCACAAGGTAATGAAAAACTAAAGAAAAAAAACCCAAACAAAAAGAAATAAAAAACCCAACCTAAATCTTTAGAGAGTCTTTACAATGACTTTCAAACAGATTACAACCAAATAGGAAACCGAGGTCACTACGGGTGTCACAGGTGGCCAGAGCCAGTCTGGTAGAACGTAGGAGTGAGCTGGACTCAAACTTGCACCTAGCTCTGTAATTTCTGAAGATTCTGTGCAGCTGCTCACTAATTATGCACTTTGACTCTCCTTTTGGCATCTTTCTGGCATGTGGTGACATCACTATTCTAATAATATTTTAGTTAAGTGTGCTTCAGGGCCAGTGAGTGTGTGTTGGAAGCTGGGATCTTGCTGGGGAAAGGGGCTTGAAAAGGGATCTGGTTGTGTGGTTTGGTGTTTGCAATAGGGAACCCTTTCAATGAATTCCTTGGACATCAAGTAGTATTTTGTGTAAATAAAAGACTGAAGGTGACTTTGGCAACCTGGTGTCTACCTAATTGGATGATTTTTGGCCTTGTGACATAATTTTTTTAAATCTTATTTTGAACTCTTAAGGTAGCTACTGTATTGTCATAACAATTTAGCTCACCCTCTGCAGTTCAATTGCTCTGTTCAAAGCCAGACTATGCTAAATGGCATTAGTATTTTGACAATGAACAAAGATAGTGCTGCCTCTAGAGCTTTCTCATAGTAGATCATAAATTAAACTGGCAAAATACAGTTACCTTTTTGGTTTATATGAGTAAGGTAACAACACATATTAGAAAAATTCTGAATTCTGTGCGCTACCTGTTTGTGATAAGTCAGATCTGTATTTCTGAAGTGAATTGTTTTGTGAGGCAGGTGAGGTTCTGTTTGTTCTAACAGGTAGTAGTGGCTTTCTCTGAAAACCTTGCTGTCATGTGTATTGTTTGTGTGTGTCTGTTCTGTTTGTCTGCCAGAACTCCCCTGTTGAGCTGGTGCAAAGCCTGCAGCAGGTCCCATCCTTCAGAAGCTTCTCCTCTGTAAGCAGCCAGTGAGCTGCAGCTATTCCGAGAGCCACTCTGGGAAGTGCATTGCTCAAACTGCCTTATCCACCTTTTTGCTCTTTATTTGTTTCTCTTCCCTGCTGCTTCAGGGGGATCAGCTGCATGTTGCCAATTAGGCTCATCAGCATTGTCAATAACAGATGTGGAGCTCCTGGTAATCCCCCGTCCTTGTTAGTGGACTGCAAGGGCTTCTGGCTGTTTGTGATGAGGTTTAACCCTTATACCCCTGTAGGGATCCAAGTCACTCTGTCAAAGCCGAGGAGTACTTTTTTTCTTTTCTTTTTCTCTTATCTATTTTAAGGGTTCTTTTACCACTGTCTTAACCTGAGTTGGTTTGATTAGTCTCTGGTTTTAGCTGTAGGTTCCAGCTTGCAGGAAAATATAATTAATTTCATCACAAAGAAGTATAAAAAGGGTATTTTGAACAAGTCTGCTTCTAGCTATATGTAATAGCACAAAGTTTCATTACCTGTCAAGCAGATTACCTGGGCATGTCTTGAAATGCAAGATGCCAGTGTAACTCCTCAGAGGTAGCAGCCAGCATGCTATTACAGGAGAAACCTGGAAACATGTTCATTAGGATGCTCTAAGATTCCAGCTTTTGCATTCTTGTCGTCAGCTTTGCTAAGGGCAACCCCCCAATGCACATTGTTATTTATTCCAAGCTGAGACACATCCAGTGCTTGTGCTACAAGTGCTTTGGTACTCCCAAGGGAGTGATTCAGTTTAGGGGGAATGTAATGCTTGGTGACTTTTGGAACCCAGTTGGTATCAAAGCAGTCCAGGCTGCAAAATCAGTCCTGTGAAAACCAGTCTTACAGGATGTACCTTTTTTTTTAGAGACTAAATAATGTTATCTCCTTTGTCACCAAATTAATTGTGGAGAGGGGTTTGATTGGTCTACTCCACCTACAGGTTCTGTAGAATTCTATGGAGTTTGTGTTTTCCATCTTTGGCCATTAAGTTAAAGGGAGCTTAGGCAGTGCAGAACCTCAGCACAGTGGTTGCATTTCTATTCTACCTCAAGAATAAAATTGAAGGTTTACCATAATATTGAGTCTGAAATATTCTAGAATTACTAATGATGTTAAGTGGAATATTTAGGATCTGAAGTTGCTCTCTCATAAGCAAACTCTACAGTAGGAGGCATCAAGGTATTTATGTATGAGATGGTATGGAACCCTGAAACTAAAAAAACAAACCAACATGTAAACAAAATCTCATCTGATTTTTGTGAGCCATTTGTTGATCTGAACAGCAGCCAGCAATAGGATGGAACTAATGAGCCTTTACATTTGGGTTCCAGTGAAAATAAACCAAGACCACTGAAAAGCATATTTCAAAATTTAACTAATTTCACCAGGTACTTCCTTCTTCAGTTTGGGAAAAGAGTCTAAGAGAGCCTTAGAAACAATTTCTACCAGGAACATGAGCAGTGTATATTGGCAGAAAAGTCCTTACTGATCTGAAATGGGGGAAGAATATTTGATTCCTCTGAACTGCAGCATTGAATCATGGCCCTCATGCTCACCTCTGGCTTTCTTGAGATGGGATGTGTGGTTTAGATTTCCCAAGAATCTGAAGTCAAGCAAAGCACTTCGGTGTTTTGGTTTTTTATTGATCACTGCAGTCATTTCTTTGAAGCTGAAGAGAACAACCCAGGTTTTTGTTCTACTCAAACTTAAATAGAAATTTAAATATCAATAACACATGTGCTTCAGAACACCATGGCTGATGGATTATTGATTCATAACAAAGTTTAAATCCTCTGGCTATTGAGTAAATTTATGAAGATATTACATGGAAATCACTGCATTTAATCTCATTTGTCATTAGCAAGTTACAAATGATTTAAATTTGTGCTTTGTCAGCAAAGCTTTTGAATTAAATTTGCAGAAAGAAATTAACGTATAACAACTCTTCAAAGTGAGTTATGAATCATTTAAAATGAGTTTTTATCAGCTGGCAAGTGCTTAGAAATTTATATTGGAATTGTAGCTGAGAGCAGAGTGTAGATTTTTTCTGTTTGTTTGATGATGGTAACACGTGTTAGACCTTAATGTTTAAGGTAATATTCTATTCACAGGTGAGTTCATTCTCAATGATAGTTATTTTCATGTCTGTCTTGCTAAACCAATTGGTCCTGTATAGGGTAAGCATTTCACAGAAAAATGTACACTGGCATGAACACGGAGGTCTGGGGCTGGAGATGAGCAGAATGGAGGAGTTTCTGAAGGACTTGGTTAAAACACAAGTGTTGAGTGCCCTGTCTAATTTCGGATTAAATCTCAGATGTTTCATAGCCTTCTATGTTGATTTGCATTTCCTTTGTATGTTTGAAAACCTGCTTTTCATTTACTCCTGCTCCCAGTTCTGGCATTTATATCTTTGTTTCCCATGGCAACAGATTTCTCTGACTGAGCAAGGATCATTGTCTTGCTTTGGGTGTTAGCAGTGTTATCCTGTTCTAAAGCATGAATGCAGAGCCTCACACAAAGGGCTGGGGAAATACAATTGTTGGTTCTCTGAACATTAATTGTGGGGGCTTGTTGTGTTTGTTTGCTTTTAAATATTAAAGTGATGTGTGATTTCTTATTTCTTACTACTTACACAGTACATGTAAATAATGCAAGCTTAGATAGCAATATCTGATTGTACATAAAATGCTTTTAATGCCTGAGATCAGAACTCTTGTGGAAAGCTGAGTCAGTAGCTTAACTTGGCTGTTATCCTATTGATTTTATGCTTGGCTTGTGCTCACTCCTTGAACACTCAGGAGAGATTGCATGATGCTAAATACACAAAATACACTATTCTTCTCTTCATAGAGAGAGCCATTTCTCTTTGGAGGGTTCTGTGCAAAGGCCACTGTTTCCCCAGTAAATTTCATTATCATAAGTGATGTCCACTGATGTGCTCCATGTGAGGAGGAACACCTTAAAGAGCAAAAAGCTTTCTTCCTGGAGAGCTGATGATGTCAGACATCAGAATGATGAATTTCTTGCCTATACCTATTCTGTTTAATTCTGTACAGTAACTCATCCAGGCGACAAGATCTAGAAGTTACACTGCTGTAACTCAAAGCATCCAAAACAATGATGAAACATAAGGTTGAAAAAAGACCTCTCATAATTAGTAAGCAGTCAGAAACCACAAAACACTAATGCAACACTTAAATTTCTGCCTTGGTGAAAACACTGGTACTTTTTGTATGATTCTTTATTACTGTGAGAACGTGAGTTCTGAACCTGTCCAATTAGTGTGTATACTTACTTGACTGTGCTGCAGACAAATTCTTGAGTAAAAATCTAGTTCCCTTACTGAAAGTGACAGCATCTGCTGAGCTTATTTTGCTTCCAAAAGCCATAGATGCAAATTCTTGTTTGTTCATGCTCATTCAGTAATAAGGAAGGTAGATAAAAGAGTTAAACAAAAACAAAGGCCATATAAAGTTTCTTATCCTTAGTAAAAAAAACAGTAACTCTAATAAAATTAGAGCCAGAACCAGATAATGATGGAATGGCTAGAAACAAGTCTCACAACCTATGGATTGCAGCTTGAGAATAGCCATTTCTGTGCAGTTTTGCAGTCCTAAGTTTACAAGGTCTTTACATCTTGGCCATCCAGTCACTCTATTTTTATCTTGTAACATCTTCTTCTGCGATCTCCAACCCAGCAAAGCTATGTTCAGAAAACTGTCTGGTAGTAGACCCTCATTTCAAAAATATGAGCTTGTTCTTATTTTTGTGGTGTATTTTGCCTTTCTTCTGTCACTTGTAATGTAGACATTGGAAATCAATGAGTTTGAGTAGACTTCTTTCAGTGCCAGGAGATTTTCCCACTTCTCAAGTGAATGTGCTGTAGCTCCATGATAAGTACCACTGGAGTGCACTTGGTTAATTTATTCCTTTCTGCAGGGTTCAACGTTTGCATTTTTCTCTCTGCAGTTGTATTTCTTAAGCCTGTGCTACGTCCAACATTTGATACATGATAAATAGGAACATGTCATTTCAGTAAACTCTTTTTTTTTTCCTGGCTTGCCTTTGCAAACGGAGCTTTCAGAAGGGCTCTCCCCAGGCTTGGTGCAAGCACTGAAAAGGCCAATGAGGGAGCCAAAGGCCCAACAGAAAGTGTCCTGTGAGGGGACAGCCCAGGCAGGGCTCTTTCTGTGCTGCCTTTTCTCCTCCAGACTGATCCCAGGTGTGTTCTCCAAGGAGGCAGCAGGGTTATGGATGGTGTCTCTGTGTCTCCTGGCTGGAGGCCAGAGAGGACTCCTGGTGGCAGTCGGGATGGCCCAAACTGAGGGATGGTTTCAGGGAGTCCTTGGATCTCCTCTCTGGGGCAAAAAAGAACAAAGAATTAAACCAGCATCTACAGCAGCAACTATTTTGAACTTGGCATATGAAGTTCATAGAATTGTTCTAAAAGTTGTCTGGTGTAGTAAAAGTGCAAAAACCCCCCATGTTTCATTGATCTTTGGATTATTTTTCTTTGCACTATTTTAAAATAATAAAGTGACAGGCTTTGCCAGTTCTTGTGATTTAGTTCTCCTCCAAAGAGTGGAAAGAAATTAATAATTCTTTCAATGACAGTAAGATAGGAAACTATTGTGTAACTGAACCCACCTTGCTTAGGTTTCCAGTAAACTTATGCAGAACTAGGTTTTTGTTTGTAGGGTTGGGTTTTAAAATATAGGTAGCTGCAACAAGAGGAGTTTTTCAATGTAAAATTTTCTATTGCCAGGGACTTAGACCTGTCATCCTCCAGGTAGCTACCAATAATGTGTGAAGAATATTTAAGGAATACTCACCATTTGAGTAATTGGTGTTGGGAAAAATTGTTGATTTTTCTGTAAAAAGCTTTGGAGAAACTGTAACTCCTGGCTTCCAGGTTGAAGACTGAAAGTGTCTGACAGGTACTGTGTCTGTCTTGTTGCAAGCAGAACAGTGATAGCAGACTTTGGAAGTTTTTATTCGTGTTTTTAGTTTGTAAACAAAGATTGAAGAAATGCACCTGTCAGTGTCCACCTATGTACAGAAACAAGGAGTTACCACTTCCCTTGGGTTTTTTTAGGCACATTTGTCCACGACACTTTCTTTTGCCTCTTAAATATGGAGCATTTCTTTATCAAGGAGCAGCAAGCTTTATAGTGCTTTCCCCATCATTTTACTCTTATCATAAAAACTGCTTTCCCTTTGCCCCTATAAAAGTCATAATTTGTTTCAAGCTCAGTGGAGCTATTTGTAATATTATTTTAGGTTTTGTCTTTCTCATGAGCCCAATGGACAGATCATCTCCAGAAAATGAGTCATAAGTTTGAAGGCTTTTTGATTTAACTTAATTTTTGAGTTTCCAGCGGTGCCAGAAGTTGGTATTGTTGCATGTATTTCTACTTGGTACTATATTGCCAAGGCAATCAGATTTAAAAAAAAGTTTGCAAGTCAATCAGCAAAGTAGCATTTTTAAGGAGAAAAAGAATTACAACTAACAAGCAACTTAATTATTTGGAACTTTGTTTATATAAAGCATTATGATTTATAAAAGAAATAAAAATTATGAGGGAAGCTTTTTGAGGTGACTGAGATGTTCACTTTAGAATAAACAACTTTGATAAAACAATTAGAAATCAACTGAGTGATTCTGTTATACCTGGCAAGATAAAATTAATTTGGTGCATTAGTTCATTGTAGCTTAAGCCTCAACATTTAAATATCAAAAATGTTGTCATTGTATTTACAGATTAGCTTTGTGGGTTTTTTTCTCTCTGTGATATGTGGACATCTGTCTTTGTTAGTCTGAGGAGAATACAGTCAGGGAGGATTTTATTTCTTTTATTTGCAGCATTTACAGTTTTTTTTTCCCTATAGTAACAAAAGCCTTATGAAGCTTTTTTGTCTGTCTCTCAAAATTATATCCTGTGACCTACCCTTGAACCCCAGCTATAGGATGTCTTTCAGTAGCAAAAAGTTCTGCATTGTAAGGGAGTAAACTACCTGAGCTTTGTATTGATGTTTATGAAATGGGGCTGGGAAAAAGGGGGAAGAAAGACTTGATTCCATTAAAAAACAAAAATAACAATTCCCTTTTCAGTATGGGTTCTTGTAATGTCCCATTCCTAAATAACTATTGCCTTCTGGGGGCCTCAACCTAATTTCTGAAAATGTTGGAGCTGAAAAATTTCTTCTAGACGTGAATGAATTGTAAGTAGTAAGTAAAGTATCTACTATTCTGCTTATTACATATAGCTTCATTTTCTGCTTTCTGTCTCTTCTAATACCATAACCTTTAATTCAGATCTTTTAAGTGCTACTTTCTCAAACATTGTGACAGAGCAAAAATAATGTGTTAGCTGAGGTGTTTGTGTAATTTGGGGCATCTGGTCTGGACATCTACGGAAGGAGCCTCAACTTCCCAATTAGTCAAAAGAATCATTTCATGGCATAATTACCCATGTGATATTTCTGCTTTTCAGAGTACCCTAATAAGGGCACTTGTTCATTTTAGGTGAGCCATGCACTTCCTTACTGAGTGGGCAATGTATTGTAAACCAAATACTTGTATTTAGTTTTAAAGAAATGTCTTTAAAAAAGTTGAAAAAACCATCTTTTCCTGATAGCCTACATCACCATTTGTCTGAAAAGCATTGTTTTCTCACAGAACATTTCCCTTCAGAGTCCTCTTCTCTTGAGCATTCTTAAACAGCTCTGGCCTAGGGTCTGAAATTACCAGCCCTCTCCAGGCTCTGTCCCTTGCTGAACACATTCTTGGGCTCTGATCCAAAACCCATCCAAAGGCTACTTTTCATCTTTTCTGCTTGAACCATCACCCTGTTCTGTAGATCTCTAGTCCTGGTTTTCTATTATCAGGAGGAGTTCTTCCCGTGCTGTAAGACAGAGAAACTTGGCACTCAGTGAAATCAATTGCTGCCCAGCTGATTGTGGAAAATGAGAAGGGGAATAAACTTCCAATGCATTTTACTGCTACCAGCACCTGGTTCCCCTGGTTACTGTAATACAGAAGAGCAGGGTCCCTGCACTGAAAGGTTTGAGTGCCACTGGCCTGAGCTGGGCTGGTGCCTTGGCTAGCAGGGCCATGGGCACACATAGGCTGTGTCTGTACCAGGATGTGCTGCTCCATCCCCTCCTCTGGCTGCTCTGCTTGCAGGCTGAGGACAGGAGCTGTTTGCAGGGCAGGTGTCTGGCTCTGCAAGCAGCTGTTCCTGCATCTGGGTGCTGTTTGTCACTATAATGAGTTGGCTTCTTACCATCTTATTTCTGAATGCCTTAATGTGCTTGTAACCACCAGTTCCCACAGTGTGGCCACTGATGGATGGGTTTCTGTCTTGCTGATCACTCCACTGAAGCTCCTTGTGTGTTGCTAAAGCATTAAAATGTCTGAACAGTCTCAACATTTGGGTGCCTGAGTTGGGCCTTTTGCTCTGAAGAATAAGATCCTCTGCTTTCAATATATCTTTACCCTTTCCTGCCTTGGGTCACCTAGCAAAAAAAAAAAATCAAATTTAATGACTGTCACCTATTAAATAGTTCCTGAAAGCCACTAGAAGAGACTGCTGGCTAAACATGAAGTTTGCACCTTTTGCTGGTAAATTGTAAATAAGCAAGAAGGTAAAAGTATAAGTAACAATCTCTTTACTCAGCTCTTCAGCATGGATAGCTGGCATATGTTATTTGAATGGCTTTCTCTTGATCTTCATTGTTAGGTCCTTTTTGTTGGAGAGGATTTCTCTTTGATTGCCCCAGGAAACAGACTTGAATTTTTTATTAGGGTGACTGAGGACATTCTGATAGCCAGGACAGAATCTGGAAAAGAAAGCACATGTAACATGTGCTGCAGGTGGTGTACAGGTGGCTTCAGTCTTGGTTCAAAATCTGAACTGCATTGGAGACTACTTAGGTTTGTTTCCAGCTCAGTCAGTCTTGCCTTGAAGGTGGTGGTGACTTCTGTTATTTACACATGCATTACAAAACCTGATTTTATGAATTACTCCTTGAATACACTCCAGCTGGTGTAGATAAAAGCTGACTCTAAATGCAGTTTATATATATATTTTTTTTTTCTTTTTGAGACAAAGAAACGTTATATGCAAATGTGAATGTTGGTTATGGAATTTAAATTTTTAACAAAGGGTATGGCTAGTCAGTTGTTTTATTACCTGCACCTACTGTAGTGACATTCCCAGGGGGGAGGTTGCTACATGCAGGCCACTCTTTTGCTTGAAAAATCTCAATATTCTCAAACCAGCCTAACAGTCCTTGACAGATGATTCTGCTCTTCTGGAGAATGTGCTGGGAAACTAAAGCACTTGCAAAAGGAATCACAGCACTGTGGTTTGTAGGCTTGCTCTGCCTTTGGGAGAGATGTCCTTTATATGGAGTTACCTTGAAGTTCTCCTTTTATTCAAACCAGATTAAGTTAAAATGCAAATAAAGGATTTCTTTGCATAATACCCAGTAGTTGCAAATGTTTATATAGAAGATACAGATGAATGAAAAAAGGGGAGGGAGGAGAAATAAATCTAAGTTCTGTTTTTTATCGTTGATTTGCTGTAGCTGCTCTCTCCAAAAGCCCCACAAATTTATCAGGGATCCTTCTTCTGAGAATGCTCTATCTTAGGGAGCATTTATCAGAAGGTGACCTATTGGATGATCTGGATTATTTGTCATGGGTTTTTTTTTCCTGTACATTATTTTTTTCATATGTGAAAGATGGTGAAGGTGACTTTGAAGTAGCCAGTTATAATAAATTACTGCTTCACCTTACTGGTTGTGTCAAAAAGAATGCAAAACCACTTAGTGTTATTTGGTGTATGTGTAGTAACCAAGTAGTACAAGCTGTGTGCAAGTTCTGCATTTACAATTTTAAATTGCAGATGTTTCAAAGTAGAAGAATCATTAAATTAGCTCAGTAGTTTGCTCTTCCTGGGTACAGCAGCCCCTACTCTCCCCCTCACCCCAGAATACAGAAGAATTTTCTAGTTCTTCAGTAAGATTGTTTTTAGCTGGAAGTTGAAGACTTTTTGGTTTTGATTTTATTTACAATGGTAAAAATCATTATTTCACTTCTGAAAAAAATGATCATGGGTCATACTTGGGCTGTGGACCACAGGCACAGCAATGTGAGCTGCCCACCCAGTGTCTCCTGCAGGCACCAAATCCTTTGTCGGCTGGGCTCTGTCTCCCTGTGGCTCTTCCCACCAGGATTGCCTCTGAGCCACGTTTTGCTTTGCAGAGGAAGCAAAATTGGAAAAGTCCAAGCTGGTGTTGGAGGCACTAAGCAGGGCCCTCTTCTCAACACCACTCAGCAGGAATTAATGAAGAGCACTCGGTGTAGCACTGATGGCAGAGCTGAGGTGGGCAGGTTATTGCTGTCAGAGGATTTTTCAGTTAAATATTGTGTAGTTCTTTGAGAAGGTAAAGTGCTATATCTGTCTGTTGTTGTTGTTATTTTCCAGTTTCCAAAAGATTACAGAATAGATTAGGTCTTAACAACAGGTTTTTGGGTTTTTTTGTTTTTTTTTTTTTTTTTTTTTTTTCTAGTTTGCAGGATGTGACCAGGGCCCTTAGGCTGCCACTGTTCAAGTGTATGAACTTTAAAAAAAGGTAGTATGCAATGTTTTTAACTACCTCATTCAAACTCATTCCAAAATACTTCGTTTTCTGAGTGAAACAGTTCCGCTGCCTGAAAATTAATCCAAAACAAGATTATGTGCTAGCTGGATTGAGCTAATTGATTTGTTGTGTCCAATCCATACATACAAATGCATGCAATATAAATCTTGTTTCTCATGTCATTGCCTTCTCCAGGCTGTGCAGACTCTGTTCTTTATCATCTTTAATAAAATTTGATTCAAGGAGAAGCAATCTGCACCAGTTTCTGAAGCCAGAAGGAAGCCAGGGAAGACAGGAACACTGTGGAATGATTCAGCTTCTGAATCTCAACACCTCTGAGTTGTTTTTCCCAAATAATGAGTATGAAATGATACTCTCCTGTTGTTCTGGCTGTAGCAGACCACACATCGCACTGTATCTCTCATCATTGCTGTTTGACCTTATATTGTGACCCTTCCCTGGCTTTTAGAGAAAGAACCAAACACAACTTTGGGTTCTTTGTTGCCCTTCTGGAGTATTACAGAGCTAGCAATGCATGTTTATATTGGACATCTTCAGTCTCATGATGCAAGGTAGATAAAATGCTTTCTAGTGAGAATTGTTGCAGATTTTAGCCAAAAGAAACAGGTATTTTGATTCTGAGGGAAAGCTGATTTCATTAATTTCAGTCGGTGCACATAGTGCAGCTAAGATTTTTATAATTGCTTTATAATTGTGTTTGAGAAGTGTAAAAGCTCTGTTCATTTTTTGTGTGCTGTCATCTTTGGTTACACAGTAGGATGCAGGTGATACCCAGTTGCTTATGATGTAGTTTTCTGTTTGGAGGGATGTTGAACAATCCTGGTTTTGAGCATATGTGGTTACAGTGTTTGGAATTTTGATAAAGCTTCAGTACTTAAGAAAATCTTGTCAATTTTTCTGAAATTTTATTTTGGAGAGAGGGAAATATTTCAGTGAGGAGAAACAGTAGAAACACTTCTGTTCTTGTTGGAAAGTGAAAGCTTTAAGTTGTGTTATTCATCTTACTGAAGTCTTAAATGTTAAAAAAATCAGTTATGCTAGGGGAAAGAACCCCTTAGCATTTTCCTTCATAGCAAATAAAATCTTAACAACCTGGGTTTATCTTCTGCACAGACGTTCTTTAAAATGAAGATTTTTTACTATGCTACAAAAAAAAATGGGACTTTTTTTCTTTCGAAACCTCTGATACTTCCTGTGACAGGTCTGATCCCTGCCTCCAGCTGGATTATAATCACTTACATAGGGAGGACAGAGATTCCACTTGGCAGTATCTAGTTACAGGACAAGAGGCAATGGGGCCCATATTTAAATTCAAAAAATTCTGCTCAAGCATAGGAAAGACTTTTTCTACTGTAAGGGTGATCAGCCAGTGGCAGAGGCAGTCCTGAGATGTTGTGGGGATGTTCAGTATCAGCAGGATCCCACCCTGAGCAACCTGTTCCAGCTGCTTCTGCTCTGAGACTGGGGTGGGACTCCAGGTGCCCCATCCAACCTCAACTATTTGATGGTTCTACATGTTTGAGTGTGTAGTCAATTCTTCTGAATCTTTTTTTTTGTTTGTTTGTTTTAAAATACATGACATTTGAGGATGGGAGAAGCAGCTGAGAGACACTGTGTTTAATTTTCATTTTATTTTAGTAATTTTCCCCCTGTTAAATTAGTGTCATGGTTAATTGTTCCATCCCTCTTAGTTGGACTTAAGTCTTAGAAAATTATTTTTTATTTCTTGAGCAAAGGATGGAAATGAATGAATAGATTATTGCAGATCTAGATCCATTATACAAACCAGTGGTCAGGTTTGAAGAGTTGGAATAGGAACATACTTTGTAAGGTAAAATTTTCCATGAGATACTGAAATATTTCTGTCCCAAAGTAGAAGAGCCAACATGCACTGTAGGAAGGTTCTAAATAGCTTGGATTTGCAAGTGTGTTTCAATGTGTTCTGTTATTTAGAAAAACAAAAATGCCTTGTGTACCTCAATCTACCAATCCACCCAACATCATAATGCTGTGCAGCATTTTTTTTTTTTTTATATTCTAGTTTCACTAGAATTTACTACCTTTGCCAGCTTCTGGCATGTTCAGGAAAAAAGTGAATTTGTCAATAAAGGCTGAAAGTTGTCTCTAAATTCTAACAGTAATATAAATGTAGTTGGATTGAGCTGGATATTGTACAATGCATCCTCCACTGATTCATTTGTCTATTTTAATTCTGTTTGAGCTGATATCCAACTTAATACTGCAGGCCTGAGTTAATATGATCATCAGGGAATTGGACACTGCTGATGTTAAACCATCTTATTTAGAGGAGTAAAAGCTATGAGGTATCTCTTTAGACTTTAGGATCTTGATAATAAGTTGCAGTAGTCCATGTTCCCTCTGTTAGCCTGAGTACAGTGAGTTTTGGGATTATCAAAAGAGAAATTCACACGTTCAGATCTGACCACAGAGAGAGAAGAAGGACTCAGTTTTATATGGAAGCTCAGGCAAGACTTTTAAATCTGAAATATCAGTACAAAATTGGTTACACAGCACAGTCTTGACTGCTGCTTGTATTTCCAGACGTAACTTCAGTCATGATGAAAATAATGGAATTATTGGAATAATGGATACAAGTCAAGGTGCTTCAAGAGAGAGAGCTGGGTATTTCCAGAGCTTCTAAACAAAAAGTGACTTGTGGTCCTAGAATAAATCCAACATTATTTGTAAGGTCATCTTCACTTGAAACAGAAACTTGGAGCACTACAGAGCACTGGAAACCTTCTGCAGAAAGATGCAGGTTTAGAAGGCAATTGCCCAATGAAACTGATGGAAATAGTTCAAGAGAAACAGATTCATGACAGCCCTTTACCTGCACTGTGCTGCCTGTAAATCAGTGAAAGGAGTGTTTGTAAATCTACAGATGTTAATGAGACCCTTGCTGTAGGGTTTTCTTTCATTCCCCCCCCACACTCCCCTCTTTGCCTTTCTTCTCTCTATCTGAGGATCAAGAAGAGGCCAAGGACAAGCTGGAGTGCAAGATAGGAGGAGATGTGTTCAGTGTTGGCATGAAATGGGGATTTCTTGTATGTCCATTCTGAATTAAGTCTGTTTCCAGCTAGAAAGCATGAGTACATGGACCATAATGATTGGTAAGGGGAAGACACAGCTGGAATGATCAGCTGGATACAGATTGATATTTTTACATACAAATTCTAAATGCTGATGGCATTTGTTGGCAACCAATAGGTAATTGCTTTTAGGCAATTGAGAAGCTGATAAAACACTTAGCACTCATCACTGAGTAGAAAGAACAGTGTTGAAAAGAAAGATGAGTATTTGAAATTGTTGGTACTTGTCTTTGATTTCTGGCACTCTTTTTGTGTGGAGTTTGGTGTTCCACTAGAGATCCTTTCCATGCTGGTTCCTCCTGGGTTTGTACTTTGCACAGATCATAGGATCATTTGGGTTGGAAAGGACCCCTGAGATCATCAAGTCATTAATCACTGATCCACTCCCCCCGTGGTCCCCAGCCCATGGCACTCAGTGCCACATTCAGTCTCTTCTTAAAAACCACCAGGGATGGAGAATCCACCCCCTCCCTGGGCAGCCCATTCCAATGTCTGATCACCCTCTCTGCAAAGAATTTCTTCCTAATATCCAACATAAACGTCCCCTCTGTAATGTATGAAGAAATCAACAATTCCTTGTGAAGTTGAACATCTTGAAGGTTCCCAGACTATGAATTTAATGAGTTACACTGGTAACTATCTTCTGACAGCAGAGCATTTAATGTCTCCTGGAGTTTTTGTATGTCTAGTTAATTAACAATAAATATTAACAGAAAAAAAGCTTGTTTAAAATAGATGTAATCTGTTTATTGAAAGTTCCAGATTGTCAGAGTAGTGCCTTTATCTTCTGGCATTCTTAAGGTCTTACATCATTTGGATTCATTTATGTGGTAGGTGGTGTTAATGAGGCTTTTTGAAATATCCTATGCTTGCACTGTTTTATCCAGTGGTGGGTGGCAGTCAAATCCTATTCCTTTGAGGGCAGTTATGGGGCATTAACACCCAGTACAGCAGCAAACAGTTTTTTTCCCTTGCTTGTTTTCTCAAGCCCTGTGATGTCCTTGGTACTGGTGTTTTACAAACAGGAATTAGGTGTTCTTCCAAAAGGTCTTTTTTTCTTGGCCTGGTCATCTGTAGCAATGGGCTAGTAGTTTAGGTTAAACAATCTATTTATGTACTCATCCCAACTAAAATACTCTGGAATGAGAAGATTGGGGTAGGTGTACACAACCCACTCCTGACATCTTTGAGATCCAGTTGGTGCAAGCCAAAGCTGAAGGGGAAGTCATCCAGTGGTGCTCCCAAGGTCCTACAGCTCCAGAAATGAGCACTTGCTTTTCATAATAGTTTCCTGGTCTGCATTGAGCCTCTGCTTTTTCTTAAACCTGAGAATGTTTTATTACCAGTGCAAAGATCAACTTTTTGGTTTGTTTAAGAAGCAGTGAAGTGTGTTTAAGATAACAGAACTTTTCTAAATGATTTGAAGAAAAATGGTGCCAATCATTTTTTTAGAGAGTGTATCTTTTGGTGTTACATTTTGGGTCTCAGTTGAGACACAAAACTGTCTGAAACCAAGGAAGAAGCACCTAAGATGGAAAACTTTGTGAAAACTTTGTAAAAACGAAGTTTTCAGAGTGCTGACTGGTGAAATCCCACAAGTTCTATTCTCTGTGCCTCTGATGATGTGATCCTACAGACTCTGGTGTAATTGCCACGATGGGATCCCAGTTTGGAAGTCTAAAGAGTAAGTTCCTCAGGGCATGCACTGCCTTCTGTTCAGTGCTGGTGTAGTCTCCAGAGCACTGAGCTGGGACAGCAGCTCCTATCTACTTGAGAATCCCAATACTACAGCCCTGCAGAGCTTCAGGTGTCTCTGGGTTGGTACTGGGGGGTTGGTTTTGAAAATTAAAATATACACCTCATCCACAAAAAACCCACATACAAAACCCAAGCTCCAAAAACTACTTTCAGTGTGGAATTGACACTGATTGTTTCCTTCTGGGTTTTGCTGGTATTAGAAACTACTCCAGTTCACTTTCTCCCTTCAGTTTATGTTTTCTACCATCTCATTTTTCCATTCCACTTCTCATGGTCAGAGGAGTGTTGCCTGACCTCAGTGCTGTTTTACTCTGAAATCTGAATAGGTTTTTAAAGCAGAGATTTAGATTTACTTCAGAAAAAATGACTAAGTTAAATCAAGGGTTTATTAGAACTTTTTTAAGATTTGAGATGTTTTCAAAAAAGCTGCTGGAGATCAAGAAGATATACAAGTAGTACAACATTGGCACAGTGTTAGTTTCTTTTTATTTTTTTTTTAAATATATTCATTTGCTGCTTATGTAATACCTCCAGGTGGGGCAAAAACCACCAAAACCCCTCCCCAGCAAACAGATCCCCAGGAAAAAATATTGCTCCCTTGGTCCACTAGGTGATACTCTTGCTCAATATATTCTTTTTGTCAAGGGCATTTATATAAAGATTAAAAATGTTGTAGACTGAAACTCTTGAAGAATTGGATTAATGAAAAATAAAGTTTGGTTTTTTCCTGTTTTTTTTTTTTTTCTTTTTTTTTTTTTTTTTTTTTTTTTTTTTTTTTTTTTTCCTGAACATCGAACCAAATTTTACTGGTTTTGTGCTTTATAAATATTCTTGAGTAACAACATAACCTTGTCTATTGCTGGGTTGGATGTGCTTTACTCTGATTAGTCCATAACAAGCATAGAACAGAACAGAGCAAATGCACTTTTACTTCTCTTACTATTCTGGCTCAGTGACAACTCTGTCATTAGTGCTGTGTCATGGTGGGGTTTGGTGTAGAGTGTTGACATTTTAAGGTTGATTTTTTGTTGTTATTATTTATAGCCAGAAGGACACAAATATTTTATTCCAATGTTACTTGCTTCTTATGTTTTTTTAATAGCTAATTTTTATAGTAAAAAAAAAAATCTTTCTTATTTATTGAAACACTGACACACAAATTTTTCAACTTTGTGAAAGGACTATCTCAAATGAAGTACAAGATTTAACATTTGAAGCATTTAGTCTTTAGTAGAGAATTTAGTAAGACTTGTCAAGACTTGACTAGCAGAAACATTTGTGCCTTTATTAAACCAGGAAATATCCAATATTTAAGTACCAGAGGCAAAAGTAGTAACTCTGAAGTCTATTTCTTGGATCCAATAATATATGAACTTTAATTTTTGTGCGAGTGTTTTCTGTATCCTTAAGACTATTGTATCACTAAAATAAATTATTTATGTTAGAGGAAGAAAAGCTTCTTCATAATTTTTTGAGCAAGAAAGGGGCAAATACTTGAGTACTTTGAATTGCATTCAAAAGAGGTTTACTGTCAATGTCTTTGTGTTGCTCAGCTGACAGGCTGACATTGAAAAATATTTGTTTCTACCCTGATTTTCATGCTAGTAATCTCTTGTGAAGATGATTATGGGAGTAAACTAATGATATGGAAATATCCTGCCTGCCATTGTAGTGCTAGGGATGGAATCAGGACTTGGGAGAATATGGTGTAATTCTCTGAAAATGTCATTTGGCCGTAGGAATTGTTCAAGTTATGTTTCTTTGTAAATCATCTGCTGAATGCTCACACTAATATCTTAGTTTTGCCAGAATTTAATTGCCAGTTTCTAAAATCACTTTCCTGTGAAGCTCAAGGTATGTAGGGTCCAGAAATTGGGTGGAATTTTCCGAAGGAGTTGGAGGCCAAGGATCTGGAGTCAAATGACATCTGGATTCCAGTTCCTCTGCTGGCAGCAGTTATCATCACCCTCCTAGCAGTTATGATCACCTACTGGTGATCCGACTTCTATCAGCTGCCCCAGTGTGTAGGTGCTTTCTAAAAGGCTACCAAATCAGCTGATAAAAGTTCCTTTGTTATTGGCTTGCCCTTAAGAGTATTCACTCCTGTTATCTTGTCAGTTGATGTTCAAATCTGAGCAAGTTGTCTTCTCTAGCATTGATTAAAATAAGAAATAGATTGTCTTGCTTGCTTTAGGGAAATGTCTTCTCTGGGACCATGACTCTGAGAATCTCTAATGCTGTGTCTGCCTTGGTCAGAATTAATCTTTCCCTTGTCCTGATGTTATTTGAAAGTAGGAAGAGGAAAAGTTCTTATCGATTAAGAAAAACACAACAAAAATAAAGCAACCAAGCAAAACACCCCCCCCCCCCCCCCCCCCCCCCCCGAAAAAAAAAAAACAACACAAAAACCAAACAATCACAAAATAAAACCAGTCTCTTAAATGCACTCTAGGGATAACTGTGTGATGCGTTTTAACATGGGATTTATAAATTAGATCTAGTCAGGTCCCAGGCTTCTGTCAAAAGTCCATTCCCTGGTTTGAGAGCCTTGTTCCAGCCATGACCATCTAAAGGAGAGCTCTGTTATATCACCTCCTTCCTATCTGATCCTTCTCTACCAGTGCTTCAGTTGTATTTTTGTCCATACTCGTTCCCCCAACTTTAAAAAGACATTTATGCAGATCCATGGGATGCAGAGTTTTTGGGAGGAAGCTGCTAGAAAAGGCAGTATCTAGACATGGAACCAAAGAGGGAACAAGAGCTGCTGAGAATTTTGAATTATTTGAAAGTGACAGTAAGATGGCTTCAGAGAGGTTTGGGTTTTTTTTGTTGTTTAAAAAAACCCTACACTTGCCTTTTTTAGCTTGAAGAATTTCAGTCTGATGCCAAAGCCATCTAAGCCATGACTGTTTGCAAGCTTCAGCTGAGAGAGGAGAGGCAAAAGCAGCAAAAAGTTGGGGAAGCAGGGAAAATATTGCTGTGACACTTTGAGGAGTCAGGCAAAATGAACATGTGCAGCCCTCAGTGTTTAGGAATTCTGTGATCAACAGCTGGGAAGGAAGAGAAGTGGCATCTGCAGTTAGTGATAAATTTACAGCTCCCACATAGTGCTCAGGCTGGGACTTAGAGCTCCCTCAGAAGAAGCTGATGTCTGAGCTCAGATTTGGTGCTGCTTTGTGTGCTGTGTTCCTGGCTCCTGCAATCTGAGATCCAAACATCTCATTGCTCACCCCAAACCCAGCTATTGCTGTGTCAGGAAACTGCTGGACCTCAGGCCAGGACTCTGATTATCTTGCACTTAGCTGGCTGAAAGTCTGTTTCCTAATGGAGGTGGATGGATTCTGCTGTGGGTTTTGTGATCTTGAAAAGGTGGGGCTTTTATTGAGAGGAAAAGAAAGTAAGTACCAGAGTACTTGCAGAGAAAAGTTGAACTGAAATTAGGAGTAGTGTTGCTGTCATTATCTATAATTTCATTTCATATTAGAGTCTTCTGTCTTAAGTGAGAGTGGATGAGCTTTTACTGCTAAATGCAGAGGTCATTTCTGCATGATTTTCATGGCCCCATATTTCTGGTTTTTTCCTCTTCTTTTAGGTTTTGGGAAAATCAGACTGGTAAATGATGTCTGGGTAAAGAACTACAGTCAAATCCATGCCTCGATTAGAATCTCTACTGATTAGAATCTACTACTGATTAGAATCTCTGCATTCTGCAGCCATACAATAGGTATTTGTCTAGGAACTGAAAAAAATCCTACTAATGAGTGACCTAATGAAGATACTCAATGGCAGTAGGAAGCAGGGAAGGACACAGGGCAGTTGGGATGGCCTGGTGACACTGCTGACCTTGGTATTGTCAGCTCTGTAAAAATGTAATTGTTGCAGAGCTGGAGCACAATACATGGGGGGAAAGAGATGAGCTGGGTCTCCTAAGAGATTAAAGGAGGGATCCCATTGCCATCTTCAGCTACATAAAGGGAGTTTATAGGGAAGACAGGCTCTTGGGGTGTTCAGCAAAAGAGTAGAGGCCACAGGCATAAGCTACAAGAGAAATTCCAGTTGAATGTAAGGGGAGAGGGGGGAGGATTTGGGAAGTGATGGTAGTCAGGTACTGCAGCAGGTTGCCAGGAAAAGGTTGGGTGTTCTCCATCCAGGGAGATGTTCAGAACTTTGATGGATATACAACCCCTGGTCTGGCTTTGGATCTAACCTTGAGGATCTAACCTTTGGGTCTAACCAGATGATCTCTAGAGAGCCATTGAAATCCAAATTGGTGTGATTCTACTGTCGTACTTGCATCATCTTGCTGAGTGTGTGGTCAGCTTGGTCTTTGTCATAACTTTTCCAAGCTATCCCAGGGGACTGCATCCTTTCGCTGAAATCAAGTCCTGCAGGCAAGCTCCCAGGGACCTGGGCTTTCCCCTCTGCTCAAGTAAAGCAAACCCAGAGTGGTTGCTGTTCAACCTGAGATCCAGATAGGAGAGTGCACGTTGGCATAAACCCACTCAGAAGGTGCTTGGCAGTTGGTAAAACCCTTTGGAAGTGGGGGATGAATTTGGAATGGAGCATCAGGCAGCTGGGCATGGCAGGTGCCCAGAGGTCAGCTCAGTGCAGCTCCATTCAGGCTCAGCTGGGGTGCAGGGGCTGAGCAGCTGGGGCCAGCCAGGCAGATTGGGGTTTCTACTGCTTTGTCCTTACACCTGCCTTGTGAAAATTACCTTAGAGCACCATCCCCAGTTCTCTGGCACTTCTCCAAGGAAAAATGGGAAATTTTCATCTTTGTGTTTGTCTGGGATGTAGTCAGTTTTGTCTGGATGCTGTGAGCAGTGTGTTTGTATTTTGAAAATAGAATAGTGAACTAGCTAGCTAGGCAGAAGAGATGGTGTGACTTTTAACAGTAATTAGCTAAAAAACATGTTAATGACTAAAGCATAACTTATTACAACTTGAATTGTGGATGCATGTTGTGCTGTATTGTCGTGTGGGTATCACTGGTAGGGTAGATTGTAATTATGGGATACATGCAGCTATTAGAAACCCAAAGCTTCTGAGCTTAATTCTTTCAGTATATTCCACCCCACTGGAGCTCCACAAAAGCAGGATTTCCTATAATTTTTAACTCTAACACAAACAATAGCAATTTCTCTGCTTCACCAGATTAAAAAAAAATAATTATACTGCACATGAATAAAATGATCTATCAATGACAAAAAAACCCCTCTATTAAGCAGTGTGTCAAGAAGTACTGATCTTTTGTATTTTCTGTCCCTAACCAATTTGTGAAAGGATAAACATTTTTTTAGACAGTGGTTTTCTTTTCTAAAGTTAGTGTTCTTTTAGGAAAAGAAATACTACATTTATCCTCATGTTGAACTCATTATTGATGGAAATCTAGAAATGCTAATGATGGAAGCATGTACGTATTAGGTTTTTCCTGATTTGATACCTTCTTGAATAATTCAAATCATTTTTTGCCTTTGTATTTGGACCATGAAAAACACTTGTGGTTTTATTTCTAACCACAATATTGTTTTTTTTCTCATGTAAGCTCTCATGGAGAGCTTTTAAATAAAAAATGAGATGTCACTGATACATCAGGTGACAGCTACTTTGTAATTATTGTACACTTCAGGGATCAAGGTTGTATTTGCTATTTTTAACTGGTGCTTTCTATGAATTTGTAAAGTAAAGGTTTGTTCAGGCTGCAAATGCTCTGTGTGAAAAATGCTTGCAAATTAATGTGATGCCATAAAGCTGTCATAGTTTTGCCCTTTTCCTGGAATCAGGTTCCTTAATGTTCTGGTACCAAGTGGTAAAGATGGAACACTACAGAGTACTACATCTGAAATGTAAACCCAGAGGTTCTGCAGTGTTTCTGTTTGCATTCAGGAGTAGGAATTGTGTGTGTAGGTAGGGGGAACTTGAAAAGTTCTTGTGTGAAATTTCATTTATGGGCTCAGAAACATTATTTGAATATCAGGAGCGTTTTTTACTTGGAATTTCACTTACTGGTTCGTGCTGAAAGTTCTTCTATGACAGTGTCTTGTTTTCTGCAGTGATGAAATCTAAATGACATCAGAAAACTTGAAGGATATTGTTTCCTTTAAAACATACACTCTGCCTATTACATTGTCATGCTATTTAATGGATAGTGCAGCTTCTTGCTTGTTACTGCCACATATGAAAATGATGGTGAGCTGGGAAATCTGTCACCATTTCTGTTCAGTGCAATATAATATAATATAGCCCTGGAACAAGTGGAAATACTCACCAAGAATTGCAACATCAACAAATATAATAAACCACATGTGTCTTTATCCCAAATTTCATCTTTGTGTACAGGAAAAAGACATTCATGAGACACCAGTTATTGCATTTCTCTTCTGTTTAATCAGTAAGGATGACTTAGGGAAGAGAATGAGTAGAAATACAAAGTGAAAGGTTTACACATGGTTGGGATGAGGCTGTTAGTCCTGGAACATGTCCAAGTGACTTGCACAAAGGTATGAAAAATGTATTAGTGTATGGAGTTCAGATTAGTCACAGAAGAGAGACTTAAGGAATCCCCAGTTACTGACTAGAAAAATGTAACTGACATCTGTGATTCCTTTCTCTAAAAACATAAAGAATTGTTCTGCTTTCAGGGTGTGGGAGCAGGTACTTGCCTTTCAACCCAGGCTTCCACGTGTGGCTTGTCACAGATCTGCCTGGCAGGAGCCACCTCTCTGGCTGTGGTGGTGCTGTCATTCCAGGCAGAATCCCTGTGGGATGACAAGCAGTGGCTGCTGCTGCAGTGGGGAAGTGGAATATGAAGGGCCCATTTCTGGCTGAGTTTGTGGAGTAACAGGACTGACTGCCCCAGGGTTAGTGAGGGCAGCATTTGAACCCTTATATAGTGCCCCATTAATGCATGGGACTGCCTCATTCAGCATGTTGGCATGACAGAATAAGTGTGCCATCCCATAATGAGAGCTTCTACCTAGTGATGGACACGATAAAAGGTCAATTCCTGATGACTGGGAAATGGTCTCATGCCTGAACCTCCTTTTTAAGCAGCTGCTGGGCAAAATATGTGAAAACTCAAGCGTTTTAATCAATGAGAGTGGTCTCAAACACCCAAATCTGTCTTCCCAATCCCTTGACCACACTGTAGGAGTTTATAACATGTTCAGTGAGGGTTGTTCTGGTGCTTGGCTGCACAGCACACTGTAACTAGGAGCATGAGACCTCTTCCCTGACTTGATGCTGATTTAAGTGTTTTTAAACTAGCCATCTGGGTGAAGAATAGGAATAGAATTGTCAGATTAATTCAGGCCTAGTGATTTCAAATCCCCACCCTGTTTAGTTCTCTGCACCTGAACGCTCTGATGTGATGAACACCTACGTTATTTTTTAACAATCTTTTTATGCATTCTTATAACTTCACAGTATTGGCACCAAGTGCTCTGTGCCCACAGAAGGAATCCCAAGCTCTTTGTAGTAGAAAGAGTAAAAAGCAACAATAATAGCTCCTCTGCAATTCTGAAACTGCCTTTTTAAACAGGAACTTGGTGAGAAAATACTCTTCCAGAAGACGACTGTATTTAAAGGAAATATTATATGGTTATAACTGAGAATATTTATTCCTGAAGGGATCCATACTAATACTATGTAAACACTAGAAATCATTCTGGTTTTGACAGGAAGTTTTTGAGCTGTCTTTTCCTGACATAAGTTTCATTTTATGTTCTTTCAGGAGAAAACTTTGCTGGCTCTCATCAGAGTTCATCAAAAAGAGCACTCCTTCTGGTAAGAATATCTGATTACTGAACTTGTATTATAGAACACAGCTCTCTGGAATCTGACACATTCGACTGTTTTTTATTTTCAGTAACTCCATTTAATAGTTCCATCTTCTTTTTAGCAGCACTTAAATTCTTTTTATTCCTTTGTTCCTGTCTCCTCTGCTTTCTGAATTTATTCTGCAACTTCCTGAACAGTTCTGTAAATCTTCCTGCAGTCAGTATTTCACAGGCACCAGCAGCATGTGGGATGTGAAACCCAGGAGTTCCAAATCCTACCTTTTTTATCCTTTTGTGCATCTATTCTTTCTGTGAAGTTTTTTACATCATTAGTGGTATCAAAATTGAACATGTTGCACTAGCAAGCCAAATATAATAGTGAATTTGCAGTGGAAAAGGAAAATGTTCAGGAGACCCTTAACTAACTCCACTATGTTATACAACTTAACTGCAGGGATTTTTTCATCCGTGTCCCATCTTTTCTCTTTTGAGGAGCACGCTATGTTTCTAGTCCAGTGATCATTACAACAAGCTTATTTTTTAAATAAAATCTGTTATTTATATTTAGGATTAGTTGAAAGCTCTGTCTTGTTATGGTTTATTTTACCTCCTGTATCTTGGATAAGAAACTTAGTGGCCTGATGTAGAATACTGTTATTGCACACAGTCTGAATTCAGCAAGAAGTAAGACTTGGATTATGTGACTGTGGAAATAGTGCTGGTACATCAGGATCTGCTCTCTTAATATTTTCATGCTTTTTAGATCTAGAAGTTGACTGACAAAGGAGTTTTGTTTCTAACTTGGGGGGGAATTTAGTAGTGGATTACTATGCAACTGAGTTCTACTTGTTCATCTCTTCAGAAGTAAGGGATCTGCTTATTGTCATTCTGATAATCACATTCCATTTTCTTTATTACTTTTTTTCATAAATGCCCTTAGAATTAAAAGAATAAGTGAACATACTCTTTTGATACAAATACCGGAGGTCCAACTGTTGGAGTTACTTCATCTAAATATATAAGGTATTTGAGTAGGAGAAACAGGTGGAGTACACAAAACACACATCCAATAACTGCTTGTGAGTGTGTAGTCTTAATTATTTAATTTCTCCTCTGCACAGCAAATAAATGATAGTTTATTGCACAGAAAAAATTGCATTTTCCTACTTGAAATAGCCTTTGATCATCCAGAGTTAGTGAATCAGGCTGAAAATTCAGACTCCTTGCATTAAACCCATCTTTTTGCTCTTCCAAAGGAGTTCTCCTTGCAGCTTAGTTCAACAAAATGAAGTCTTTGTTACCTTTCTGCTCATAAAAAATCAGTAGTCAAGGGAAGATGTCTTGTACTTTGAGAGTGTTTGTGAGAGAGTTCTTATTCACCTTCATTTCAGCAAGTGGATAAATCTAATCCAGCACTAGGTAGTTAGCACTCCTACACCATCATTCATCTGATGATCTGTTACAAACAATTAATTGATTAAGCTTCAGGGCTGAACACTTGTGTGCAATACAGAAAAGGGTCACTTCACACAGCACTGGGGAGCCAGTTTTGGAACAGGAGATGGCAGCTGCTGAGCTGTGTGTGTGCCCTCAGGTGCTCAGGACATCCCTCTGAGGCTTCACTCAGAATGCAGCAAGTTGAGAATTTACTGCCATTTGGCCAACATGCTTAGGTCAAGGAGAACTCTCCTAACAAAATGAGCTGGGGAAATTTCTGTTGGGCCCGAGAGCTGGGATCTTCCTTTCTGCCTTTAAAAAAAAACAAACAAACAACCAACCAAACAACAACCCTAAAAACCCCAAACTCACACCACCTGCATGAAACCTGGGTACCAGACTTTGTGTCTAAACTGGCAAAGTATCACCTGCTAAATGACTGATATTATCTCTGCATGGTCTGGGTCTTGATTTGAAGTCTTTCCAACACTGGCTGAAGATACCTCTCAGTGCTTGACAAAACTTAAGCTCAAGACACAGGAGCATCTGAAAAACGTAGGATATTTCAGATATATAAATTGGTACCAGCAGGTGACACTTTATACCACTGTGATTTAAATCCCTCAAATTGTTTGGCATCAATAGGAAGGAGAAGTGGAATTATTCATAGGGTATTGGGTGGGAAAGCACCTGGTTGTCCATATGTTTTAGATGTGTTTACCTTTCCACTACCTGAAACAATTAATGATTTTGTGCTTGTCATCTTAAACTGGGTATTATTCAAACTTAAAATAAATCAGCTTTCAATTAGCAAGACTCAAAGGAAAGGTTAAAAACCTATAAATATGATTTCAGAATGAATGAATAAATAGGATTGATGCACCTCATTCAACTGAAGTCACTTCACAAAATACCATTTTTAGGAAACCCTTTTTAAAAATACTGATTTTGTATTGTAAGAGCTATTAGCTCTTAGCTTCAAGGCAAGTTAAACCAGGGTTAATATCTTAAGAATTTTTGTCCTAAAACATAAAACTGATTTTGTTGTCCCTGGAGTAGCACAGAGTACTTCAGCAAGGGGCAAGTGCATGACAGAAGTGGAATAGGTGGCTTTTTTCTCCCCTGTCTGCCTTTACTGGAGGATGCAGTGATGTGTGTCCTGAAAGCAGTGTGTCTAATGGGAGAGGTCCTTGGCTTCAGCCCCTGTAATGTCATTCTCTGCTGCAAAGACCTGTGAGCTCAGCAGTAGAGGCTGGGAAATTATCTAGTTAGGAGCCCTGTTCATCTGTCTCTTCCTCTGAATATTTTTTATAGATAAAGAGCTGGTTCCAGCAGGATATAACAGGGCAGACTTAGTTGATGTAGCTGAGCATTTAACACGCTTGTGTTGGGTGCAGGAAGGGTTAAGCAAGGGCTTGCACCAGTTTTGTGTCAATTTTAGTCACTCAAGCATTTCCCTCATTCTTTGTGAGCAATCTGATGGTCTGATAACAGGAAGAAAGAAGAACTGTTCTGTGGGGAGTTTTCATGTGTTAACAAGCAAGTGAATTATAAATGTGGTCAATGGAAGGGTGTAGGTGAGGCAGCACGTGGAGTGGGAGTGTTTAGGGCTTCGTTCCTTTAATCAGACAAAATCAAACCCCAGAGAAACTCCTTTTCAGAAGAGCTGACAGCAGACCAGTTTCTCCAGGGTAAGGCCAAAAATGAAACACAGCTGCAGTGCTTGTCTGCTGCTCTTTAGATGAGCAAAAAAATTCTCAGCTTCCTTCAGTTTTGAGTCGTAGGCTTTTACCAGGGAAAACAAGAGTTCCAGCTTATAGTTATGCAAATAATTTTGGGTTTAGACTATTCAGTCAGGAAGAGGTTTGTACTTTCCACATTTTGCAGAAGGAAGAGTCTTCATGTGCCAAGCTGATGAGAGGCTTAATAAACCATTAAGAGTGAATGCATTTCAGTAGGACTTCTATTTCCAGAAATGAATATCTTAAATCCCATCTTAAAAAAGACTGACATAATTTCATGATTCTTGATGTAAAATAAAAGATTTCTATTATTTCCAATGACTAGCCTCCACAGAACTGCTTCTCAGTAAATGAAAAGACTAATAATTTTAAAGGAATAATTAAATGTGTGGGAAGAAAGGACATTGTGTGAGGTGCATTTGCTGCAATCCTTGAGAAATAATAAAGAAATTAGGAGCTAACACCATTTATGATAGCAGTCCTGTCAGAGCTAAACAAAAGGGGGCTGTGAATGATGTGATAATGGCTTAGAATGGATCCTCCCTGGTGAAGAGGAACAATTATCAGTTGGGTGGTGTTTGGGATCACTGGGATGAGCTGCAGTGTTACTGAGCCAGAACTCCAGCCCAGGGCTGTGAGGGGTTGAGGCAGCAATGATGCTGCACTTGCCATGAGGAAGAGCCTGTTCCTCCAGCTGAATCCCAAGTACACCCGAGGATACTTCCATGGCAATTCCTTTCCCCCTCTTGGTGTTTATTTTGGCTTAAAGAACAGCAGTTTTTTAGAAGAGAACTTGCCCTCCAGGAATTTTTTATCTTGCTTTGTTGTTATGTTTGTTTTCCTCCTTCCCTCCCCACCTCTTCTTAAAAAAAACATTTTCTCTCCTTGGTTTTTCCAGGAGGTGAAATGCTCTTCCTTTTTGCAGCATCAGTCAGTATCACACAGTGAGTGACCCCTGTCTTACTGAGGTTTTTATTTCTTCAAAAGCATAAATAATATTTGTGGCCCTTTCTTAGGGGAGGACAAATTGAATCAAATTAAAACAGTAGTTCAGTTTGTTTGTGGTATGGAAATATTACGAGTAATTTTGGAAAAAATGAGCAAGTTTGCATTAAACAAGTCACACATCAGCAGCCCTTGCCCAAAGCCATCTGATGCAGAGCTGCTCTTCTCAGGCTCAGAAGTCAGGGGAATTAAAAATTCCATTATGGAGCTTCATGCTGTCAGGTGTGCAACACCTTATGTGTAAGGTGGGAACTTCGGATCCTTCTCAAACTAAAAAATGTTTGGTGCATGCTTCAGTGCAAAGGCATTCAAATTGTCTAAGAATTCAAATCTTACTTCTAGCATAATAGTGGAACTCTGAAGGTTTCCCCTCATTAGACATTGCTTCATCATGAGGTTACTTTCTGAAATCCTGAAACTTTTTCTGATGTCTGTGTCAATTACAGTGCATATCCACATAGGCACTGGATTCTTTTCTGTATGAGCAATTAGCTGAGGAAAGAAAAAGATATTCCTATGAAATACAAAGAATGTGAAAGAGGAGATTTTTAAAGGAATACAAATATAGGTTCACTATTCAACTCTTTATTTGCTGTTTTTCTACTGAACTTAAGAAAAAAGGAATAAATGAAAGTGAGGTCTAATTTAATTTCAAAATGTAGAAATAATTTTTAGAATTTCTCTTGTCCCTTCAAGTTAGAAGGCAAGTAGGCTAATGGAGGGGGAGTTCTTGTGTGTGTGTGATGATTTTTTTAAATTAACTTCTCTTTTTTTAGTTTTTCCTCCTTTTACTATCTAAATTGAGAGTCCTGTACCTTGCTTTGCAGCATGCTCTTGCTTATATTCCAGAAACATTTACTCTTTTTCTCAGCTTTTACCAGCAATTACCAGAGAGGCAATTTTGTGCTTCATGAACAGCTGTGAACTGAACCTTTAAAAACAAACAAACAAAGCAAACTTGCACACTCCAAATATTAATTATTCTTTCAAGTTAAAATGCTAACCAAATCATCCATGGGTATTTTAAACACCCTGACTGGAAATACTTTCATTTTCAAATCAGATTATCCATTTTCTTTGAGGAGTCACAGGCAGTGTTGCATAAAGAAGCAAATAAGCCTTAGCACACTTGTAAGCTTTTCTTATTTGTCTGGTTACTTTTTTAATGCTCCTTTTACTCTCTACATTGTCCAGTAGCTTTTCATATTAAGGTGTCCTTAGTAGAGCACTAGCTGGAGACTCACCAGCTTTTCACCTTGTATTCTCTGTCATACAAAGCCATGGCACTGGCATTTTCTTTCTACTTTACCAGTACTGCTGCATATTTGATGGAAAATTTTCCACTTTAAATTTTTGTCAAACTTGTCAATAAAGGAAGATACATTATTGTACTTCTCCACAGCATGCACTTGAAAAGAAATGCTCCATCTAGGTAGGTCAAGGTCTTTTTTGGTGTCTTTAGGAGTACTCTTTAGCATTTCTTGGTTGCCATTGAACTTGAGCAGTAGGTATCAGAAACCAGTACATTAAATATCAGAGGAAAAAAAAATAGAAATGAATTGAATCATGTGCTGCATTTATGTGGTGAATTTCTCAGAGCAAACAGAGCCACACGAGTGCTTATAGATTGTAAATGCAAGATGTAGGAGAAACTCAGTTGACACTTTGTCCATCTTTAGCTAATTAATACCATTAGATTTAGTCTCAAAGAGGGAAACAAAAGACAGATATATAGTGGACACGTGTTTCAATAGAAAAACAAATGGAGAAAAGAAATCTTTCAGCAAGTCCACCCAGAGGAGGTTGTGGTCCTGCTGCTGATGGCTCTGTTTCCAGCAGAGCAGGGAAATCACTTCTCTGAGATGCTGGAGAGGCAGAGCTGGGGGACACTGCTGCAGAAGGGCAGCCTGCACTTCAGGTTGTCCTGGGCACAGAAATGTAACTGGTTTGTATCTTGGGGGCTTTGGCAGGGAGACCCTTTAACAAATGCTACAGGTTCTCTGGTTTTCCAGTTTGTGTTTCCAAGAAAGAGAAATGGTTTTTTCTTTAGTGTTAGTAAGTTAAAGGCAATGACATGAGCTCTGTAAATCTCTGGAGAAGTAAGAAGGAAGATGAGATTATGGCATGTGGTAATTCTTCAGTGACCTTGGTGTATTACAAAGATATAAACATGCAGTGGGCCAATGTAGCTGCACAATATGTTGTTTCCTATTTGTTTTTTCAGCCAGAGGAGCAACAATAAGATTGAGTGTGGTTTTTTCTTACCAGAAACACTGAGAGCAAATAATCCTGGGTCCCATGCCCTTAGCCATTGCAGTTTACTTCCATCAAGCTTATTCTAGCAGTCAGTCACTTCTAATCAAGATAGTTTAAAATAATGCTAATAGTACTTCCCAGCTGAGTGAAGACAAGAATGTGCTGAATGTGCTCTGCCTGAATTTGCAGATATGTAGAATGAAATTTGTGTTATTCTTGCACTATAATTTTCCTATTAAAGCTTGGCCATAAGGTACAACTTGCCAGAGAGAGGTATTATCAAAATGTTTCAGTTGTTATACTTAACTACTGAGCACTTTAAGCCAAAAATAAAAATAAAATAAAATAAACACATTCAGCTTGTGAGCCACTGGGCAAAACTGCTCTGTGCTGTTACAGCCCTGTAGGTAATAAAACTAAGAAGTGTTAGTAAAAATACTAAAGTGAAAATAGTAAAGGGTTTGTTTTTCTTTTCTTTTTTATTCAGAACTAAATTTTGTGTTTGTCTATAGCTCTGAACAAGCTGGAGTGCTAAGTTATTGAGGAAAATTGACTGTGTGTCTATGGAAGGAAATGCAACATATTATATGTATGCTCTTGCTAGGGATCCTGTGCATACTAAAATGTGCTCAAGTAGGGAAAATACCTCCTCCTATTTTCTGGTTTTGATATCTTCTTGAAACAGGGTATATGGATAAAAATGCATCTCAAGGATAGTAGATTTAGAAGCTAGGTACTATATTTTGTATCTTTTACTGGCTATAACATAATACTGTAAAAGGTTCTCTCAATGCTATTGAATCTTGGAACTGTACCATGTGGTGATACCTCAATGAATTATTTATTCCTAAGAGGGTCATCTCGGAGATGGTTTTCAGTGGGATGGTTAGAAAATGAAAGTGCCGTGCTGGGCAGAAAAGTGACTGCTCAAATGGGAGAAAAAGTCTTAGCCAGCAGAAAAACTAGATGGCATTGTGTTATTTTTTCCTTTTCCAGGAGTTTTATCTATACATATTTTGCTCTCAAAGTCTTGGAGTTTTCTGCTTAAGTTCTTTCTTTCAGGATCTGACTGCTTCCCCATTATATAGCCTGGATTGTCAGCTGAATTCTAACCAACAAGTAATAGCAGAGTCAAAATGATGAAGATGGTGACTGGTTGGGACTAATATTATCCCTAATACCAAGATCTCAAGAGAAAAAATGCTAAATATTGTAATGAAACCATCTGTAACAGCATACAGTCTCTGTTCTGTCCAGTGGCATTCAGCCTTTAATTATGAGAAGCAGTCAGACTGCAGCCTTTGGAAAAAGCTCAGCTGCATTTGTTCAAACTGCTGCAAAGAAACGGCTGGATGTGCCACTGAGCCTGCTTTACTGCTCATATCTGCCCCAGATGATGGTGTTTGCATTAGCAGTCTGAGCCTGGCTATGGTCTCAGGCCCAGGAATGGTATTTAAATAGAATCATAGAATCCTAGAATTGGCTGGGTTGGAAGGGACCTCAGAGCTCATCAAGTCCAACCCTTGATCCACTCCTGCTGCAGTTCCCAGCCCATGGCACTGAGTGCCACATCCAGGCTCTTTTGAAATATCTCCAGGGATGGAGAATCCACCCCTTCCCTGGGCAGCCCATTCCAATGTCTGATCACCCTCTGGGTAAAGAAATTCTTTCTAATGTCCAACCTAAACCTCCCCTGGCACAACTTGAGACCTCTTGTGCCCTCTTGTCTTGCTGAGAGTTGCCTGGGAAAAGAGCCCAAACCCCCCCTGGCTCCAACCTCCTTTCAGGGAGTTGTAGAGAGTGATGAGGTCTCCTCTAAGCTTTACACAGGAGAGTAAAATAACTGAGGAATTGTTCTACGTTGTACTGAATGGGAGGGGCTCACATGAAGCAGGGCTCCAGCTCTCAAAGAAATGATAGGTGAAAAATGTATCTGTGCCTCCCTCTTGTTTGCTGATAGCCCATCTCTACAGCCTAATGAGATGCTATTGAAGATGTGCTTTGGACCTGTGACTTGTTTATTAGCTACAGCTGTTTCAAGAGTTTGGATTTATTGTTGATTAAGGGGAAATTATATCATGAAAGCATATTTCATTTGGTCTCAGCATAATCTGTAAACTTGGGCCCATGGTGCAGAGACTGTAAAGCAAATTAAAAAATGTTTGTATGTTTTAGTGGCCTTGCTTGAATCATGCTAGACAGAAAAGCAGACTATAAATGCATTTATAATATATGGCCCTGTGTTTGTAATGGGTGTCACACATGCCTTTCTTGTACAAACAGAGTGCTGTGGGTTAAAATTATATTTGTTAAGCCTGTTTGTATTGCCTATTGCTCTTTGGGAACCTTACAGGCTTTGCATACTGATAAAATAACTGAATAAATTTATTGTACTGATGGTGCTTCATAGCAATGCAGAAACTCTGAGTTCAGTTTATTTTTTACGTGGTAAAGAACATTACTCTTACTTCAGCTGATGCTCTAGTCCTAGATGATCTTGTGAAAGTCTTATCTGGAGGAAAATATGTCAAATAACAGACTAGCTTTTTTTTGTAGCTACATTGTAAGTATTTTCTGATACGCTGTTTCCAGACCTATTGAGTTTTCCTGAAATTAAAAATCGTATTAAGTTAATGAGAAGTTTGTTGAGATGAGCAGTGGAGAGCCCAGAGCTGCAGAGCCTGGATGGTTTGTGTTGCAAAGGATGGAGAGGTTCAGGTCTGGCCAACCTTGTGCCTCAGGAAAACAGACAGAGAATTATGCAGCCAGGATCCTGGTACCTCCCAGTTCCCTCCAGAGAACCCCACAGCAATTACATTTTCCCTTCCAGAAAGGCTTAGACCTGAGAATGTTGTTCAGTTGTTGACTTCAGCCAAAGTTGGACACTTAAGCATCATTTTAGGGTTAGTGAATTAATGAAGTTTTATTGAATTTTTTCCTGCATTTTGAGGAAATTTTGCATTCCTGGATTGTGAAAACCTGATACATTTCTTTAAGAGTGAGAAAACTAATGGGTAAGAGAAACTATTGAACACTTTTTGTATGTATTGAAGAGACTACTTCTAAATTAAACTCGGGAGTTCTGTGCTGGGTTATTAGGGTCATGGTAAATGCACCCAGATTACTGGGTTCCTGTTAGTTTTTGCTGATATCTTTTACTGGTAGAGAAAACTTGTCTACATGAACTCTGCTCATCCACCTTATTTTAAAGACTTCCACTACACTGATGAACTCTGAAAGTTACATCATCCAAGGGAAAATCTCTGAATGTGAGATGAGACAGGAGCTGTAAAGGCACTTGAAGTCCTTCTCTTTGCAGATTGGCAACACATCATGTAGGTTAAGGTTGGTTTAGTTACAGAAATAGGTGGCACATGAGTGACTTTTGGTCATCTCTATAAACCAATGTTTGCTAATGACAGAAAGAAGTATGTTAGAGCTTTGGTGGTGTAAATCCACAAATAGATCTGCAGCTTCTCACATTGACCTGCTGGGAGAACAAGCAGATGTTTGCTGCTTCATGGTTTTTTGGGGAAGATTATCACTACAAGTTTAGGTAATATATTTCTGTTGGTAAAAATAATAAACATGACTAAAAGATGGCCTTCAGATAGTCTTCTCCCTGCCCCGTGAGCAGTCAAAGCTTTATTGACATCTTAACCTTGAAAATAAAAGAAAATGGTCTTTTGTGATACGACGTTTAGCTATCACTTCATTAGCTGAGGGAATATGGCACAGAAATATTAATTAGACACAATTAATTTGAATACATGACATTAATCAGCCTGTACTTTACTAATATAATCAGGTGCTTTAATCTGGTAAAAGATGTACTCCATATCTAATGACAAAAGGAATCAAAAACCCAGTGTATGTTAAGACACAAACTTTCTCTCCATTACATGGATGTCCCAAATAAAGTGACTGGACCAAGTAGGTACCACTTGGTCTTTGTATTTGCTGCCTTGTACCTAAAATGGCAGGGAGAACACATGTAAAAATAGCAATCTGCTTCCATGCTTGGGTGTGGTGCTCATCAAGAAATAGAGAATTGTACAGATTTTTGGTCGGGGTGGGCAGTGAGTCCACACTGAAACTCATCTAATGTGCATCTTGGGGAGGGGGCAGAACTGGCCCAGGACAGCAGTTGAATGATTGCAGAAATGGTGTTCTCACAACATCTCCTTTCTAAGCACTAAAGAGAAATTCTCCACTGTTACTACATGGGGAATATGCATATTGAAATTATACCATCTCTTGCTCTTCCCAGTAGCAAGGAGACTGCCAATTTGCAGCAGAGAAAGAGAAGAGGGAAGTATAACCTCTAGCTGATGCAAAATATGAATCATTTATACCAGCAGTATAAACATTTAGCTGTTTCCATTCTTGTTTCTTTGAATAACTTTCCCTCCTTTTCTGTCTATTTCTGACTGCTGTTCATTTTAAAGGGAAAAGGCCTCTATCTCCCAACTTTATTTCCTCATTGTTATTCATTGGTCCAAAGAAGTTGAGATGGACATCTCAGTTTATTTAATCAGTAGCTCTCTGTAAAGGAGGTTAGAAATCATCTCTGTATCAGAACTGATATGCAGCAATGCCCATCAGAAGAGATTAGTAGGTCCATGTCAAAGTGGAAGCAGCAGGGCAGAATGAAACCTGAAGCTGGGTTAAATAATTGGGTTCTTGTTCAATAAAAGTGCTTGTTTGTGTGTTGTAATGAAAGATTTTTGGTGCAATGGATGCCTGAATCCAAATATCCTCTGGATTTTCCGATGGATAAAGTGATAAGGGTGAAAGGGATTTAATTTAGGACTATTGAAAATCTTTAAAGAGATTAGAGACATTCGTGTAAATGTACTCTCCCTCTTAACATGGTGCCTGTGGTGACTTACCAGAACCAGACTGGCTGAGGAGAGACCCAGTGAGTCTAGAATTTTGATTTGGGGCAGGAGTGTTCTGGGGATGATGCTACTATTAATTTACCATTTCACATGCAACTGTAGAAAAGATAATGAAGGAATTTAGTCATTCTTTGTTCTCTTATCTGGATTTAGGAGGATGACTCGTTTTTTCCAAAATCAAGATCTGTAGTGTTAGGTAGTTCTATTTGAACACCTGTTTTGTATTAATTTTTGCTTCGTATTAAAGATTTCAAGGCTAGGTTACACCATCAGATGTACAGTGTGCCCACTGAACATGTCTTTTAAAGCTAATACACAGAGGGTTTGTTATATTCTGATAAGGTGTGGTACCCTTCTTAGACTTCAAATTTATGTTGCTGTGAAACTTCAAAAACTCCAGCTTCATTATAAGTGTTTATACATCAAAAATAACAACAGTGAGAAAGGAATGCTAAGGAAATGGATAAGTGAAGTCTGACCACCCTTTGAAGCACTTGTAATGTTACCTCTCTAAATATTTCCTTTGTGTCTCCAAGGAACCACAATGTCTAACTTAGAGCTAAGCTTTGTCTCAAGCACAGTTATCTCTAAGGGCTCATTGTATTTTTCCATTACTAACTTGGCATCAGTAAAGATTTGAAGCTCCACAGAAAATGCAAACTGATTTTTTTTTTTTCATTCTGAGTTTAATGTGTTTGGAGATGTAGAAGAGTGAAAGGTAGATTCCAGACCCAAAGTTTGCAGATCTAAAATGTTTGTTTTCTTGAAGCACCAACCCTTTGAAAATTTACCCCCGAGTTTATACCCACATATGCAGACATAGGAGGTGAAAAAGCTCATGCTCCAAGCAATCTCAAAAGTGTGAAGCATTTCCCTTGACTTGTTTATACTAACACATGGTTTAGAATGTTTTTAACATCTGGCATTCTGAAGTTACTTGCACCTCTTGCCCCTACCACCCTCTTTTTATTCTTTTTCCTCCCCTTTTATCCTTGAGATTACAGGATGAATTAAGGATGCTTTTCATGGCTTTTGATAAAACTAGAGAAAGAAGAATCCCACAAATAAATAGAAACCCTACTTGACTCTTTGTTTTAAGGATTTCTGCTTTGTATACACTTAGAGAATTGTATTATAAAAAAATGAGACTTTCAATGAAGGTGAGTTGGTAGCCTGTGGCAGCTCAGTTATAAAGTCTTAAATGCTCAGACAAACATTCTCTTGTAATGTGGCATTTTTCCAAAAAGCTTTGCTCTCTAAGTATCTTGAGTGAAAAAAAAGATTTTATATCCACTTAGAACACCAAGCTATTCCTGGGGTTTTTGGGTTGGGTTTTTTTGTTTGGTTGGTTTTTGTTTTCGTTTTTTCTTTCTGAGTAAACCTTTTCAGAATAAAGCAGCTTAGAGTAATTTGAGAGAGAGAAAATGTAGAAATTCTCTTGTGCAATAACCCCAGGAACTGGTGGTGAGGCTTGGGCAAGGAGGGACTGGGATCTAACAGTAACTCCAGTGCTTACCAGCTCTGCTAGGTACTGGTACCAGCTATCTGGATGTCTGCAGGGAAGGAGACCCCACAACCTCCCTGGGCCAGAGCTGTCACCCTCACAGTGAAAGAATTCTTCCTAATATTTATATGGAACCTCCCATGCTCCAGTTTATAACCATTGCTCCTTGTCCTGTTGTTGGTCACCCCTGAGAAAAGCTTCACTCTGTCCTCCTGGCACTCACCCATTACAGATTTACAAACCCTGATGGGGTCACCCCTCAAGTCTTCTCAAGGCTGCAGAGCCTCAGCTCCTCAGTCTCTCCTCTCCAGGAGATGTTCCACTCCCTTCAGCATCTTGGTTGCTCTGCTCTGGACTCTCTCCAGCAGTTCCCAGTCCTGCTGGAACTGAGGGGCCCAGAACTGGACACAAGATTCCAGATGCAGCCTCACCAGGGCAGAGCAGAGCTGGGGGAGAACCTCTCTCAACCTCCCAGCCACCCCTCTCCTACTGCCCCCCAGGAGCCATTGGCCTCCTTGGCCACCAGGACACATTGTTGGCTCATGGTCACCCTTACATCCCCCAGCACCCCCAGGTCCTTTTCCCCTTTGCTGCTCTCCAACAGCTGAGTCCCCAGCCTACACGGGTCCCTGGGGTTGCTCTTTCCCAAATGTAAGACTCTACACTCTCCCTTGTCATAATACATTGAATTTCTCCCTGCCCAACTCTCCAGCCTGTCCAGGTCCCTCTGGATGGCAGCACAGCCTCCCAGTTTTGTGTCATCATGCAGAAGTGCTCAGCAAAACAAAACTATGGAAAGCTGAGAAACCTTTCTTTCAGGTGGTGTTAGAGAGAGCTACTTCACTGCATGGTGCATGATAAACTATATAACACCCTTAATATGGAATAAAAACCAGTGAAATGGTTCTGCCACACTGGAAATCACAGCAACCTTTTCAGCAGGGATCTGACATGATTCCCAATGCCTCGAACTTTGCAAGTTTTTAAACTCTGTGCAACGTCTCCCTTTGGTGATTCCAGGTGTCAGACAGGGGCAGTGAGTGCCCTTTCTGCATTTCTCTGTTCTTCAAGCAAGGAACAGATGAATTCCCTTCCATTCCTTTGGCACTAATGCATAGATACAAACTGAATCTGTGGGTGATTTAATTTATAAGAAGGAAATTCCAGTCTGAGTGCTGGCATTTAGTGGTAAGTATAGTGCTGAATAATTTTTTTTCTATTATGTGAAAGAAAAAGTGGGGTGAGTTATTTTCAGAGAACTGTTTTCTTTTCTTTTTTTTTTTTTTTTTTTTTTTTGTCTGGAGGTATACAGATGGAGAATATAGAAGCTAGAACAGTGACATTTCCCCAACTTATTTGGCTATTTTGTCTATAATCTTCTTGAACCAGTTATCCTAATAACCTCTAAATTACTATTTTTAGCTTCACTAGATCATGTGACAGAATTCCCAATTGGAAAAAATAGTATTTTCAAAAATGTTTTTTTGTAGTAATTCTGAAAACAACACTGATTTCACCTTCTGTTCCTAAGACACACCATAAATATTTTCATTTTGTATTATAACAACCTAGTTTGATATTGTGAAATTGGCCAACGTATTCCAATAGTGACCACAAATACAGAGTTGAATGAAAAATACTAAATTACCTTTGCCCTGCAGTCCTGTCTCTATGAAGACAGCCCTACACATTAAATCATTTGTCACTGTTAAGGGTCCTGTGTGGAGCTGGTGGGGACCTTCAGTTCAGCCAAAGCAAACTGAGTTACACTTGCTGCTAGTTTGTTGCTTTCCCCATTTTTAGAGAGAAATGAGGAGACTGTAAGAGCAATAGGTATGATATAAGGCCCGAGAAAGCCTAGTGATTTGAAAAGTCTGAGTGACATTGAACCAAATATAATCTTGCTAGTAGTGTGCTGGATAGGAAAAAAAAAAAAGGATTGATTTTTATTCTTTTTTTTTAAGCTGCTGCTCTATGATTTCTTAACTCTTGCAGTTTTACTTGAGCCGTATCGATCGCCTCTGATGCTTATCTCCCAGAGCCTGCACCAAGTCTATCCCCCACACTTATCTCTTCAACCCTGAATCCACCCTCTGCTTCCTCCAGTTGACCTCAGTTAACCCTTCTTACTTTGTCAAACATCAGATGCTGGCAAGAGGAGCCAGTCCTCCCCTTTGGGGTGCTGCTGCTGCTGACTTTTGTGTACCAGGCTTTGCTGGCTGGGGCACCCTCTGTGCCAGGAGGCAGAGCTGTAGTGCAGGCAGCTGGGACATTTGGGTACAGATTGCTGTCCCTTTGGCAGTGGGAGGGAGGAACCCCTGCTTTCTCTCTGCAGGTTCTGGCTGAGCTTTTCCTGCACCTCTGCAGAAGATTACGGGGGCACAGATTGTGATCCCCAGGTGTGGTCAGTCTGGAACAGCTCTGCTGAGCACAGTGCACTGGTAGCTGTATGAAACCAATATAAATGAGATCAGAATCTCTTCCTCAAAGTACTAATTTTATAATGGGAAATCTATATCTTGTGACAGTTTGAAGATGAAAATGTATTAACTAATTTATTTAGCAGCTCTTGAAGGTCAGGAGTTTTTTAAACATTCTTGCTTGGAGTGAGGGTTATAGGTCCCAATTGGTAAGAAAAGCAGGGGGTAATTGGAGCAGAATATTTTTATCTTTTTATCTTTTTTTTTTTTTTTTTTTAATTTTTTATATTTTTTAAAAATATATTTGTAATATTCTAGGCATTAAGCTCATGGTTAGTAGGCTGAGCTTTAGTTCCCTGAATGTGGAATTTTTTGGAGGTGAAGTTGGGGGCTAAGGGGGAGGTGGGTGGCAAGATAAACCTGAAATACTATTCTTTTTAATAAGACATATCTGAAAGAAGTAATATCTGACTTAGAGCTTGTTGATTTCACCTGGTATTCTGCAGTAGCATTTTCTGTCATCACAGGATAGGGAGAAATAAGAGCATTTGCTTGAAGTAAAGCCTATGACCCTAAACTTCTTGTTCATACCCTTTGCTTTGATAAATCAGAATTCAGAGAAGAAAAAAAATGAAGCCTGGGTTTTAAACATATGGTAATGAATTTGAGAGGCACCTTCTGAAATCAAAACTTCATCACATTCGGCTTTACTGCAATTTCCTATTTCTGTATTATGCATCATATAATGCAGAATTGCTCTGAAACACTTCCTGTCCTGTGTTCAGGCCACAGTCCTGATGTGAGCATTCATGAAAATGAACACAGATCCTTTATCCACACCTTTCTCAAGAGGGATCATTTGTGCTTGGATATTCACCATGTGTAAGGGTTCTGCTCAGTGCTAAGGAACTCTTCAAGGTGCTTGTTGTTTTTCAAGATGAAAAAACCTGTGAGTGCTGTTTATCTCTTTGGATGGTGACTGCTGACACCTGGATAAATGGAAGCTGAAATAGGATTACTGAACTGTATGGAGAAAGAGGCCTTCAGAGTATGTTCTTAGTTTCTGGCCTTTAAGGGCATAAGAAGAGAAATGCATTAATCAGTGCATCAGTCAGGGCAGTATGCACACAGGACAAGGTGTTATTCATAACCATGGCTTGAAGATAACAAAACTGAGCTCAGTTCCCACAGAGCAAGCCTTCAGAATGGCTGCTGATCACATACAAATGATATTTGATTAGCACTCCCAGATAGAGTAATTTCTATGTAAAGTTTATGCTGCAGTAGGAAGCTGCTCGGATGCCCTTTTGTGAGATAAGGCTAAAAATAATTTTCTTATAAGGAGCTGGACTTTTAATGTGAAAACCAGAGTAGGTTTAGATTTTTCATGCTAGGTGCAAATGCTTCTTGATGCTTTCAGACAAGCTTCATGGTACCCTTTCTACCAAAGATAACATTACTGAGTGTGCCTCTATAGCATTCAAGTGGCTGGGGACAAATTATCTTCTGTTGTGGCACTCATCAGATTAGTACTGGGGTAATGTTGTTGATTTCAAGGCTTCCTCTGCTTCTGAACATCATCTGTGCTCAAAGAAACTGTTATTCTGAATTTTGTGATGTGCATGATTAATTTTCTTTAAAAAGTTATCAACAGTTCCTCTATATACAAGAGATAGGTGAGAAGAAAGAGGATTGAAAAAAAATAGTGTTTGCATAGAAAACACACTTGAGCTTTTAGGGAACTGATTTCATTACCATTTGTGATGCTTAAGTTATCGAGTTGCATGCATTCCATAGTCAGAAACTGGCTGAAGGGTGTATGATAACACTGAAAATGCATGGTAAATTATTTTCACTTCAATTAACATTCAGATAACCAGCCTGGATGATTCTGGTTTATTTCAGCTTTCAAAACTGTCACCTAGAGTCATAAAATTCCCCTGTAACTTGGTCTGAGTAAATGCTTTCTTGTAGGGAAGTGTTGCTAACTGTGGCTTTAATGAAACAGCAATAGCAAAAGAACTTGACCATTATTTCAAATAGGTACTAAAATGCATTTGTTTGATAGTGTCAAACTGCATAATTTATTACCATTTCCTTTCAAAAATTTAATTGAGAAATGATCTTTCAGCAAATAAGCTTTTGACAATGCAAAATGGTGTCACAGATGTATTATCCCTTTTTCCAGCATTGGCTGAACCACAGATACATAGAGTGAGTGTGTGCAAAGTGTAAAATCAGGAAAGTAAGTTGAGTGTTTTGTGTTATCCCTCCATTTTGTCAGCAAGCCATGGTAACTTGTTCTTACTTTGTCTGCAGAGAGTGCATTCCTGCTGCTGTAAGCAAGAGAAGGTGTTTTCACAACACTTTTTAAGTGTGTAGTTGGGAAAAATGGCTTCAAGATCAATAGGTTTTGGTTCTTTTACAGATGCTTCCAATTCAGAGGACTGAAAATAAACTTACAAATCTGTTTCATAACAGATTAAAAATCTGTAGAAAAGAGTAGTCCCAAAAATATTAGACAAATGGTTACTACTTTTGGTGTCTCAATATGGAACCCTTTGTAGGTGGGATCTTCAGGGCCAGCCTGCTGGAGGAATTGGACAAAGATCCATCACACTGTGACACTGTGAGCACTGAACTTGATTCTCATCATCTTAGGGTCTGAATGCTTTTGAAATAAAGTTATGTGTAAGGACATGAGGAAACAAGCAGCTGAAGCCCTGTGAGCATGATGTGAATTAAACAAAACAAAACACAAACAGCTGAAATATTTCTACTTTTTCTGTGGTGGAAGGAAATTAATTCTGAGTCCCAGTCCATATTGAGATATTTTCTAGGTGGGTTCACTAGAAAATGTCTTAAATGTGTCTCTGCTCAGTGTTTTTCATAAATTGTCTGTATAATGAAATAGAGAAGATGAATGTTAAGTGTATGGAGAGGTCAGGCACTGGGACAGCTGCCCAGGGAGGTGTTTGAGTCACCATCCCTGGAGGGATTTAAGAAATGTGTAGATGTGGCACTTCAGAGCATGCTCTGGTGACCAAGACTGTAGAGGTTTGGGCTTTTTTGCTTGTTGTGTGTGGGTCTGGTTGGACACACTGATCTCAGAAGTCCCTTCCAGCTATGATGATACTGTGAATTATCATTGTCCTCAAGGATAACACCAGATAGCTGGGAGGTCTTTGTGACCTCATTTATTTTGTTGGGCAGCCACTACAAAGTGAGCTGAAAATGATACATTATCATGATTATCTGGAAAGAGGAAAGAATATATAAAAATGCATTGAAGGATAGTTGGAGTAGATGTTGGAAAACTTGCTGCAGTGTTGGAATACTGTGTTGGGAAACTGAGGAAGCACTGTCATACAGAGTCTCTTGGCAGAGGTTATAAAAATATCTTTCTGAATCGTAAGATACAGTAGATGGATTAAATGGTATAACACTCTCCCCATCATTTTTTTTTTTTCATATTCTATCATTATTGTATCATTATGCAAAGGGATGCAGTATGAGTAATAAGTCTTTTAGGGCCTAATCTCTATCATGCCAAAAATCACCAGAATAAAGCTCCAATTCAGAAACTGGAATACATTTCTGTCAGTCATGATTTTGAGCTGCTGCTGTTATCCTTGAGCAAAGTTAAGTGAATAATTTGTGCTGGAAAAAATGTTAATGGAAAATGATTGCTCACTCTGCTATTCACAAAGTAGGCACAATCTGGCCCAAAATAACTGGGGAATGCTTGCACAGTTGAGTTAGAAAAGTAAATTAGACTTTGAAATCACTCTGTCATTAATATGTGTAGGATTTTTTTTTTCTTGTATTTTTACTGTACTCATTCAAGCTTTTTTGTATTATTGGGCTGAAGTGATGCCAGGTTTTATATTTTTTAATCCCTTTGAACTATAGATTTTGGGAATAATTTAGGTTTTTTTTCCTTACTCTTCATTATCCTTTCTCTACTCAAAATTGCAGTATAAAGCAGTGCAGTTCAAAAGATTTCCATTATCTGCATCAAGAATTTTCACTGCTGAGTGCAAGAAGAAGAAAATACCTTTTGCTTATTTAGAGGGATATTCTTCAGTAGACAATCCAAATGCATTTTGATTCAATCCAGGTTGTAATGAAGTTTAAGAAACTAGAAGTCTAGTATTTGGTATAATATTTCAGTGCTAGGTTATGCTCTATATCAACCTAAAATATTTGTTGGTTCTGTTCTTCTCTTAAGAAAACTTGTAAAACCAAACCAACAATTAAGCTTTGTGCTGCAAGTGGATTTCCCAATCAATAAAAAAGCTTAATAGAAGCTGAAGGCTAAAGCTGTGGAAAGAACAACTTTACGTGGGTTTCCTAAATCAAATAAACATCTTGCTGTGGGACTTCAAATCGTTTCACTGGATCTACAGGAAATGTAGGATCCCCTGAAAAATTATGTCAGTGTCATGTGAAAAAAATAGGTATTTTAGAAATATTGAGTGAAAGACAGATTTGCAGAGTGAGTGAAGTATCCTGCCAGGATGCAAAATCATTTCAGGCCAAGAAAATGGAATCCAAGCTGTTAGCTATACAGTGGGTATCTATCTGCTTTGGGCACAGGAATGAAATGCTGGCTTGGAATCTTCTCTAAAGCATTTGAACCCAGCTGGTATGATACCTCACTGTGTGTTTGCTAGCACAGTCCCACTGACAGAAGTTTTTAGCTACAGTTGGCAACTTCCAGAATGCTCTTCTCCTGAGGGTGCTGAAATTTGCACCCAAAAATTTCAAGTCACGAAATGTCATGAAGTCTGACATGTCAGTAGAGTCTGCCTGGAAGTGTTGGGTCTGAGAAAATCTGGTTTGATTGCTGCTCTTCTGAGCAAGGTCTTAGGGAGCTGCTAGTTAGATGTTAGGGAAATGATGAGTAGTTGGTTCCATTTTACTGGCCAGGTTCTGCCTTCATCTCAGCTAAGAAACAGTAAATAGGGGACCACAATGTGCCTGCCCAGCTAAGTCCTGCTCAAACCCAGCAGTGCAAAATAGATTGCATGCAAAAGTAGAATAGGCTGTATGAAATCTGTATAAATCTATGAACCTCCTCTGTAAATATCAGTTATGCTGCATATGTAATATTTCAAATAAGGACCGTGTTTTAATTATTGCATTGGATTGATCTCATTTGTGTCTTGTGCAGTTTTGTGGTTGTAAATTCTGATAAAGGTATCAGGCTGAGAGGTTGGACTTGTTCCTGCAATTTAACATGGTGTAGATAGGAGAAAAAGTGGAAGCCAAATTGTATAGGCTTAGAAATCTTGATTTGTCAGAAAGAAGTCTGTTTTCTGATAGTTTGTTGATGTTTAAAAGCTCTGAGATGAACATTTTTTAGAGCTGCAGAAATTTCAATTAAGTGAAGTCTGAAATTAAACTGAGCTAGTGAGTACAATTATTTAATAGAATTGCTTTTAACAACAGAACAAGACATTAAGGGAGGTTATCATCATGTTCACCCATAAAACCATGATATATTTGGTAGACCACAACAAACTTAAGTATAAATGGCATTTTAGACTTTTCAGTTTTACAGTTTTGTTCCATCAAAGACTAATTTTGAAGACAGAGCAGTATAATCATTGTTCCTTATCAGTTCTGCAGACCACTTACTAACTGCTAAATCTTCAGATAAAGGCACTTAGCATGCACTGAACCTGAAAATGCAGACACTTTTGTGATATATAGTGACTGCAAAATTATTCCTATGTTGTGCCTAACACCAAAACCCTGCAGAGAGAACTCCTGTATGCAGCACACATTTGTGCAGCTTAATTTTGCTTTTGTGTTGCTTTAGGCTTTGAATGGACAAAGAATGGGCATGAAGCAAGTCTGACTTCCAGAGCAAAGGGTAAAACCTGGGTAAAACCTAGCTCCAACTGCAGCCAAACCTGCCAGCACAGCCCCTCTCAAGTATGCAGAGGGCAAAAGGAATGGAGCTGACAAATGTAATTGAAGCACTGTTTAAAATTTGAAGAATTTCTCTGCCTGCTGTGGTGCTTATTGGTTGAAAGCTGGGAGGCCTAACAACATCTGACAAGATGCATGGGGAGACTGAGTTGAAATGCAGAGGAATGTTAGGGCAGCAGTGTGCTGGAAACAGGTAAAGCACAGCCCTGAGTTAGAGCTGTGTGCTGGGGGACTCACACTTGTGTTGGTACCAGACAAATCTGATACCTCTGGCACAAAACATTCTGTTCTGGTAAGCAAGTGTCCATCCTTTCTTTTGGAAAGCATTGAACCTAGGAGAAGTGACTTGTTCCAAAAGACAAAGTTTTTTCCACCGGTTTGTGTCATTCGAGAAGCTCTGGATACTTCTGATCAGATCTAGATTTTCAGGATGCAGTAAGGAATTTTCACATGATGTAGACCTGTAGTCTGAGGAGCTTGGTAAGGAGGCTGTGATGTGCAAGCTCAATGAGTGTTTTTACTGGGCAACTTTCTGCTGTCAGTTAAGTCATTTCCATGCTGATTATAACTGAATTAAAAATCCTCTGCTGTACCAAAACAATTACACATGCATCTGCATTTGTTTTTATCTGTACCAAATGCATTTATATTTACACAGAAATTCAGCCCCAAATTTAGTAGTGCTATGGGAGGCAGCAGTACCAGCAGTTATGATCTTTAAGGGCTAATGTCCAGCACTACACTAAATGATCTTTGAAAAATCTGGCAGATTGCATCATGATTTTCCTTGATTTTCCCAAGTTGATAGGAGGTGGCAGCCTGAATCCATAGTTGAGCATTAAGACCCATGAGGCAGTTTGGCCATAACCAGATTACTGTGTCAGTCTGAGTGCAAAAAAACTTAACTCAGCTGAAGTTCTGTCTGAAATTGTTGTTTACTGGTTGTACAAAATTGCAGTCAGTCTAAAAATTATTTCTGACCACCTCCACCAGCTGGAAGCAGTGCCAGAACTTTGAAGCACTTGAGATGAAATTGAAATGAACCAAGAGAAGGCATAGTTCAGGAGGAAATAAAACCCCCAACACCCTAGACAGCTATGATTGGTTAGATGTATTATATTGGTTTATATTATATTGTGTTATATTATATTGGTTTTGACCCCAGGGTGAATGAATACTTAAGCCACTTAAGCTGTGAATAAACTTGATCATTAATGTAAAATTAATTGCCCACAAGTTTTTTCTTGTAAGATCTTTCCATGTTATGTTTCTATGAAAGTTCCTGCCAGTTAAAAATCTATCTCTCTAGAGAAACCAAATGAGAAGAAACCAAGTATTACCAAAGGGAATTTCCTGGAAAACTCACCTTTGCAAGCCTGGAACAAGTCTTGGAATATTAAATTGAGTCTACAGCTAACGTTGCAAGCACTGTTACTTCAAAGCTGTGTCGGTCACAGCACATTTTGCAAAGGTGATTTAAAAAATATTAAGTTATTAGAAACATTGATGTGAAATATAAATCAAAGTGTTCTTCATTTGAATAGAATATGGGTTTATGAGTTTGCTGTTGTCTGAGACACCTCTGTTCTCTCAAATGTTTTTATTTCCTGTGTAAATGGGCAGTGGGATGTGTGGTTATTCCAGTGGGCAATGAATGTACAGTTACCAAAGGGATTAAACTTTGTCCCTACCAGCAGAATTTCCCTCAGAACTGGTGACTTAAAGCTACTTCCTCCAGTCTTTATTGTTTTTCTGACCAACTGCAATCTGGTGATGACTGGAGGGTGGCTTCTTCGAGAGAAGGGCCAGGTCCTGCAGTGACTGCCATGAGGAGCCCATTTGCAGGGTTGTGTCCCCAGCCCACGCTGGTGAGCAGCTTGTGTTGCACTTGAATCACTTGGTGCTAAAGGATGAAAGCACCCAGATAAAATACAAGTCACTAGGGAAAATCTGTTTTGCAGTCTGGAACAATGAGGAATTGTCCCAAGTAAACCAGACATTTGACCAAAGGATAACTATTTGTTAAGGTTGTCTCTACTTGTCCTGTGATTTCTTAGAACCCCGAGTTGCTGACAGGCAAATCAATGGCAGGATTGAGGCAGTGAAAGGAGATGTTGTGCAATGATCTGCTTGCCCCCTGGCTTGACCTTGCTCCCCATGCTAATAGCAGAGGTTGAACTGCAGGCTCTTCTCACTGGGGCTCCCAGCTGGGGTAGCTTAAACTGTTGTCAGGGCCAATGACTGAGGCCACAGTGTCAGGAAAATGATGGAGGGTACAGGAAAATGATGGAGGGGAGGACTGGGTGAGAAGCTCTGTGGTGTGTCCCTGGCAGAGGCAGTGAGCAGCTCCCCAGCTCTCAGCAGTATCCCCCAGCTGACCTGTCAGACCTGCAGGTTCCTTAGGATGGGGCCGTGCTGAATGTGATCCCATTTCTCTCTGCTTGCTGTCCTGGAGTGTCCCTTTTCCCTATAATTGCAGTACAGCTTGCACAGTGTTCCTGCAGTGTTGCACGAGGTGCAGCGTCACTCTAACCACGTGAATCTCAATTATTCTGAATTATTGGTATCCAAAACAATGTCTTGTTTCCTGACAAATTTTTTCCTTGGATTGAAAATTGTCTTCATCCTCAAGATATATTAAATGTCCGTTGCTCTTCCAGTTTCCCTCTGGGAATTTGCTGTGCTCCAGGTCACCTCTTACTATGTCTGGGTACAAAGTTGTGCAGGTTTAATGTTTTTGTAACAGAACAGTTTTGTTGAACCAGGCTTGCTGAATAAAGAACCCAGCTTGTCCTCCAGGGACCAACTAGGATAGTGAACATGTCACTTTTTAAGTTATGCATAAATTTTACTCTGATTGCTGTCTTGTATCATTTACCCACGCATTTTTTATTTTTATGCCTTGGCTCCCCCTTACAGTAAAGGGTTCCTTAGGCAAGAAAGTGCAAATGCTTCACAGTGGCTTTTCAAAAAATATTTATTACAACCCAGAAACTAGGTTTCAGTCATGTAATTGTATTCTGCTACTTTTTAGCCATTTGACAAACAGTTTTTGTGCAAACAGATTTTAATGAAACATGTTTTAAACTCTCCTAGATGGATTATTTTTTTCATGAGAAGGGCACTGCCTTATTCAATAGGAAAAATGAAGGTTCTCCAGACTTCAGAGACTTCCAGATGTGATAAAACTGAATAGAAGGATCCATTTATCCACCTTTTTCTATGACTTGAGATGTATTTTTCTGTAAATATGATTTGACTCATGAGACATAAGAAAAAACTAAATTAGTTTTGTGACTAGCTTATGTAACCCAAAACCCAGTGTGAATTGCACATATCTAATACAGCAAAATGTTTCATTCATTTGTATAGTGCAAGTCTGGTAGAAAACGATGGAAATCAGGAATTGAAAGCAAGAAATCTGGATAAAGTGTAGGCAGTTTAGAGAATTTATGAGCAAAGCGTAAGGTAAATTATTCACTCTGATTTATTTCCTCAGCTTGCAAAGCTTCCATGATGTTACTTTTTCATCTCTACAAATCGAATCATTTCACTTTTAGGAGGATCAGCTTATCTTCCCCTCATGACATCATAGCACATCCAGCTCCTTGTTATACCAAGGAATTGTTTCTATTGGCATTATCTTCTCCTTTCTTATCCATCATCTGCCTGATAACATCCTATTTCTTTGCCAGCTCTCTTTCACAGTGTCTGCATCATGTTAATATCACAGATGGGAAAATTCTGTGAGGTCACTCAGTACAACCCATTTCCTGATGCAATGTTGGGCTTTTATATATTCCCAAAAATATGTACCCTGATGGCAAATGAGTCAAGTGACGAGGTTTTCCCAATCTCATTCAAGATCTAATGCAGAATTTTTTTTCTTCTATCTTTCTCCCCTTTTACCTTGTTACATTTTTTCTCATAGCTAAAAAGTGCTTCTTGACAGATAAAATTGCACAGGCTTATGAAAGATCTGGCACGGAGTCAAGCACATCATATTCTTAACAGCATTATTAATATGTTAACAGGTGGAAGCTTATTACTGTTCAGTGCTTTGAGTGTGAAATGTCTTTTACGTGTTCTGTTCACTTATGGAGTTTCCAGTTAACTTGAGGAACAGCTTGGGCTATTACCTTATTAAATTGCTTTATTTCACTAAGACAAAATTCAGCAGTTGGAATCTTTTTTTCCCAGCTACATGACCTACTTCCTACTTGAACATTTAGTTTGCAAAAAATCTAGAATATTTTTTATCAGTGTTAAATAACTTGTTAATCTTGATTGCCTCATAAAACTGCAAGAAAACAAGGAAGTGAATAAGACTGGGAGGGATCCCAGCAACTGAAGCAGTTGCTTACTTATCTTGCCAGTGGGCATTGCATCAAAATAAGAGATTTTAACCCTTTACTGACTGATATGGTTTAACCCTACCTGGCAGCTAAACACCACACAGCTGCTTGCTCACTCCCCCCAGGGCAGAATGGAGGCATGAACAGGAAGAATAAAAGTAAGAAAATTCATGGGTTGAGATACAGTTAAATAGGTGAAGCCAAAGCTACTGATGAAAACAAAGCAAAACAAGGAATCCATTTGCTACTCTCCCTTGGCAGGCTGGTGTGCAGCCATCTCCAGGAAAGCAGGAAACACACAAAATAATTCCTTGGGAGGACAAACATCCCAACTCTGAATGTCTCCCCTCTTCCTTCCCTCTTCTCCCAGCTTTCTATGCTGAGCAGAGCATGACAGGGCATGGGCTTTCCCTTGGTCAGTCAGGGTCAGTTGGTCACTTTCAAGTAATTTTGGCCAAGTGATTTTACTTTAAAGTATTCAGTCTGTTTTTCTTTTTACATTTAACTTAAGATATACAGGAGAAACATTGTCTCCTGCAGAGTGTTTGCAGAGTGGGATAGGGCATCGTTCTGTTCTCTTCTGGAATATAAAACTCATTTGCAAATATAAATTAAGGAACCTACAGTTATTGCACACATAATTCTCTAACAAATTTCCTGGTTAGGATGATCTCCCTAAACTCTGCATCTCAGATAACCTACAGAAAGCTGGCACTGATCCCTCACCTCCTGCTTTGGCACGATCCCACTGGCCTAAGGCTATCTGTAGCCCTGCCAGTATAGCCTAAGACTATCTCCAGAAGGATATTCATGATTTCCAGTAGAATTTATAGATTAAATTTATCCCTTAATACAAATTCTGCTAGTTTAGTTATGCTTGTCAAATAGTATTTTAATAAGGATTCTCTATAAGCAAATGAATGAAATGCAGTAATGTATGTGCAGTGTACATGTGTTAATGTGATTTACTGTGACTGTTGCAGTGGGTTTTTTATTTAGGCTCTAGCAAAACCTCTCTCTCTAGAATCAACTGTTTTGCCAACATAAGTGTTGCACCTCCAGCAGACACGATGATCATGTGATACTGGATGACATTTTTAGGGCTTATTATAATTTTCAAAAGACACCTATTCAAACTATTTGAAATGTTAAGTATATGTTTTAGTTCCACAAGCACTTAAAGGTAATATAATCCTGCCACTGGAGGAAGCTTTTCCTTCCCTTCCATTCATTTGAGATGATTGTGAAATGAACCAGATGATGTTGCTTTGGCTTAAACAGGCTTTATTCCCCCCTCCTCAGTTTGGTTCAAAATCCAGCGATTTCCTGTGGGGGTGACTTCAGAATGGTTTGAACACCTCCACAGTGAGAAATGAGTAGCTAAGCATCAAAAGGGCATCTTGTGCATCAGTATGATTTCTGCCAGCATAAACTACTTGAGAAACTCAAGTGTTACCTGTGTTATACAATGGTCAGAGGGTTGAAGAATTGTGGGGTATGATTATTCTAAGGGGTTCTTCAGGTGTCTTGTTAAAAATTCTAATACATTTCACGCTGGCCAAACATTTACAATTTTTTTTTTTTTTTTTTTTTTTTTTTTTTTTTGACATCCTTTCTTGTATATTCCTTTTGGTTGTTGCTGCTGTTTTGCCAACAAGCTGCTCTAGACAATTCTCAGATTTGTACTCTGCACATTTAAATCTTTGGGCACTACTCTTGAGTACTGAAAGTTTTCATTTTTTAAGAAAGTTTTAGAAGATTTCACTTGCTCTACGGGCTTAATGTTTCTGTGAAGATACAGCATTAATCACTTGAAAGAGCTGGCTGAGTCTACGGATTTGTACAACGTTTTGTTTTTGTAGCTTGCACCAAAGCTTATTTCAATTAGGAATAAAAAGAGTTCCTGTTAGTCCTTGTGCGTGGATGCACTAGCAGGACAATAAAATGTCACTGATACAGAGATGCTGTTTTGTACAGTGCAGGAAGTCTACCTATGCTACTGAAAAAATTTAGGATCTCTTCAAATCCTTTGTCTTCTGAGGTGGTTAGCTCAAGGAATGGGAGTATTGCTATGCACTGTCTGTGGTGGAAAAGCTACTGCAAGCTCCTTCCTTGACACATCAGGACATGACATAGCTCTCTGGGATCTAATGTGGGGCAGGTTGCTAAGTGCCTCTGTCAGTATTGGCAAAAGCATAGCAATTGTTAGTTAAAGGATTTCTGTGACTCTTTGCAAGGCATTTTTTCCAAAAAATACAGTTAAAATGGGGAGTTACAAAGTGCTAGTGAACTGGTGTGTTTTATATCCAGCTTTATCTTTTGGAATGCTTTGGTGGAAGCCCTCATTTCTAGTGCTGAGAACTAGCACTGCTTTGGAATGAGGCTGCTGTGTTAAACATGGCTTTTACTTGGGAATGTTTCACACACGAGTGGCCATGCTGAGGCAGATATTTTATTACAGGTTACGTGGAAGCCTACCAAATATATGTGGCAAGGCTTTATAGGTCAAAAAAATTTCAATCTGATTTTTTTGGTGGTAATTTACTGCCACTCTTAGTCCTCTGCATTGCCTGGAGGGACTTTTTGAGGGGTTCATAAACAAGGCAGAGCCCCCTATGATGTACCAGAGGCAGAGGGGGGAGGCTGCAGAGAGAAGTCCTGGGTGGTGAATGCAGACAGGATTGGTGGTTTGCAGTGGAGCTGATGCAGGCAGAGCTCTGCTGAAGGAGCCCCCAGAGCTGAGCTGGAGTCCTGGCAAGCTGAGCAAGTTGCTTGGCTACTGGCACCCAGCAAGCCAGGTGGTGAAACTGAGGCAGGAAAACGTAACTGCTGCGTTCAAAGTTATGACACTTGCTATTTTTCTGCTCTTTCTCTTAAAGGCTGTTAACTGTTACTTCTCACCCATGCTGTAAGTTGGCTCTTTGGGTGAGGTTAAGTGTGGAATTTAGGCACTCGTGTGCCTTCTGTGGGAATTCTCAATTTGATGGCATTGACTTGTTGCTTTGGGTTATTCTTGGGAGTGGAGCAGAACATAGGGTGGTGGAAGAAGGAAAGTATTTTACTGCAGGCTTTAACTAACAATTGCTACTTCATCCTTTTTTTACACGTTTCATTTCTGAAATAGTTCACACAGTGCTTTTTCTGATTTCAAGACTAAATATTCCACTTTTTAATACTAATTAATGTGGCGCATAGATTCGTGTTCCACATACACTGGATATTGTATATTAATATTTAGTATAGTGTCTGAAATATTAGATGTGGTTTGTATCAAAATAATAAAAGTACTTTTTGAAGAATGCCTGACAACAAGAATGCCTGTATCAACACTCCCCTAAATCTCCCCTGTTCCTATAATATACTGCGTTGAAGGCTATGCTAACACAAAATATTTTAAGTCTCTTAGACTACAAACTAAATAATTCATTGTGATTACCTGAGAAGTGGCAGTTTATTCACAAACTGATTTTTTCTAAAATTCAGTAAAATATGTGTATAAAAACAATTGTTGTGATTATTGCAGTTGATGTTTTATCTACAGTGGCCTTACGCTTGAATGCTTAGTGATAATTTGAGTGACAGCTTTTATTTGAAGAATATAATGCCCTTTCTCAAATACAATGAATTGAACTTACTGCTCATCGGGAGAGAAAAAAAGAGAAATTGTCTTCCAGTTCATAAGTGAAAATATCAGTGTGTGTTAAATACAACAAATGGGGCCAATACTTTGTTTTGTAGGGGCTCCATTTTGTTCAAATTAGAAAATAAATGTTGAGAGCTGTTTTCTTCATGAAGATGGTAAAAGAAATATCTGTGAAAAACAAAATGTTTCTTTTGAAAAAAATGTGTTAAAACAGGAACACATGTATAGCATAGAGATCACATATCTGGGTGTTCAAACACATGCAAGGTATAAGGTTTGGTCTTTGTAAAACATTTTAGATTCTAAGGAAATGAAATGAGCTGTTGTATTCTACCCTTGTGCTTACTGGCTTTTCCTTAAGATGAACCATGCCCAGATATATTCCTTGTCTTTAAATCATTATTATCCAGAAAAATTCAATGATGTTCTTAGGAATGCTCAGAAATTTGGACTCTGTGCAGGAATGCAGTAACTCTGCAGTCCAAATGCTCATGCAGAAAATGCAGGCTTGGATCCTCTGTGTGAGAAGGTAATGATTTCTGACTCTGAATCCCTGTGCCATGAATCTGAAAAATAAGGTTCTGGATATATATCATGTTTTGAAATAAAAGAAATCCAAATTATGATAGAAAGGATTATATCATCATATTTTGTCATTGTGATTTTGACAATATTTTTATTGGTATTATACACAGCTTTTATGTAAAAAATCCTTAGTACACTGAAGAAAAATAAATGGTCAATATAGTAAATGTGTGGGTGTTAAAAACAAATGAAAAACCCAAACAAATATGTAACAGGTAGGTTTTAGAACTGTGGTATTGGTTTTTTTTTTCTATGTGCACAGCTAAAGATATACTTCTGAGCATTTATCTGAACTTGCTAGCAGGGTCAGACCACTTCTATCTTCAGGTGGTAGCTAGTTTTAAAATGCATTTCCTCCATTATTCTCTCATTGTGATGTCAAGAGAAAATAATCACATGAATAGGAGGAATTAAGTAATGCTTCTGAGATGATGCTGAAGTCCAGTGTCATGATTTACAGATGGCATTTGAGCAGCAGTTCCTGTGCAGATCCCTTAACAAAGCACAACCAATAGTTTCTCAGGCTGATAAAAATACATTGCTGGTATTTCTCTGCATTTTGAGTGAGATTTTCGGCAAGATATCTACCTCTAGCGAACAGAGTAGGACATGAGTCTTAAATCCATTGTAAAGTGGTTTTGCCTTTTTGCACCATCAATATTGGGAAAACAACATAATTACAGGTTATTATAATGGTTCTCTGTGTTGTTTTTGTCTCCAAAGTTCTTGGCCAAAATAATCAAAATAACTCTGTTCTGTAGCAGAATTATCCTCCTAAATGTCTTTTTTTCCTTTCTTTGGCAATGCTGTCATCCTCTCTTACCCTTTTGCTGATAATTTACAGAATATCTTCTTTCTTTTTTAATCACAAAAAAACTGTAGAAATTTCTCAAAAATCTGTCCTGCACGAGGGTTTTTGATCTTCTTTTGTGATGTTTCAAAGTAGTATTAGAGTGTACAGGAATTCTTTCAGATTTGTATTCCACTGGTAGTACAGAAGTGTGCTTGTCTGCAGTGAGCTGGGAAGATTACTTTGTTTATGGCTGCACTTCATCAGACCTATGTGGCAATCCTATAGACAATATTTTTTCTCAAGTATTTGAAATTCTGTGCACTCTTTCATTCAGTTCCCTAATTTGCCCTTTGAAAGAACTGTAGCATTCCAAAACACTTCTTCATACCACACATTTTCAACGAATTAACAATTAACAAGTATGTCAATTCATGAGAGTAGAGTTTTTAGAACTGACTGGGATCTCTGAAATATTCACAAATTAATTCCTGCCTCCTCTGATCTGATGGATAGGTTGTTACCCAGTCATGCCAAATGTATTCTCCAGAATGTTAGAAAATTGTGTTAAATTCTTAGTTCAGTTATTGGCTGGGCAGCCAAGGGCTTACATCATCTGGGTTAACTACCATGGGCTGAAATGATCTGTGAGTAGTTTAAGGAGTTAATTTATGTTCATGACAAACACTGAAAGCTTCATGAAATTGTGGATATTTCAGAAACTTTGTTTATTAAAAGTACATGGTAAGTTATGACATTTTCTAGGTCTTTGGAAAACGCTAAGAGTAAATTTTATTGAGGAAATAAACTTAGTCCCAAAAAAGTAAACATCTTTTTAGTTACTTTTTCAGATCATAGGGATAACTACTTAGGAGATGAAATCATATGGCAGCTAGCCAAGACCTTCCAGCATGATACAACTAAATTATCAGTCTGTTGACTCTCTGTCACATATCCTCCTGCTGGAATCAAAATATAGCCAGCTATTCACTGACTTTCTCTTTTTATTGCTGTATCTTGCTTTCACATTAGAGCAATATTGTAATACATTTTAAATTGATTCTATCCAAATGGCCTTACTCTTTTTGAAAATGTTATTTCTCTGTTGGTTTGTGGATGCACTGGAGAGACTGTCCTACCTTATCTGGTTTTAATAAGAACTTGTGTTTATGCTCTGTACTATGATGCTCTTGTTTTTGAAATGCTTACATGGAAGTGAGTGAAATTCCTTACAGCTGTCCCAGAGACTGAGAGAACCCCAGTGACGTGGCCCTCTTTCTCATCCCTACAAGGTATAATTGCAGCACATGCTGTCCATGAACTACATTTGTATGTGTCAGATACCATTTTAACTCTTCTTGTATGGCAGTAAAAAGCTAAAAGCAAAACTTCCAGCTTTGTGGCCTTGAACAAAGTTTGATTCTTTACGACCTCCCCCACTCTCTGTTTTTTGCATTTCCTTTCCCACTCTCCATGTGCATTGGTCCCTTCTGGCTCCTGTTCTCCCTGTGGCTGTCACTGAGCTGGGCCACCAGCTCCCACTGCAGTTTGATAGCTGGTCTCAGCAGTAACTCTTCCAGTTAGGAATGCTGAGAGTGACCTTTGAAAAGCCTGTGCTGGCTCTGGCTGAGCTTTGGATCTGTTCAAAGCCCACTGAGTAAGCTAAAAGACCACTCACAGAATCACAGAAGCTTTCAGGTTGGAAAAGACCCTTGGGGTCATGGAGTCCAACAACCATCCCTGCTTCACCGAGTGCTCCCCTAAACCATACCCCCAATACCACATCTAAATGACCCTTAAAAGAAAGACCTACTTGAAAGATTTACACTTCTGTACAAACCACATATATATGTATTCTTTTTTTTCCTTCTGAGACTGCTTAAATCTGAAATCAATACTGTGGAAGAAAATAAAATCAGTTGATTTTAATTAATCTTACAGACATGACTTTCTGCTAGGACTGGTGATTATCAAGAAATATTGGCCAGCAGCCACTTTAGTCAAAGAATGATCTGTGCAAAACCTGGTTAGGACCCTTGGGTGAAATATGTTGCTGTAGCTGTTACCCTTCGTGGTAGAAACAATAAGCTTTAATTAACAATACTTCACTTTTACAAGCAGTGTTTTCTCTCTGGAGTAATTTACACCTGAAATCTACATGGACCCCAAGCACTTGAAGGGTATTTCCTTTGTGTTTTTGGTTGTATGGATTTTGTTGGTTTTTTTGTGTGAAAGTGAAGCTGGACTTCACATGCTCAAATGCTTTCTTAGATATGAAAGATGATGCTAGTGAACACAGTCACTCTCCAGACTAGAAAATATTTCTCTTAGGTGTTGTTTTCTTGATCTTCAGAGAAAATTCTGTGCTGTTATAACTGCCAATCCCAAAGCCTTTCTCATCTGTGGTTTACTAACCGTGTAGTTCAGCAAGTCCAGAACAATAATCACATCATCTTTGGCTGTCAGGATTTACACAAGGACAGAACAGGTTTGTAGCTTTCAATCACATACAAGGCAGAAGGCTGATCAAGAGATGCACAGATGTGCTGAAGCTGGACTACACCCTCTGTAAGATGTACACCCTTTGACAAAGGCAAGATTTGGAAGGAGTTTATTTCTTTTAATAAGGCCAGATCCCTTATTTATGAATGTTTAGATGTTTTCCCACTGTGAGTGATACCATATCAACTATCAAGTTGTTGGCTGATGATTTTTTCCAAGAAATAGTGGCTTAAGAGTGTTTGTGAAGCACAGTAGGTATAGATGAATTATTAATCAGACAAGTTTTTGTTTTTACTGAAAATACTGTTGATCTGGGTTTTTAACTGTTTTATTGTAGTAGTCATTTGCACACAAAGCAATTCTTTACTTAAATAATTGTTTATATACCACCATTCATATGAAAAATCAATTATATTGTGAAAATAGTTATCATGGATTTTTTTTGTTTGGTTTTCCAAAAAAACAATATTTGTGGGGGGAAAAGTTGTGGGAACAGATGAAAAAAGTTTTTCAGATAGTGGGTGGGCAAGAGCAGCTGTCTTAGAGATAAGGAATTTCTTTTGGGTCATCCAGTTTTTACCTCAGTATACTGTCTAGTTCTTCCTTCTCCTGGAGGTGGGGAACCTATCTTTTTCTATACTGGAAAGTTTTTGTTCTTTATAAAAAGTAACTACTAACAATTAAATAGGAGCTCAAAGGTCAGAATGTAGTAGCAGGGAACTGCTTTATTTAAATTTGAGATGTTACATGGTGTTTTATAGGCTAGAACCTAGCTAACAACCATAAAGATATTTAAAGTTACATTAATGGCCCCCTGCAGTGATTTATAGGACTACTGAACAGTAATTTAAAAAAATAAACCAAACAAAAAACCCTAACAACAAACCAACCAACAAAAAAAAACCCCAGGCTCTAGGAACCTGTCAGCTGCTAACCATACACGATGGGAGTGTTTACCAGGTTTTTTTTCCACAAGCTATCAGGCTATAATATGGAATTTGGAAAAGATAGGTAACCCTTCCTGTGCAAAGTTGATTTTGACTATGAAGTTTAATGAAACAGTTTGCTTTCTGGGCATTTTCAGTTTGTACAAAATCTCTTTTCTGCTCAAGTAGTTCCTGGGTATGCCCAGCACATCCTGAGTCATCTCTGGGACTGAACGAGTTAACTGCAAACATGGACACAGGTTTTAAATCCCAGAGTGCTGCTTCTCTCCTCTCACAGCAAAGTTATTCCACTGCAGTAATAAAAGCAGACATTAGAGAAAGGAGGTTTTTGTTGTAGTGAATTGTAAAGAGAAATGTAATGAATGATTTCAGCATGAGGAGAAAGGACTCATTGCCTTCCATTAGCTAAGCACGAGCAGTGGGTTTCTGAACTTGCTTGTGGCATTCAGGAAGGGAGAAGGTGCAATCAAATGCTTTCGTCTTTCAACTTGTCAGGACAAGGAATGAGCACAAAAGAATTGTTTTTCCTTGGTGTATGATACTGCAGCTGGGCGTAAATGATGATTTGTAAAGGTGCTGAAAGTAAATGACAAATGGCAGTGGTGCTGCTGTCAAGGTTGTCAAGTGTTGTCCTTACCACTTGCATGCATGGCAGCTCCAGTGGAAAGGGCAGAGTTTATTGACTCTCCATAACTTGGAGAGAGCCACAATTACAGACATAGGTAGGAATTCAAAGAATAATGAAGTCTGGGCTATCCCTTGGGACCAGAAGTAACCTAACAAGGGGCTGTATGTGAGCAAATAACCTGCAGTGTTTTCCCTTAAGGAATCTGGGATTTTGTTTCATCTACTTCACCTTGATAGCCTTTTTTTCCTTATAAAAAGAATCAGTTATTTGCACATAGAAAAACACCACAGGAAAACATCTTGCAAGAGAAAATCACTAAGGATTTAGTCATAGTAAAAAGAAAACCAAACCAAGCAGATATACTTACTGCTCAAGAGAGTTGCCATGTCCAGAAAAATACAGCATGCAGAGACATTGCAGAATGTCACATAGCTGAACAGGGAATGACTTTTAGATACATGGATACTGGGTGTGAATGTCTGAGGTACAAATGGGAAAAGTACAGGGATGTTTTTGCAGGGGAAAAAATGAGCACACTGTCCTTTTCACTACAAAGGGGTGAATGGAACTGGGATTTGGGAGTGGTTATGGAAGAAAGCTTCATTGTCTTTGTTTTGCCCCTGCACAGCATTTTCTGCAGTTTTTGTTAAAGTGAAATTTTTCCTTTGTGTAGCTCTCCAAATCTGAAAATAACAAGAGAATTCAAGTAATTGACTAATCAAGTACAGGCTGGAACACGAAGCTTTACTTTTGCCAGACAGAAACACCTAATAACCCTGAGGGCACAGATTTCATCAGGGGTCAAAAATGGTAATGGACCTTTTCTTGTACTGTGTCTGGAAACCTTATGACTTGACAGAGATGCAATGTCTGTACATTTCCCCAGAAACACTCAAGTAAAATTATTTGTCCAAATAATAAGAGCAAAGGGTTGTTTATATCCTGCAAATATATTTAAGGTTGATGGGATGAATAAACTTGGGGCAAGAAAACCTTTCTGTGTCAAGGTACAACTTAAGGGAAGAGTTAATTCAAAACCTAAGTGAAGATTTAATAATGTAGAAAAACTATTTACATATTAAATATTAAAATTTCTGTAATTATTTCTAACACAACCTACAGGATGTTATACAATAATCTGAAATGGGATGACAAACCTTTTTCATTCAGGAGACTATTTTGTGAGGGTGATTCTGACCACCTTCAAATGCAGAGTAAGTCCATTTAGGAATTTTCACACAACAAAATGCATCTTAAAAGGAGAGCTGGTTGCTTGCTGCATTTAATTCCCAGAGCTCAATACATACCAACAGTATGAAAATCTGAGTCTGGAATAGAAAAAAAAAACCAAAATCAACCAACCAAAACTGGTGCATTCAGTCTTTACCATTGTGTTGAGGATTAATCCCTGCTTTTCTTAGGGTTTTTTACCTGTTTCTTGATGTACTACTACTACTACTACTAGCCAGTTTTCTTCTCCCCTTCTAGTTAGAAGTATCATTTTTGTTGTCAGAAGGATTTCCCTTGGTAGCAGCTTCTGCAGGAATATTCCTGGCACGTGGGGTGGTTTATTCAGCTCCAGAGGTGTGAGGAAGAATCTTAGAGACACACTGGAATTTTATCTTGCCATGTCAATTGGTTTAATATTATATTCTGAGTGGTTCTTAAGCTTGTGCTCATTATTTGATACAGTTGTGCAAATGCCTACAAGTGTCTGGGAATTGGCATTTATTACTGCTCTGACACATATTACAAAGTTCTAAGTAAATATTTCCTTGCTGTAAGGAAATAAGCACTATTTGCCACCTTTGGCAATGTACACAGTGTATTTGCCTTGTGGGAAGTTTATTCTGAAACTGTTTGATGAATACTTGTGATTTACTGAAAACATTTATGAAAAACAGAGTTTGAAGCAGCTTGCTAATATTTCTCACTTTTATTCTTTTCTCTGTTTTATACTTACTTAAATTATGCTTTAAAGTTATAAGTTGCAGTTTGAGGTGTCCAGACACAAGAGCCTTTGTAAAATTTCTGGTCAGTTTAACATCCAGAGTCAACAGACTTCTGGTTTAGAGCCACAAAGGGTTAACAATTCACAATACTGAAGGAGTGGGAGACAACATGACCCCTAGCACATGTATTTAGAAATATAGAGTGGTATATATTGCCAGAATAATCCCAATTGTAATTTCATGGGCTCTGTGTTTACTATTCTTTACAGGAATGAAATAGTAAAAATTTCTGTGAGTAATTCAGTGCAGAGCTCGGCAGCTCTCAAATGAGGTGTTTGAAGTTAAGAATAATTATGGTAGGAATAAAAAAAATGGTGTTATCATTATTGCACTGTAAAGCTCCATCCAACACCTGCATCCAGAAGTCTTTGGACAGAGGTGGGTAAAGTTTGTGTACAGAATGTAGTGATTACTGAGAGGGAATAGAGAAGAGCAGCCAGGAAATAGAGAATCAGCTGTGGGGAGGGTTCTTGAGCCTGCAGAATCGATGGGCACTGGGGCAGGGATTTATCTAGTCAAGGATGACAGGAGGAACCAAAGGCACCAAACCATTTGCAGTCACTCCCAGTGACAGAGCAGAGGGCAAGGTGTTACACGAAGCAAACCTATGGCAGAATTCAGAATGGTCGTGAGCAAATTCTTTTTCACAGAACGGGCAGCTGAGCTGTGAAAGTCACTGCTGCAGAGTGCTGTGAATGTTAAGTGTGGATGTAGGCTCAGAAAAGAGTTGAACAATTTTGTGAAAGAAAAAAGATCCATCAGTAGTATTTAGAAAAAATATTTTTGTAGGTCAGAAAGTCACCTGCAAATTGATAGACTAGATTTTTGAAGAAATGTCCTTTTCCAGTTCACTAGGTTGTCTTTTTCATGTGTGGCAGTATGGAACCATTCCCAAGACTGTGTGCAAAAATTTTTAAGGCAGGGCAGAAAAACTTAATAAGCGAACTGGGAAAAAAGCTCAGCACGAGGCACATGCTGCAGACACATTTGTATGCACAACATGAAATCACTGCTCTTTGCTGGTGAAATTTTAACATGCACCAGAAGTGCATGTGCTTTTAGAAAGTGTGACATTTCCCTTTTGAAAAAACAGGCACTTGCCAGGTATGCTAATTTTTCATTTGTGAGAATTGATATTATGCTTACATCCTTCAGTCTCTACATTTTCTCCCTGCTTTCTGCTGTGAGACCTCTAGGTACCTGCCAATTTCACTTCCATACATGGGCTGCACATTGTGATGCATTTTCATGAGGTAAATTCTCCCAATCTCTCTTCCACGCTACTTTCATGCTTCTCCTGTTGATATGATAGTGGTTTTTTTGGTTTTTTTTTTTTTTTTTCTTTTACTTGGACTCAGGCTATAAATATTACATACTGATGAGAAATTAGAAATTAAAAGTGTTAAGAAGGAAAAGTAAATGACTGGATAAACAGCTGTTTGAAGATTTATCAGAAGAGATTTTCTCATTGAGTTACATTACTTTTAGAACTGCCAGCATTTGAGAAGAGCTTCAACTGGACACGCAGTGTTAGTGGCAACACCACATTCTGCTCATAGAGAAAGACCCAGACCCAGTGAATCCTGCACCTGCTTGTGCTCACAGGGAAAGAAACAGTAAAGCTTGCATGTGAAGGAGGGAGAAATTGGCCTTGCTGGGTTTTCCTTTGAGGATGAGTTGATGGAGCAGCACGGCCGTGGCTGCGTTTTGTAGAACTTTTTCTGCACAACAGGAAAGATAAAACTGACTTTTTAGGAAAGCTCAGATTCACTGAGGATCAACTGTCTTCTTTAAAAAAGCTGAAAGAGTGCAATCTGGAGTCTTTTGTTTCACTTGCTCAGGAGCTTTGGTGCTTTCAGTTAAGGCTTTCTCAAATCCACATTCATTGTTATTCATCCCTCTCATCCCTTGCCTTGTTTTCCAAAGTCTTTTAAGAAGATTGCGATTCTTCCTTTAACTTAAATTTCCACTGTAGCAACACAGAGACCTACAGAGAGCTGAGGGAGCACATTGCTACCTGTAGACTGGTTTAGCAGCTTGTCTTACCTGGATGGCTATTGATTTTCAAGTAGGATATGGGTTGCTATAGTAATCCTGTACTTGAACATTCAAAGGATAATAATGCTAAACCTATTGCTTTATAAATCCCAGAAACTCAAGTTCTTATGCTGTAACTTTCAAATGTCTCATCCCTTTTACATTTTATTCCCAGTGATGATAAATTGCAGTTGCATGATAAATCTGTAAAATTAGTGTTTTCTGTATTTTCTGTTTGTGTCTGACCGAAGATGCTTTAGCCATGACTGGAGTGCTTACGAAAAAGCTAAAAAAAAAAAAAAAGGATCAATTTCGTCTGTGTAGTCTCAGGGCAAACTTGTCACTGCTGGAATAACAATCTGAATTGTTACAGTGCTCACACCAGCTGCTTGACATTCAGGCAGGTGCAGGAGCCCTAGGAAATATCACATCCTCAGATGCAGCTTCAGAGTGTGCAACTGGCACAAAAGTTTCTGGCCTCAGCTGTCACCCCAGGCCATAGCTAACACCCCAGGCCACGTTGTCCCTGAGCTTGAAACCATTTCTGAGCTGTCACTGTAATAAATGAGGAGCCACTTTGTTTTGATCAGCATCATCAGGGCTGATTTCAGAAGTGATTCTGGTTCCACTGCCCAGCCTAGCTCAGCCCAAGACAATTGGTTCAATATCAAGGTGAATTTATTCATTCTTTATAAAAGTTCTGTGCGGGAATAAATACATCAAGAGAGTTGAATAAACTGAAATGAATAGACTTGGAGTTGCATAGTCTCCTAGCAATTGAAATAGTTTTCCCCCAGTGTATTTGTAGTAATAATGCTACCTTTATGAAGACTGGATTGTCTACAGATGGGAAATGTGGGATTACCATATTGATATTTGGAAAATGGAATTGGGGCTAATACGTTGAAAAGGGCAGCTGAAAGTTGTCCTTGCATTCAGCTTAGAGCTCAAAATAAAGTCAGCAGAAAGCCATAATGATGCATAATTAATTCCTTCTTCTAGTGAGAATTATTTTCAACTAACTTCCCTTTGGTTTTGATGCAAGTGTTAACTCTAACTTTGCATACATTACCTATAGGCTCTCTGTCAGAAAAGTTCTGCATCAGTGTACTCTATGAGCAGCCAGTTTTCCACAATGTTAGGACAGGAAAACAAGTGGAAGATGTCAAGCCTGTACTGTGGTGGTTTTTTGTTTTTTGTTTTAATTCAGAATATCAATTGTTTTTTTTCCTTTATGTTTACCAGTATCAAATGTCCACAGGCTTTAGTATTCCCTCTTATTTCATTTATAGAATAATTTAAAGTTGAAATGACTTCCTGGTATCTAGAAAAGACCTTAGGCTGGAAGGCAGGCATAAAGTGTTCTTGCTTTTCTAGAGAAAGATAAATGGATAGGTGTGAGGGAAACAAGGAATTGATATAAAGGAACAACTCGTGGCTCAGGTGCCTTTTCTGAGCTGGCGAGTGCATTAGCTGTCAGTGAGTTCTGATTTGAGTTGGTCTTTCAGGTGCTCTCAAGAGATATTGCCAGGACAATGGAGATTTTGAAAGCTCTCCAAAAGGGGTGTGGGGTTTTTTGGTTTGGTTTTATGGTTTTGTTTTTTCTTTATTGTTCTTCTGATACTTCAAAATAACTAGGGTGATTATCATGGCCATGAGAGGCTAAGACTTTTTTCTCTTCTTCCTTCCATCTGCTTTAGCATCGTAGGTAACAGATTCAGGAAGAGCTTTAATCGTGAGATGCTCCTTCTTCAGCATGATAATCCCTGCCCCTACATCCAGGGACTAGAAATGGCACCTTGCATCTTGGACTTATGGGAAGATCAGGATTTACTCCTTGCACTCCATTCCCAAAGGGAAAAGAGTCTGGGGGACTGGTCCAGGCTGTGGCTGCCACTCTGCAGGATGTTTTGCCTTGTCCCAGGGGACTCAGATGCAGCTTGAGAGACTTGGATGCAGAGTTTGAGAACCTCCTTCCTCCTCACCCAGTGGGAGAGAATGGGAAGGGCAGGGAAAGAACAGGAATCTGCAGTGGGATCATGGGCGAGGAGAGGGGAATTGGTGGCCAGATTCTGGCAGCATGGGGAAGGCAGCAGTGGTGCTGGTGCCTCTCCACTTGGTAATCAGTGTCTACTGCACTGAACCTGAGAAGAAAATTCAGTGCTGCAATGCTTAATATTTTGTGGGGTTTTTTGTTTTTTTTTTTCCTTTTACTCTTCTTTAAGGTTTTCCTTAATAAATGTGTTAAGAATAAGCAAAAGAATGGAAGGTAGTATTGTCATGATTGGGAGTTTAAAGACTGGAATTCTGAGTTTTCTACAGAATTCAGGGAAATATGTTTGACTACTGAAGCCCTTATTTTGTGAACATGTTTGCAGCTTGAATTGTTAACATCTCACACTTCCCACAATGTATAATCAAGTGGCTGCTTATTGTTTAACAATTAGCACCCAGAAGTATTAGGAGTTAATGATTGCAAGTGCTGTAGTTTAAGAGACAGAATCCTGTTGATATAAAAGACCTGTCTGAAATGTCAGCTCCAAAACTCCATCTGGTTTGCTGCTGTTTAAATCATATCATTGTGTGGAAAAAAGTGTTCCTGACCCAATAACCTTGTACAATAAGTATCATCCTAAAGAAAAATTCTGTAGATAGCTTGCATATCTCCTCAAAAAAAAAAAAAAAAAAAAAAAAAAAATCTAAGTTTTTATAGTGGAAGTATCAGCTCCTAATGGGAACATACTATGCTGGTATGATAAGAGAAAAATGGACGATTTGCTTTGGGACATTGATCTTTTTCCCAAATCTTGAGTAGTAGGTGGCAGGGCAATATAGCATTGAACAGGATGCAAAGATAACCAAGATTTGAAATATGAATCTTTTACCAGAGTAAAAGATGAGGATGACAGGTGCAATCACCTCAAACTCATAATTTTACTTGAGTTTTGGGCAAGTCTGAAGTCTGTAGGTAAGGCTTAGTGGTTTGAAATGCTTTATATTGCATTATGCAAATGTGAAATCTAAAAGTTTTAATCTGTGCTTATCTTTCACCTGTACATCTCACGGGAACTGATCTACTTTTGGAATGTAAAGGAAAAATGTGGAGTAGCTACAGTAAATCTGTGGTTTCTTATCTCCTTTTACATCATCTTCTTTACAGTGAACTATACTTAGTAAATTGCACGGACCTCAAGAGGCCAAGAATTCTTCTTCCCATCATTAAGAGGAGTCATGGCAAGTTTGGCTTAAACACAGTGGGATCACATCCTAGCAGTACAATTAACTTAGGGACCCAAAATGTTTGCATGTTTAGATTCTTTGGTTTTACTGTATCCTGAGACTTAAAAATGAAGATTCTGAGTTTTTTTCTAAGATATTTTATAGTTGATGTGTTTTATAAAGTAGTTCCCGTGTTCCATTATGATTTGATGGTAAACTACTCTCTTTTATACTCAGCAGACTTGAAAAAACTTGTGGTAAGCTGTGCTCCTTTGCTAAATATTCTTAGGTGGTCTTCTTCAGTTGACAGCACTGTTAGATATCTGGTTTTGTGGTGAAGGCAAGATCTAAATCAGGAAAATAATTCTGTACCCCAAACCAGTGGCTGAAAGCCATTGTAAAGGCTTCTGCATTTAGCTCTAGATCTTTCCAAAGCCTCGTGGGAGCTATGCAGAACTTACTTTTGTCACCATTTCATTATTTCCTTAATCAGCCATCAGCAAGTATTAGAAAAACCTCATCTAGGCAGTAGTGAGCTAAAATACAAGGAAACGTGCCTATTAGTTCTACACAAAATTCAGCACATTTTATATAATAACCTGAGCAATCAGATAAATTTATTTTTAAAACTAGTTGAAGACAAAAATTAAATAGATGTGTTTTTTCAACCGTGACGATTGTGAGTTTTATGTCCACTGGGGTTTCAGTCCTGACACATTATTAGAAAGATCACTTTAAAATATGAAGAAGTTTAGCTAATGAAATGGAAGGCAAAAGATTCTGTAATGTAATTGCTTGTTACAGCTCTCAGCCTCCTGTCTGCCTGCCCCCTGCCATGCTCGGGTAAAGCATCTCTCAGGAAGGGCCATTCTGCAATCACTTTGTGAAGTGGAACAAGATTTGTTTCCTTGCATTGACAGCCAAGCACAAACATTTAGGGCTAGAAGTGGGAATATGTCTAGGTGTCCCTTGTTCTGAGTGATAGAGCTGGGTTTGGAATGGGAACTCTACTGTTGCCCTTCTTAGCTCTATCTGTAGCAGAAATAAATGCAGAAATATGAATGGTGGACAGATAACAAATTAGAAAGGTAAGATATGAGAGAGGGCTTTGGCAGAGCTTTGGTTTTAGAGTTTAGAGTTTATCATCAATTGATCTTCTCTGTAATGCATACTGTCCTTGTGAAAAGGCAATTACAAAAGCAATCCCATTTAGCAGTGCCATACACTGCATTCTGCAGGGATTACCATCTTTTCCTTGGTGTTTTACTGTAGTCCTGCTGCTTTACTGACAGGATGAGTAGTTCTCAACTACCACTTTTGTCCACATGTGCCTTGAAAACTGAGTAGTTTTTCCATCCCTATATTGCAGCCAAAACCACGGTAGTCATGAAACAGGTTTTAAAATGCAAGAGAATTGGGATAAAATGGACTCAAATATTTTCCTGAATTCTCTGCTCCCTGTGCCTCTCTACTCTTGACCTTCTTCACTGCTGCATCTGAAATACTGACATTTCCAGTGAATAAGATAGGGTGTAAGTTCCTGGATGGGATAAGAATGGAAGGGAGATGACAGAGGTGGTGAAATTAATGGTGGATGAACCATTAAGGTGTAAAAAACCCCAAGTGCTCCAGCACCATCCAGTGGCTTGGCCAGTGTCCTGTAGTCAAGGCATCTGAACGAACCCTCTCTCAGGATCTCATTACACAGGATACCACAACAAAGCTGTCTAAGGACAAAAGTTCCAAAGAATTTTAACCCTTGCCACATAATATACAGCCCAAGAAAAAACTAGATAGAGATCTTTTGATTTTTTTTATTTTTTAATTTTTTTTTCAATTGGAAGATGACTTTTTTTATGCTTTCTGCAGTGCAATAACTATACATTCAAAGGTAAGAAGTGGCATTACCCAAGCACTTAAGCTGGCTGAACTATCTGATATACAAAGTTGGGCATTGTTTTGGAACTGACATGGTGAAAAATTAGGTGACCAACTCTTTATCCAAGGGTTCCATCAGGCCACTTTGAAATTCTGCAGTCAGTAGGCCAAGCATGAGCCCAAGTGATGAGGCAGCCAATGAGTGGCTGACGTCTCAGCAATTTCTCATTTTTGTTTTCTATGTAGGGAGCATGGTTTCAGTGAGCTAGAAGTAATCTGGTCCCTGACAATAAAGTTGGAAGTGGTTTCAAAGGTCACCTGCAGAAATAAAAACTATATGGAGTGGGACCTTGTTTCAAGAGGAAAAATTTGCTTTTTTTCCCCTGGACTCTGAGGGAATAGTCTGTTTATAAAATATCTTCACGTTAGCATGCTGACTACTCTTTGGTGCTTTTCTTTTAGTGCAAAATGTCTCTGACACTGAGTTTTATCATCATTATCCAACTTAGGATTCCTAAAGGTCTGCATCCTGTTGCACATCACTGTAGCTATTTTATAGGGCCACTACTTCATTGAGTTTTATGAATGTGCCTTTCCAGGGTGTTTTGCTGTTTGGTTCTTTTTGTTCTTTGTACATTTGTAAAACAATTTTAAACTTGTTTTCTGCAGTGTGTTATTAACAGTTTGGAAGGAAGGAAGCAAACAACTTTGTTCAGGCTTCAGGGATCTGAAACATTTCAGAAAGCAGTCTCTGCCCTCACATCACTTCTCTCCTGAGAACATTGCTGAGCTCTTTGGATCTCACTGGGACAACATCACAGCTTTTAAGGCAGTGACCCACAGGAAAGGAGTCCTGCTCTCAGCAAGTTTCTTTAAGGAGGGGTAGGGGGACAAGGAGGACAAGCAGATGTGAACATTTCTAGAAGGCAGTAAGCAGCACATTATCAGAGCTGGGTTTTAATTGCTATCTTTTCCATTACCTGTGGCTCAAAGTGAATTGAGAATTTTTTCTAGCTATATTTTTTTCTGTCTTTAAGGTAAAAAGTTATAATACTGCTAAAATCTTGAAATGTTCCACAGGAGAAAAGTTTTCATTTATTAGCAGGTTGTAGCCACACCTCTTCCCTAGCAAGCATCTCCTTTAGTGGCACATCCATGTGGATATTTGAGGCAGGTGCTTCTCCCATTCCCCAAGTACTTCAGTGTTGGTATTAATCTTTTAAATCTTATATTGCCTGCTACCTTGATCAGAATATTTTTGCTATGTTAGATCTTTCAAAATGTCAATATCACATTGTTATAAGAATTCTGCAAGACTTGTTTGAATTCTTGCTAAATGAAGTGACAATTTAGGAGAGCTTTCCTGCAGGTGTAGTTGAGATAGATCCATTTACATGGGATTGTAGGGGGTTTGGGCAGGTAGATTCCTCTGATGGAAAGTTACATTGCTGTAGAAACAAAACTAAACTTCAAAAATCTTTGAATCCTAAGTCCTTCAAAAGTGGAAAAATATACTGCAGTTTGAGGCTTGGCATGAGTAATTTTTAATTCCAGAAGTAAAATAGTGTATTTCTCTTTTCATAGAGAAAAAGCACCATCAATCCTAATACTGACTTCTGCTTACATTTTTTCCTCTTTGTTTATTTCACAATTAGTGTACATAGATTAATAATTACAATTCATGAACCTCATAATTTATGCATTAGTATTTAGCCCTTGTCATGTCTTTAATTTTTGCAATTAATTGTTTTAATAGAGGAAAGGTTAATTGCACTATTCATCAGAACTGCTTGCTGTGAAATGGCAGACAAATAAGAATCTTCACAAATAAAGGGCAGCTGCCTGGTCAGAGCTGTCATTCCAGCCAAAGGAAACTCACTGGAACATCCTGGCAGGTTCACTCAGTTGCTGAAATCTGGGGGGTCAGAACTGATTCCTTGCAGCCAGAGAGAAATCTCCTGCTAAAAATAACTGCAAAGTCTTTGTTGAAGAAGATCTTACAGTCTTCTGTGTGTGTTGTGGCAGAGCACATGGACATGCATTCCTCTGCACCTTGCTTTGAATAACTGGGTTTTAAATGTGTTTTCAGACACCTTCAGACACACTGCAGACCTGAGTGCTGCTCATACCCTGATTAATCCTTTTTCCTACAAGGCCAAATTGTGTTGGTGACTGAATCTGTCAGCCAACTGCTGCTCTTCCATCAGACCTGTGATAAAAGCAAGCCCACTGCTAGTGTGTGTACCTGTGGTTTTATATATATATATCTATGAAGAATATATATGTGAAGTATATATATGTGTATATATATATATGAATGACCCTTCATTGCTAAGCATTGACAGTTATTTACATCTGCCTATTTAAAATTCAGCAGATTAACATTTTCAGGTTCATCTTCATTCTGATTTATTGAAATATTTGCCTAGGAGCTGACTCATTAAGGTAAAAAGCGGTTGCCCTGACAGTAGACAGTATGGTGTTAACTTTTCATCTAGAAAGTAAACTCAGGTGTATACTTAAAGGTGGGAAAAAGTTAGTTATTCTGGAGCCAATCTGAGGTATTTTAACACAGCTCTTGAGTAGTCTTCTTCATTCATATTGTCAGCTGAACTCTACCTGTGCCCTGATCAGAAAAAAAAAATATTCTGATCTTCAGAGTTGTCATCCAATTAGAATAACTTAGTGTATCCATTTAGCATTAAGAATATATTATTTAGGCTTTCTTCAAGTTTGACTAAAATCTTGCTTTATTACTCCAGAATGGTTAGCTGAATGGAAGTTATGTTGTATTAAAAAATGCATTTAAAATACGTCAAAGTGTTGTTAGGCTTATAGGAAATGACCCAGCTTGTCTTCAGGCAGGTAATTTTGCCTCAGCTATCACAGACTGAAATGAAGGAAAAAAAAATGAAAGGAAAAGTTGTGCAGGTTAACTATGCCAATGTAACAATGGTAAGAAGACAAGTTTCAGATTTTTGCAGATAGGATCATAAAATGGCAGAGTTTATTGATATCTACAATTTAGCATCAATTTTTCACTTCTTCTGTATAAGTGTTCCAATTTGCAGCTAGCCATGGATTTTCCATATTATTTTTCTTTTACTCAGAGCTATTTTGTATGACCAAGTCATACTTGGCTAGTCCTGTAAGAAAAAGACTAAATCTACTTAAAAACAGAGCTTGCAGTAAATAGTTGTAGATGAAATATTATTTGTAACAGGATACTGCTTGTCATGCTTGCCTTTCTTTCTCCACTTCAGTTTGCTTACAGATCATCTGTTAGAAATTGAACTTTTGGGTACTTATTAATGCTCTTAAGTGAGAAGCAAAAATTACCCATTAGAAAACATAATAATTACTTATATAAAGCTACTACTCATCTCTACCACAAAGACAAATTTTAAGCACCAAACAGACAGGGTTTGCATTTTGGCTGTGCTGATGCAGAAGGCATCAGTTAAATTAATTATTTAGTGTTGTAAATTATGCATCCTCTCAAATCAGAGACACATAACCTATAATTTGTTATTCCTTTAGCATGAAAAGTTCTCTTCATGTAAGAATTTCTCTATTAGGTAAGAAGTGCTGATTTGAAATAAAACCTTTCAATATGGGCTACAGTGAGAAGATTCAATACAGTGAGAAGATAAGCTGAAAATCTGAAAATGATCTCTAAGACAGTTCAACCCCTACAACTTCTTTAAGAAGCTTCCAAGTTCACTGAGTGATGTCCAATTTTGAGTTCCTTACACCTGGGCTGAGAGTGACTCATTTATTTGTTGATTGCTGATGGTTGGCAGCAGGTAGGTTTTGTTATGGCAAGGACTTTAAAGAGCAGCTCCATGTATTTTCATATATTATAATATATATATAATATGTAATATTTTCTTGGACTGTGACTTTTTTTTTTTCCTTTTTCAAAAATTATAACTAAGATACAGGGTTTGAATCCAGACAGATGAAAACACATCTATTCTACATGATTCAAAAACCTAGATATTTGTATACCTGTAACAACATTTTAAGCCTTTTCAATGCAAAATATCACATCATCAATTTAGTCTCATTTTTGTGTACTGTGCACTCAGTGTTGTTGGTACAGGGTTTAAAGTAAATGCATATTCTTGGTTGGCTAAGATGTTGGAATTTCTTGCAGACTACTTTTATCTTCTAGAAGAGAAGTGGATAGAGATTGTTTTAGTTTCTGACTAAAAGAAAAAGTATATGAAATGGGTGAAAGGTTCCTAGATTTTAGTTTAAATGTGGGATTTTTGTTGATTGAAAAGTGGATTGTTCCCAGGCTTTCTGCATGTGCAATTCATGTACATAACCTATATTTTGAACATACTGTGAGGTGTGGAGCCACTTTAAAACTGAGAGGTCATACTGATTAATTTTGATGTTCTGACTTTCAACGTTTTTGTTAAGAAAAAAATGCTGCATTGCTAAATATTGTAGCAGTCTGAGTTTTAGTGTGAATAAAGAAATAGGAACAGGTAATGGCTGTGTTCTTCAATTTGTTCAGAGACTCGTCACCAGATCAAGAAAAAGAAGAGCATAGGATGATGACACTATAGTTACTGGCACAAATCCTGCATTCCTTGTAGGTTTTTTCTCTAAGCTGAAGCAATGCTTTTTTCTTTCTACCATAAAGCACTTTAAAGGTGCTCATGTGCATATTGGTATTGCACTCTTATTTTTGATCATTTTTCTTTTTAAAAAAATGAGTTTTTCACTAGTTCTTACAAACTCAGCAGGGCAGACAAGGTCTATGAGCTCTGTTCTGTATGTGAAATATTTGTATTTGCTCCAGAGCACAGCTCATGTTTCTGAGGCTTTCTCAAGGAAAGCTCAGTGCAAACCACAAGAAGCTGCAGGCAGTGAGTCAAAATTATAGAAAACAGCTGAATTCTTCCACCTCTTTGGCTCTGTTAAGAAGCTCAGCTGTTCAGTGCTTATAATGGTCAGTGTCAAAATAAGAATATAGTCAACCAGCTTGTACAAGCTTTCTGTACATGTAGACATACAAGTTTTGGTATAATTTTCTGCTTCTGTTCTTTTTATTCATTGTAAGTTTTCCTGTTTGCTTGTTGACCTTAGAAACATTATTTTGTAATGAACTAAAAAAATATTTTTTAATGCACTTCTTTGAAAAGGATGACCTGATACGTGTTAGCAATTTCTGTTCCCAGTTTTCTGTTTGGTTTATTACTGTTAAAGAAACTGCTTAAGATAAGTACGTGCTCCCTATTTTTTTTTTAATCAGGTTTCTCTGAATATAATGCTGCAAAAAGAAATCCCTCTCATCAAACCATTTTTTCTTTCATTTCATATAACAAAAGATTATAACCTTATCTCATAATTTAGTACTATATTCTCTGTAGTATAAATCTTTATAATGTTAAACCTTAATATTTATTACATGTTCCATCTTGCTGCTGTCATTCCTATTAGTGCTTTGCTTAGCAAGACCGAAATAATACTTCTGCTCTTTAGAGTGCTGGAGAAGATGGAAAAAACTCCTTGTGCAGAAATCAGAGGAAAGCATAACTTATCTATTATGGAGCAGGAGGATTAAATACATGGCCATAAACACCTTGCAGTCACGGGTACTGAGTAGAGGCTGCTTCTGCTTGCTTTAATAAATCCTTTAAATACGCTTTCCATCTCTCAGTGATTCCTGACATAGCTTTTATGCTGTTCTTGTGCATCTGCCTACATCTAAATTTCTGGTTATTAATATTTTATCTGGCTTATCACTGCACTCGTGTCCCTGGTTCAGAAGATGATGATGTGCCACATGTTGGTGCTTGTTAAGTCTGCACGAGGCAGACAAAAGGGCAGATATCTAGTTTTAGAATCTAGCCTCTGATTTCCTTTTCTAGAAGGTGTAGAAAACAGTGAAGTTTGTGAATGATTAATGAGGTGATTGCATTTTATGGGTTTTGAGACCTTGGTTCAATGGCCAAGCAATTTTGGGAACTTGTTCTAACTTTTGTATGCAGTGCTTCAGGGACTAGGTCAATGCTATTGAAGTAGCACTCACGAAGTGACCTCCTGGAAAGTCTGCTCTGTCTGCAACTGCTCTATTTCTTTTTTTTTTTTCTGCTGTAGAAATCTGAAGACTTGAATGTTCTGGTGACAACAGCCTGCTCAGCCACTTTGAAGTTTTTCCTGTTTAGTTATTTACACTAGACATTTACTGCTGGATTAGGTTATGTCATTTAAATACTAAGAGTTGAATTGTCAGACCTTACATAAGAGAACATAAAATGATGCCTCTATGCTCACATTTGGCCCTAGCAAGCTCATTTCCATGCCTAACAAACAGCACTTACACATCTCCATACAAGCACTCCTGTATTTGCAGATGGTGTAAAGTTAGAGAAGAAAGGATACTACCATTTGCAGAATTTTATTGCTTATTATGGATGAAGAGAGAGAGATATGATAATGACATAACCTTGGCTATTTTTGAGTCCTGTTTTTTTGTTCCACTAAGAAGGAATTGTTACTCAGCTTACGTTGGTTTTGAAAGCTGACAGCAATAAAAAGTTGTGTGAACATTAGATACAAAGGAATAATGAAAGAAAATAGAGTTTATTTTGGTAGCTATTTTGCATTTCTTTCAGGAATACTTTATCTGAATGAGCGTTATAGTCAGAATTGTTTGCTGAACTACATATTTTAAGTTCAGTGCTAGTAAACACAAAGTGCAAATTTTGGACTTCTAAGTGGGGCTGTTTTCAACAAATGTTTGGTGGAGGAAAATCTCTGGGGTCATCCTGATGAAATTTTTTTTTTTTTTTCCTCCAGTTGATCCAATATATGCCTGTAAAATAATTTTATTTTGTGGCACTAAACCATGTTACTTGGGTGACGGAGGTTTTGAAAGGCTTTGAAAATAAAGTAATAAACATTAAAGCAGAAGATGCAACTGATAGTGCAATGTCATGCAAATAGAGAAAAACACAGCTTATGGAAATTGCAACTGTATCTGAGTCCAGGCCTGAATGGGGTTCAGGAGTTCAAGGAGAGAGCGACCTGGGAGTCTGGATTGCCAGGAAGCTGAAGAGGAGCCAGCAGTGTGCCCAGGTAGCCAAGAAGGCCAATGGCATCCTGGGCTGGCTCAGGAACAGCGTGGCCAGCAGGTCCAGGGAAGGGATTCTGCCCCTGTGCTCAGCCCTGGGGAGGCCACAGCTTGAGTCCTGTGTCCAGTTCTGGGCCCCTCAGCTCAGGAAGGAGATTGAGGTGCTGGAGCAGGTCCAAAGGAGGCAACTGGGCTGGTGAAGGGATCCAGCACAAGTCCTATGAGGAGAGGCTGAGGGAGCTGGGGGTGTTGAGGCTGGAGAAGAGGAGGCTCAGGGGAGACCTCATCACTCTCTACAACTCCCTGAAAGGAGGTTGGAGCCAGGGGGGGTTGGGCTCTTTTCCCAGGCAACTCTCAGCAAGGCAAGAGGGCACAAGAGGTCTCAAGTTGTGCCAGGGGAGGTTTAGGTTGGACATTAGAAAGAATTTCTTGATGGAGAGGGTGATCAGGCATTGGAATGGGCTGCCCAGGGAAGGGGTGGATTCTCCATCCCTGGAGATATTTCAAAAGAGCCTGGATGTGGCACTCAGTGCCATGGGCTGGGAACTGCAGCGGGAGTGGATCAAGGGTTGGACTTGATGAGCTCTGAGGTCCCTTCCAACCCAGCCAATTCTGTGATTCTATGATTTCCCAACTCTCTGCATTGCCTGATGTCATTAGATTTGCTGATGCCCACTTGCTGCACACTCAGAAAAGAGATCTATTGAACTGTACAGGAAATCAAAAGCAGTTTACTGCCACACACTGTTAAGACAAGATTTCCTTTCTGCCTCTCATTATTTGTCTTGGTAAGAAACAGAGTTGCCAGAAGAAATCTGATTAGAGATTTTATAAACTTGTAAAAAAGCTGGCAATGCATTGGGTAACTAGAGCTAGAACAGGGCTGCTTATCCTCAGTAGCCTGGAGAAATTCCCTTGCAGAGTTGTCTGATTGCATTACTTTCTTACACCTGAGTTTTATGACCATTCTTGCTAAAATGTAGGTGCCAAAACGTCTCACCTTAAGAATCTTAATAAAGTGAGAAAATTGGTTTGAAATGAAAAAAGTCTTTGAGGTGGCTCACATGACTAGGACTCACTGATAGAGCAATTCTGCTTGCCAGGGGGCAGAAGGGTTTGTTCTTTGGGAACTCTAAATCTTGCATCATGCAGGAATTGCTGCTCACATCCCGTTGCTCCAGCCAGCCAAAGCTTTATTGCTCTGGACAGGATCCCTTCTTTTCCATTCTCAATGAAGCAAATTTTCCAGCTGGATCTTTGTCATTCTCTTTCCTCAGCGTTTCTGCTAAACCCACGATTCCCTAAAGTTTGATTGATTTGCTTCCCAGGTGTCTTCCTAAGGCAGTTCCATGTGTTTGACAACTCTCCTGATCATCCCTCTGCTCTCTTTGCTGTCTGTACATACCCACTCATCTCTGGAGCTGGCAACTTTCACTCTGATTTCTCTCTAAGACAGCCTGGAAGTTCTCACTGGGACAGTGACAGCTCTAATTTGTAACAGGTTTTATTTATTTCCTGCTACTAATGAATTAGACTTTGAATGTTGCACCAAAAAAAGTAGTTGTAAGTGCATTTTTTAAAGTGATTATTTTTAAGAGGTGATGAAAATCGCAAAACTGAATTTAATGTACTCTGCCTGGAATTTGAAGGCAGGATATGTTGTAATACTCATAAATATACAAAGAAACACACTGGTTCTGAAATCTCCAGGTATCCACAGAAGCATTACATTGCTAATTTTTTTTCTTGAAATCTTAAATATTAGTTAACATTTTAAGTTGACGTTGATAGTGCTTAGATAAGTGAATCCAGAAGGTGGAAGCAACCTGAAGTATGTTTCTATTATTTAAAAATATAATGCTAAAATATAAGAATTATATGTATAGAATGAAACCCCATGGCAGTGTCCAGGATAATTTTTTCTCAATGCTTTCCTTATCAGAAGAGCATTCCTATTTTGGATTGTTTGAGAATTTTGCTGCTACTAATAATAACAAAACCCCCAAACTGTTACTCTTTGTCCATTCATTATTGTATTGTAGTTCTCACAACGTTTGGGGTCGTGCTCCCACACCTCTTGGCTGGAGTAAGAAAACCTTCAAGATCTGTCAAACTTTTAAAACATCAACTTCCAAAGTTCCAAACCCAGAAACCAGCATAAAGAATTTAAGTGGGCCTAATAATATATGTGTCAATCTAGGAATTCCCTTTCTGCTCTGCCAGAAAGTTATTCTGGTGTCTACTGTCTGCTCCTTATTTCGATTTGAAAGAAAATAATTGGGGCAAAGAAGGGAATCAATAGCTTCATTATCTAAAGAATATTGGGGAAAATTGCAGAGCAGATGGGCATCTGAAATAATTGTAGGACATGATTTCTATGTTGAAATCATCATTTTTCTGACACTGCCCAGTTCAGTACATAGAAGATGAAATGGTTTTATCTTGCAGTGGTTGACTGCATGTAACCGAGGGAGCAGTAAAAAAGAAAGATTTCTATTTCTGAATATTAACAATCCCCTTACTGTGTTGAGAATGGAGTATTTACCTCTTGCACGGAATAATTTAAAGGGGAGAGAATCTGCAGCTGATTTGCTGCTCAAGGATGTCTGACAAGCAAAGCAGGTAGGGGCACCAGGATTTTCTCACTGGAGTATAGGAAATGAATGGCATGTGGCAATCATTGATATGGGTGGATTTTCAAATGTAGGGAATGAATATGTGTGGGATGCAGGTGAGCAGGGAAAAGGGCACAACACTTAGGTTTGGAAACTTCATAAACTTAATCTATTCTGAGAATAACTGGGAGATGATGGGGTGGGGGGAAAGGGGTGTGCTGAGCTGATGAACATCTTTGGCACAAATAAGGTAGAAATTTTTTCTGAGACAAACTGCAATAAAGTATCCTTTTAATAATAGACAAAGGCTATTACTTATCCCTTTAATTCAGGGAGTACAGGAAAAGCAATCACGAATGTTTGAATTAGAAAAAGAAAGTATTTCAACAGTTGATTTTGCTGTATCAATCTCTACCCAAGTACTTTGGGTATTCATTCTGTCCTCTCATACCAGATGAAATTATAATTTGTCAGCTTTGTCTAGTCACAGATAAACTACATTCACAATTTTATAATGTGTATCATAACACCTTTTTTCACCTGGGGGTAATTTTATAATATCTCAGTCAAAGATACATATAAAACTTTCCATTGTTTGCTGCATTATAAGTGTCTGGAGATACCAGAGATTCAGATGTAGTGTATGCGTTCACCTTTTACTTTGCAGGTTTGTTTTTTTTTGTGGTAGGAAAAGAGATTTCTACCAAGTATACTTCCAACAGAGCTTTTAATAAACACTGCTGGTACAACAGCCCTTTCAGTCATCTTTGGATGTGAAATGCTCCTCAGAGAAACCCTGGCCAGCAACCATCTCTCTCTTGGCTTGAGCTTTATACTGGACAGCTGATTAATTAGGTTCCCTTCTCCTGGGTAAACTGAGTCTAGTGCTTTTTTTTTTTTTTTTTTTTTTTTTTTTTAACAACCTCATTGTAATAGTAGTCGTTTAATTGAGAAATATCCCTGTGAAGTTTAGGACCCAATTACTAGGCAGGTCAATGTGTACTGTCCTTTACCATGGATGTCAGGTGAGCTTGTTAACCATGCACCATATGAAGTAGGATCTTGCTTTAAGAATTATTTCAGGACATGGCAACACCTCACAGGATGCACTGAGATGTCTTTGTTTTCCCTCCTTTTCCTTCCCAGCCTTGCCCTTCAACACCATGACTTGAACTTGGTTTTAATGTGGTTTCTACAGTCCAGCTGATGAAGTAGGTTCCAACCAACCAATCATAACACTGGATAATTTGTAGCTATACTGTTATAAATAGAAGCTAAAAATTTGTTGGATTTGATGCTGTTGTGCTTACTGTTGTTACCACATTAGAGCTGCAGAACTGAGCTTTGGGAAGAAATGCTTAGTTTTGTTACTCTTTTGACTCCAATATAATTACATGGGTTTTCTTACCCAAGAGAATTTTAAAATCTTCCCTGTGATTGAAATTCATTTTAACTCAGAAGATTTCAGCAAATAATGGCAAAGTTAATATGACTAAGAATTTTAAAATATTTCCCATCACCAGCATATCATCTATCTGAATGCATTCCTTTTATTTGAAATCTGTATGACCAAATATAGGGGAAAAAAGCAGAACCAGGATTTATTTATTGGTCAGACCTGGAGACTGAGGACAGATGGAGAAGGCTGAGCAGAGAGTACTCCTGTATCCAGCCAGCCAGCCAGCAGAGCCCTAAGATGTGGTGCCATGAGGAATGAAGATGTTGCTATCTATACCCTGGGGAGCTACTTGTGCAGGAAAGCTGAGTGAGCAGGGGGATCTTGGCTGCCAGAGGTCACCAGGGGAGGCCAGCTCTGACTGTGGCTGCCACCAGGAAATCCACTGAAACCAACAGCTTGGGCAGTGTGGGATGTTGTCTCCCCATCCTTGCCTTTCAGCCCCGTGTGTCCACGTCTCAGTGGCTGCACTCTGCTGTCTGCCATAAAAACCCTTCCTGGGGGACAGGACCAGGCTCTGAGCACATCTCCTTGAGCTGGGTAGAAGGCAGAGTTCCTGCTGAACTGCTCCAGATGATCTATTTTGAAAGATTCTTGTATGACATGGAATTATATTATGAGTGAATTTTACAAGATGAAACATCTCATTCATTTTGAGCTCTTAAAGTTACTTATAAGAAATGTGCATAATATTGAAAAGATTTAATTCAATTTCATGGTCTTAATGAGTATAGAATAGTTACTGCTTTTCAGATATTTCTTACATGCACTGCAGTAAAATATGTTTCCTTTGATCTTTAAAACATAGTATAATTTTCTATATTGGTAGCTAGTGTATCATTTTCCAGATAAATTCAGCAGTTATTCCATTGTCAAGGCTTCCACTTCTGAAAGCTGACACCCATTAGCCACTCCTCCATAATGGCTTGGGGGGGAGGGGATTGAACAGAAAACCAAACTAATGCAGCCATTTTTCAGTCTCATAAAATGATTAAAGCTGATGTAGAACGACTCATTAAAATTGAAAACATTAGGATCATTAAAAAGCCATTAAACCACCTCACTTCTCTGATTTATTTTACAGTAACCTTAGTTGGTCACTGTTTTAAAGTCACAGAATCCTGGGTTTTGCGTCCCATTCTTGGCAGTACATCCCCCATGTAGCAGGAGCACTTTGAAAGTTTTTTAAGGTAATTCCTCAACCTCTGCAGATGCTGCTACTGCAGTCCCTGTGCCAATGTGCTTCAGTTCAAACATGAACAGATCAACTGGAATCTGGACAACTGGTTGCCTACTTAAAGAATAATGTTCAGGGAATCAGGACATGTTGAAAGGAGCTGCACTGAATTCTCTGCTATTACCTTAATGGAATCAGATTTAATTCCAAGTGCTTTGCTTACAAATGACAGCAGAATTTTAAGCAGTGTTTTCTGAAAAATCTGTAATTCTAATACTTTGAAGCATGCTTTAGCTCCCACAAAAAAAAAAAAAAAAAAAAAAAAAAAAAAGACTTTTTCTTTAACCCAACATAGCAATGGAAATCCCAGGCCAGGGGCAAAAAAGAGACCTTTATCACAGTTGTCATTTGATCTTGGCCCTTGGTATTTAAATGACTTTAAATACAGCTGCTGTCCCCTGGAGTTAATTGAAGCTATTCACATACTGAATGAGCAAGCATATTTATTCATTTTCTGTGGAAACCTAGACATTCAAAAGGGCTTCTTATCTTATGAAAAGACTTGAACTTTCAGCAAATAAGAATTAAAATAAAAAATAAATCATCTTGTGTTTTTTTCTCAAAGGAGATTACTGGTACTTTTCAAAAATGTTGGAAGTTGGTGAAAATTAATTATTTTGGAAAGACTGCTCAAATTACTGTCAGCTGACAGACATACTGAGAGGAATAAACCAAATCTATCTGGTTTTAATATACATTTTCTGATTAACTTGTTCATTAGTTGCTAGTTTACAAAATATATCTTCAGAAAAAAGTGTTTTCTAATATTTCTAAGATTAATATTGATTCCTCTTACCAATATTAAGCACTATTTTTTTGAAGCTGCTTGAAAAGTTGTTTTGCTTTGTGACTGTGGATCAGAATTAAACAAGTTAAAACTGATCATTTTGAATTATACTTTATGCTATGGACTGATCTTTATATTCTAAATGTTTTCCTGTAAATTCTTCTGACAACCCCTAGCAAGAAAAAGGAGGGCTGGATGTGTTAATCTTTTAAATTAAGAAATTCAGGACAAGATAGGTGAATGTCTGACAAGGTTGTTTAACTGCCAGAGGAGCCTTTGGACAACATCTGAGGAAAGGTTTGCAGGTTTCTTTGGTCTGCGGTGCAAGTGGGGGGGGGTTAATAGAAACCCCTTCTTCTTTTATGTGCTTCATCCACCAGGATCTTAATAGGATAGAGGGTGTAATTCTGGGTGCTCCTCTGATGTACTTCACATCTGCTGGAAAAGCCAGCTGAAAAGGTAAAGTCTGAGGCTCCTCATTGATGCTCAGTGCTAGAACAATTCACCCATGTAACACAGTGCAGGGGAGCTCAGATCTGACATCTGGGGGCTGCACCAGGTGCTTTACCCAACCTAAAGCTCAGATCTGAAATCTGGGGTCTGTACCAGGTGCTTTACAAAACCTAAAGCTCAGATCTGACATTTGGGGTCTGCACCAGGTGCTTTACCAAAACTTGTCCCTGGCAGTCCTGTGTTACTAACTGCTTTATTCCTGTAAAACAGCCAAGTACCCTATTGCTTTTCCATCCTGATGTTGTGCCTTTTGGCCTTCTGTTCCTGTAGGTTGTTTGACTCGACCTGCAAATCTACTGCAAGCAACGAGATAGGAAGTTAAGTGCCAAAGGTAAGTTCCTCTGGAAACAAAAGCTTCACATCAATCATTTTCTACAGGGAATGGAATGGGAATTTTTTGTATGGTGTTGCTATAGTGAGGATTCATGCCATAGTACTGATGAAGCTGTCATTTTACTGTGAAATGCTTCTGGCTGGAGCTGTGGTTGAAACATGATTTGTTAGAATATTGATTATATTTCTTATAATACCACTTCTTTCCTATGGTCACGTTTTCTAGCTGCTGCATAATCACATATGTTAGTGCCCCAGTTAACTGAATGCCAGCTGCTGGTTAGACTTGCTGTGTTAACACCACAACACAAATTCTCTTTATGTTATTGTCCTCCTGACTGTACTGCTCAAAATTGAGATGGCCTGAGGCTAAATCCATGTTCAGCAAGAGAAATTCCCAGACATTCAAATCTCAGATTTGCTGGGCAGAAATTAAACCAGAATACAAGAGAAGACTGCTGAACCTGGCACACAGTACTCAAATTTGTCCTTTCCTTCAAGCTACTGATGTTTTCAAAATATGGGAATTAATGAATCAAAAGCCCTGGTGTGGTTGACGACCTGTTAATAGCTACTCTGTATGTGTCAAAGATGCCTGTGGATAAGACAAGTAACTATAAAGACTGTATTTTCTAAAGACTGAACCTCGTAAAAAGCAGGATGACACACAGAAAACTCAGCTGAATCTCCTTTCAGCTGGTGACCCAGGTGTCTGAAGCCAGGCATCCTCTGTAGAGGGGTTCCTCTTCACAGAGAAACCAGCAAGTGCTGTGCTTCATTTCAGGACTCTATTTCCCTCTAGCCAGAGATACTCAGTTTTGAGCTGGCAAACTATCTGTTTTTCCTGTGGTTTTCATTTATAGAACATTGGAATTATCCATAATCTTTTGTCACTATTACAATATGATGTTAGATTATAGGGTGAGTTTGAGAAGAAGGCTACAATAATGTTGCTGCAAAAGACCTTAGCTCTCCTCTGATCTGCACAATAGTCTCTGGCTCTCATCATTAATCTAGTAATAAATTAGGGAGGAGAGATCAAAATGTGTCTTTGCACTGGACATGTTAGTTGTTAATTTGACTGCTAAGGCTAATGGATTTTTTTTTTTTTTTTTTTTTTTTTTGCAAAGCTGCAACATGAAAAATGGATGCACTTTGTAACAATGTATATTAAGCACCTCTTCTTTCTGCCCTTTGTGAATTTAAAGTAGCTGCTGTTCCCAGCACACTGCAAGATGGGCAAATTAAGAGATTTATTTTTATGCTAGCTTCTGGAGGAATAGATGCAAGATCATAAAAGGCAGAGTCAGAAAGGTGAGGTCCTAATTTACTTCCCAGTTTTATTTTGGCTGAGTTTTCCATTGCCGAGAGGCATAAAACTTACTGAGTTCTGCTCCGTTCCCCTCACGCTGCTCTCCTATCAAACAGAGGATCCATGGAACACCTCCACAGAGCTCTCTACATGAAATTGTCCTTTTGTACATCTCCTAATCGTCTGCAATGTGTCCAAGCATCTGGTGGTGACAAGCAGACGTCTTTGATTTATTGGCTAATATCCCTGCTTGTTAGTGGATGGTTGAGCAGGAGACTAAAAGAGCATGAAATCAGAGAGAATAAATTATGAAGGCACCGAACTGTGGCATTATAAACCCCTCCTTGTCACAGCTGTGACATCTCCCAGGAAATGTGGGATGAGAGAGATGTTCCCTCTTCAAAGACAGTAGCCACTGTGTTCTGATTTTGAATAAAAAACAACCCCCCCCCAACACAGTTCAAATCCACCAACATCTTACCTAGATGGGAGTAGTATTTTCTCCAGCTTAAGCAATCTGCAACAAAACATTGTGTCTGCTTGGAAATTGAGTTTATTAGCATCAAATTCAAAAACTTGGGGAAATATGGAGGATGCTGGGAGTAAGAAGGATACCTTTGCTGTGAGCCATTTCCTCGAGATGCTACAGAGGAACTGGATCAGTAACCACACTGGAAAAGCCAGGCTTAAGGCTTTGCTTTACAGTTTCAAACTCAGCAGTCTTGCTGAGCAGGAAAGATGCTGCCTGCTCTGCAGAATGGTGCCCATGCCTTGTTCCAGCCTGTGGCTGCAGGAGAGGGGAATCAGCTTTCCAGTTACTGGTGTGTTCTCTTCTGCAAGCAGCATCTAGGGCTGGAGCAACCTTAAATACACTTGGCACTTTTTATCCTCTTAAATAGTGAGTACCTACCAAGCTAAAGAGAGTATGTGACTGAACACAAGATGTCTGGCAGCCTCTCAGGACAGAAATGTGATAGATCTGCACTGTTATTCATTGCTGAGAATTATTTTGAGCTGCAGAGTGGTAAAAATTGTGATTACATGTGATGTCAAATAAACATCATGTATATGCTTGTTCAAGGAATCAACCTGTAGTACAAAAGGCAGAAGATAGTCTTTCACTCCCACGCAGTGGCAAGATGTTAAACTGACTATTGGCAGAAAACCATGCTGTGATTCAGCAGGAAGCCAGTTAAGAGTTGTAATACCTTTAAAGAATAAATATGTCAATTAAGGTAGGTAATGGACAGGTTTGTGTTAAAATATTTATGTAAATATTTTTATCCTCCAGTGATGGACCAAGAACCAGCTCAAATGGGAAAGTAAGGAAGTTTGTGTATGGTTCTATTGACAGGTTGAATTTTACTGTTTCCTTTAAAATTCTGTGGGACTTTTTGCCAGGTTTCTTTTTGCCTGTTCAAAGTTAGATAAAATTTAGCCATAATGAGGAGATATTCCTTGTACTTTTTATGAGCAAAGAACAGTAAGTGGTTATGGCTTCCTGAGAAGTGAAAGGAAACTTGTAAGGGTGCCCACTGGAACTGCTTTGCTCCTGCAAGTCTCTGGGGGTGTCAGCCTTGAGCAGATGCTGTGCATGGCAGAAAGAGGCTGTTCCATCCAAAAACCAGGAATTAGCCAAGTAGTAGCTCTCAGTGAATGAAAGAGGAGCACAATGACATGAGACCTGGAGGATGAAGTAAGACAATGTGGTACTACACAGCAGTTACATCAGAGTGGCCCAAAACCAACAGGGGAAAACAGGAATTCTCTGAATCCTAGAATCCTAGGATTGGCTGGGTTGGAAGGGACCTCAGAGATCATCAAGTCCAACCCTTGATCCACTCCCACTGCAGTTCCCAGCCCATGGCACTGAGTGCCACATCCAGGCTCTTTTGAAATATCTCCAGGGATGGAGAATCCACCCCTTCCCTGGGCAGCCCATTCCAATGTCTGATCACCCTCTCCCTAAAGAAATTCTTTCTAATGTCCAACCTAAACCTCCCCTGGCACAACTTGAGACCTCTTGTGCCCTCTTGTCTTGCTGAGAGTTGCCTGGGAAAAGAGCCCAACCCCCCCTGGCTCCAACCTCCTTTCAGGGAGTTGTAGAGAGTGATGAGGTCTCCCCTGAGCCTCCTCTTCTCCAGGCTGAAGAAAGGGTTTCTGGTTTTGTAACTATTTGCTTATGGTCAGGAAAAAAACCCTTCATAATAATAATAATAATACAAAATGTCCTCTAAAGGTATTTGATAGGTAACATAACAAATTAAAAATACATCTTCTCCTCAGAGAAATGTAGACTGAGGGCTTGGTAAGAGACAGTGACAAAGGATAAAGTAATGATGCCAGTGTTTCAATATCTTTGAGTAGGGTTTTTTTAGTTTTAAACTCTCTGGTTTCTTTTTCAAGTGAGAGCTATTCTGCCTAATAGCTTTAAACGTATGGAATAGGTCTTTAAGGATTTTTTGCATGTTCACTTAATTTCTGAAACATTTCAGCCTGTTTCTTCTTGGATTTACAAAATGAAACAGAGGAAAATCCCCATAAAATATGCATGGACTTTGTAATAATGAACTCCTAAAATCCCTCCTATAAACAAGGACACTGATCAAATATCAAGTATGGATTTTCAGTATGAGGAAAAGGATGACACTGAGTCAGAATTGTCTTTTTTGTTAGACTGTGGCTGTGTCAGCTGAAACATTTGACAGCAAAAGACTTTCAAAAGCCACATATATGCAGAATCTTGCAAACCAAGTGGAAGATAGACTATTAATAGAAAACATAAAACTGAATACCAGCCAAAACAAGTGCTTCATTCAGAGTGTTCAAAAAATCAACTTGTCAAAAATTGTCATAGGCATCAGGATCTTAGTGAACAGACTTTACTTTCTCTGATGTGTTTCTTCTCATAATAGCAAAAATAAAGGGAAAAACGTAAAAATAGGGGTTAGGAAAAGGAAAGTGTCTAGGAGAGGAGACTTTAATTTCCAGATTTGCTCTTTCAAAAATGAGAGCCCCTTCATTTAAGATTATGGAACTCAGGAGTACCCAGTCCTGCCAAAGACTGAGTACAACTTGTACAGGGCACTTGCTTATTTTTTCAGTCACCAGGTGTAAAATGGGAATTTTAACTGAGTTATCCCTTGATGCAAGCTTATTTTTGGTTTCACCATCTCTACAGCTGTTTGTTGTTTGATGGAATGTGACTCAAAAAGAAAATAGAGCTCTACTGGTATCCTTCAGCTCATTTAAGCCCTAAAATACTTTGTGATTTAGCACTTGTATGGGTAAATGGTTTGAATTGCACATTGTCCAAAAGTCTTTGAGCAACTGTCAGGAACAATGGTTGCTTTTGAAGAAAATACATACTTTCCTTAGATGTCTACTTACTTGTTTTGACATATGAGCAATCCTGCTTCTTTAGAGGAAGCAGAACATATGTTTCTGAAGATCAGAGCTAACATGCACTTTATCTTGAGAATTCAAACCTATTTCACTATCTGGGGATAATAATTTAGTTTTATCTAGATGATTAGTTTTCATTATCTGTTTGTGATCAGATTATATATTCTGAAGGAGTTAAAGAGGTGGAGATGATAGAAATGGATAACTCAGTGGTTAATATTACTTTTTTTTTTTTAATCACTTAAATCACCTTGGAGAGCTTGAGTTGAGCTGTTTGAGTGCCTGAGCTGAGAAGAAGATGTAAATCTAGGTTCACAGCAAGCCAACTCAGTTGGGGTCATGTGCTGTAGATAATTCAGTTTACATAGAACTGTGAAGTGTCACGGAGTCAGAAACTGTATAGGCATTTGATATATTTTATCCAATACGTAATGAGGAGGTGGTAAACTCCAAACATCTTTTCCTGAATCAATTTCTAGTCAAAACCAGAATGAAATTTGTCCTCCAGTAATTCAGTTACTGAATTATTTGTTGGAGGCCTCAGAAGCTGTTACTTACTTCCCAATTCTTCTTTCATATCTCATTGTTCTAGGGAGTGACATCCCCCAAGATGGGATGAGAGTCCTCTTAATAGCTGTATGAACAACTCTCAAGGTTTGTGGGCTTTTTAAGAGTCCATAAATGACCTTCTCAGCACTGATGCCATGAATAATTTTTTTCTTTTCATTATTCCTCTCATAAATCATGAATTAAAGAAATCCTGATCATAGTGTAGCTGGTGGAGAGATGCACTTTGAACAGGCAGTTGAAAGCAGGCATTTCCTTCAAGATGCTCTGACACGTTCTCTGAAGTGGTTTATCTGCACTGATTGCATAGGATGTCTAGTGCCCAGACTTCCTCTGCTCTGGCATCTTACTTCAGTGCACACTTCAAAAAACACTACTTAAAATGCACGATTATTCATGGTTTTGTTTTTCACAGTTGCTAGACAGTGAATGAAACACCCTGCCAGAGAAGAATGGCAGCACATCATGCTGATGTGACACTGAGGTGTCTGCTCTTTTACCTAATAATTAGGGTTCTGGAGAAAGCACTTGGGCTAAAGTTGTTCCAGACAGTTCAAGAGCTGCATCTGCTTCAGCCCGTGGCAAACTCTCCCTTGATATCTCTCAAGATATCTCTGGTTGATATGATTCATTAGTAGTTCCTCATCCTTCTGATTGCATAGACAAGCTTAATGACATCCCACAAGTGCAGACCCCTCCATCAAAGGGCAAAAGTATTTCATAGAATCATAGAATTAGCCGGGTTGGAAGGGACCTCAGAGATCATCAAGTCCAACCCTTGACCCGCCAGTGCGGTTGCTAAACCATGGCACTGAGTGCCACATCCAGTCTTTTTTTAAATGTCTCCAGGGATGGAGAATCCACCACCTCACCGGGCAGCCCATTCCATTGCCTGATCACCCTCTCCATAAAGAAATTCTTTCTAATATCTAACCTAAATCTCCCCTGGCACAACTTAAGACTGTGTCCTCTTGTCTTGTTGAAAGTCACCTGGGAAAAGAGACCAACTCCCACCTCGCTACCTCCTTTCAGGGAGTTGTAGAGAGTGATGAGGTCTCCCCTGAGCCTCCTCTTCTTCAGGCTGAACACCCCCAGCTCCCTCAGCCTCTCCTCATAGGATCTGTGCTCGAGTCCTTTCACCAGCCCAGTTGCCTCCTTTGGACCTGCTCCAGCACCTCAATCTCCTTCCTGAGCTGAGGGGCCCAGAACTGGACACAGGACTCAAGCTGTGGCCTCCCCAGGGCTGAGCACAGGGGCAGAATCCCTTCCCTGAACCTGCTGGCCACGCTGTTCCTGAGCCAGCCCAGGATGCCATTGGCCTTCTTGGCCACCTGGGCACACTGCTCGCTCATTTCTATGCTGCCAAGCCCCTTACCTTGTACTGGTTTGTTGGAGAGACAATTCAGATTTATGGTAGGATTTCAGCTTTCTTTTGAAGTCAGAGAAAAGGCTCCGTTCCATGGGAAAGCTTGCACATCAGGTATTAGTCACTCCAGCTTCTTGGCAATTAAAACGTTACTCTTGCAAAGTCCTGGAGGTTTAGGAACAGACATTTCCTGTATACTCCAGTGAATGCAAGTGTAGCCATGTGCAGCCGTGTGTGGTGAATCTGTCAGAACTAACAGCAGGAACTTGGATAAGAGTTCTCCATCAATAAACCTGTTGGATAGCTCAAGGTCTTGGAATTGTTATTATAAGTGGCATCCAGTGGGGATGCTGCTGTTAAGGGTCTGTCAGGTTTCACCAGGCACACTCATCCCCAGGGATTTATTATAGCTCAGCTTTACTGGGCTGTGTTAAGGCTAAAACCGTAGCCAGCAACTTGTCAGCACAGCCACAATTTTTCTCTCCTGAATGATCCAATTTCTTAGTTTAAGAAACGGAGAGGGTGAGGATCAAGACAGGATGTGTTCTCTGAGCATTGGAGTACAGAGGGGTGACAATCATTAACAGCAATTAATAAGAATGAACATTGCTCTTCCAGGAGAAGGGATGCCTTTCACCATGAAGTGCAAATCAACAGAAGGAGGTGGGTGGGTGGCAAGAAAACCAAAACAGACTGCATAAAGGAATTCCTTCCTTCAAAGGAATTATATTTTTAGACAGAAATTTCTGTATGACTCACTATTTGGAATATAGAAGAGCTACTATTTTTGATTTTGCCTCTCACTAAGAAAATTTACTATGGCATTTACCAGCCTTTCCATTGATAATAACCAGTGACTGGAAGTTAGGCACAAAAACATTCATTTCTCATTTATCTATCTCATTTCTCATATCTCATTTATCTATCTATGGAATTTAGAATTGCCACATTGTTCAAGTTTAGGGCTTTCTGTTTTTATGACTGGTCACAGAGGGAGAAGATAAAAGTGCTTGGAGATGAGGCAGCCAAAAAGCACTGGTGGTTATGTTGCTGAGCCAACACCTGATTGGGAAGCAGAGGTATGGATCTCTTTTACTGAGAGCAGTGTGAATAGCCAGGGCATATTTACATCCTGTGGATGGAGCATTAGCTATTTATACTGTTCTCACACGTGGAGCTTTAGCAATGTTTCTGCTGTAACTGCAGGACTTGTTGATAAGTAGGATGCTGCAGTTGTACAAAAATAAAGGTGCTGTTTCATAGTTTCCTTGTAATCCTTGTGCTTCCTAGATGAATACCAAAGTGTGTTGGCTGCTATAGACTGCTGTAGAATCCTGAAGAGAATATTTGTCTCAAAACAGCTGCCCTGAGAAAATGGACATTGCACTTGGGTGGAGGCCTCACTCAGAAGCCATCTGGAGTCTGTTCTCTCCAGGGGAGACCCTCACTTGGGGACCCCCCTGATAAACAGGGCTCTATTCTCACCGGAGCAGCCCCTCCTTTAGTGGCCACCCTGATCATCTCTGTCCCTGCAAGGGGAGCTGTGTCTGATGGGCACCTGCCAGGCAGGACACTGTCCTGAGGGACAGGGGAGCTGTACCCTGCAGAGTGACCTCTGGTGTGTGCCCCGGGGAAAGCCACTGAAGAGGGAGCATAAAGATGGGATATTGCTGTGTCAGCCCATCTGGAGGGGCCCAAGTGAACACCTGGCTTTGCAAGATATGACAAAAAGGGGGGGTCAGGCAGCTTAAAAGAGGCACACTCAAAATGTTGGGTCTGTGCCCACCATCCAAGGATCACAGTTTCCTATCAAGATCATCACTGGATCCAAGGGGTCGTGATATCTTTTCTATCTCATCTTTATCTTTCTCTCTCTCCTGTCTCTGTTTCTAACTTTTTCTCGGCACATGAGGGTCACATAGTTTGTAACTTCTGTAAGTTTTACTGCCTGGTGCTTTAAGTTGTGTTAGTTGTAACCTGTTGTTTTGACAGCTTCCTTAAGTTTTGTTGTTAGATTGTAATCCTTTGCTTTGAGAGTACCATCATTTCTAATTCTGCTCATTGTAATCTGACGTGCTTTACTTAAAAGTGAGTAAGATTATAAAGTTGTGTAAACCCAGGGTAAAAATCCTGAGTACCACACAGAGAATTCCCAAACTTAATCCCACCGAATGGGTTGTTAAAAGAGATGAATTAGAGGAGGAGGAGGAGGATTGGGCCCAGCTGCACCCAGGTTCTTCTCTGAAGGAGTTCAGAAAGCAAGGGGGTTCAGTCTGAATCTCCCTGGGTTGACCCCCAACTCTGGGGAGCTCTACCCTCTACCTGTACCCACTCTGTGGGATGTAATTCCATGCCTACTCTGTGGGACAGGATATGGAACATGATAAGGTTTGGGGTACATCAATTAGAGAGCCCTTTGACATCAGAGAAATTTCTACTTCTCATTGAGTAAGGAACTAAACTACTGGTTCACTGATGTGTTAAATCCCATTGCTGCTTTGCCAACAAAGACAAACAGGAGGCTTTGTATTCATTTGACATCCTTCTCACCTGCAAATTGCTGCCTACCAGTTCCTGTATGCACTCACAAAATTAAAAAAAAGGACATCTAAGAAAGTCCAAACATATATTGATGTATTGTTTGCTGCTTTTCTTAAAAAAATATTGCTAATTTTTTACTTTCTATCAGTTTGATCTTTTCCACTATAATTTCTTCAGCTGCAGATGGATACCCTACATGCTTTCCTAGTATGGGTGGCTGGCTCTATGTGGGCTGTTGGTATAGGAATTTGGGTTATTCCTATTAGGACAGCGTGGTAAGGGGCCCAATAGCCTAAGATGGTCTCTGCAGTAATTTAAGCCTATGACAGGATAGAGATTTAGTCCAAACAGATCAAAGGTTTGCTTTTAACCCTCCCTGCCCAAGGCAAGCTCCACTACACAAGTAAATCCTAGACGAAAGTTTATTCAGCTGGTTAAATCTGGCTTTTTTTTGAAAATCCATCATTCCCAACCCTAAATAGCACAACTTTTCTGTCTTACTGGAGGAGGTAAAATGTATATTTCAGCACTGCTGTAGACAATGCATATGGCTCAAGTTTTGTATGATAGTGGCAGCGTGTCATAGAGAGACTGATGTAGCAAATGGACATTCTGGTAGTCTTTGGTTTGAACTTATTTTGTTTATTTGTATCTGGTATAGATCAGAGTGCCAGGAGATGTCTGGGCTACAAGGTCCCTGGCTTGGGGACAACTTTGAAGGCTGGGGGTGCTTGGAAGGAGCTGTTGTTCTCAAAAAGGCTTTGTAGAGGTGCATCTACAGCAAAATATAGCTGAAATATTTGCATTTTACCCTAGTGCAGTCTGGAAAATATTTCTGAAAACAAAACTAAATTAGTGGAACTAAAATGTAATTTTTCAAACTGTTGAGGCATTTCTATGGTAGTTATACCAGTACATGGGAATGTTGTTCTACAGTTTACCATTTATTACACAAATGTGAAAGAGTTTAGAAGTGGAGTTAGAGGATGTATGCTCTAATGATTAAAAACCAAACAAGATAAACCTAGAAGAAAACTAGCTATGCCCTTCGGGGCATTTATTTTTTGTGAGTGAAGACTATTTTAAGAACACCATCAATTTATGTTTTGGAAAAATGTAGAAATTAGATTATTCTTTTTCTTTTGCCCATGTAGATGGTTAACATAGTGCTTTGTAATAGTTTTGCCAAATATTTATCAGCTGCAGCTGAGTGATACATTTTTTATCTACTTAAAAGTTCAGGATGGGCAATGTGCAATGGCTAGAGAATCTTCAGCTTTATTTAATCACTTCAATCTGCATTTGAAAAGTAATTCATCATGGAAAGTCAGTGGGGTATAGAGAGCACTAATTGCAGCAAAATATCAAGGACAGTTTTCCTCTGTCTTAATTAAAAATTAATGAGCAAAGTTATTTGCAAATGCATGCTGCAGGGATGGACTTGTCTGTCCAAGTTTTGTAAATACTGGCACCGAGTGTCAAAATAAAACACCTTAATTGATTTATACAGAAATAGTTTAAAAAGAGTGCACCTGGAGTGACATTTCTCTAGCTTTTTATAGAGTAGTTTCCTGATGAATTATTTATAAAGAGACTTGGCCTGACCTTTCTTAATTACACAAGTGATTGTTTCCAAACTAATCAATTTTGAAAGTGAAGTGAATTCTCTCCTCTGTCAGTCCTTACTACCTGAGCAAGGAAATGGAGTAAGAAATGCATCTTTTGATAGAAGTTCCTACTGTATCTATCAGTGGAATGTGAATAGAAGCCTTAAAGTTACAAGTGAGCTCAACAGGATGGTACTTCTCATCTCAGCTGTGGATTACTGAGGAATGTGAGGAAGGAAGGAGTAAGAAAGACTGGGAAAAATCCCCAGTCAGTACTTATTTTTTAGCTCCTAGCCATAAGGCATATTGAGTACATAAAGATGCCAGAGAATGAAGAGGCCAGATTATTTAGTACTAAGAAGTTGCTGGAATTTAAATGCTCTGCAGCCTGTATTCAGTATCTCAGAAACAAATAAATAAGACAAGAAGAAACAATTCCAATAAAAACAATTCCAATAAAATAATTTTTTTGCCTATGACTATATACCCATTTATTTCTTCAATATTTTTTATTTAAGTAAATATATATTAGATTTATAATGCTCAGTTTTTAAACAAAAGCAAACGAAAAAGCCAAGGGCACCTGAAGCTTTGGAGTTAGCAAAATAAAAGTGTAATGAGTAACAGCAGCTGCTGTGCAGATGGAGGAAAGCACCTCGTGATGAGTGAGATGTGGAAATGCTCTTGCTGAGAGCTGTGGCAGAGAAGTTGAATAGAATTCATTCTGAACTTCTACTGAACCATGGATTAAGTGAGAAAAGGTGAGCAGAGACAAAGAACTGATTGAGGTAAGAAGGAAGAAATAAGGTCTGATTGAGGAAAGCTCTGCAATATGTTCAACTTCCCATTAAGTTTTATCAGATTTAATCTCTTTCCTGTATCAGATGTATATTTACATTATGCATTCCTGGAGTTTATATTGAGAAAATGATTTTGTTATGTACTCACTGAATTCATCACATGTAGTTTATTTTCTAAATATTTCAATTATACTTTGAAATCTTCCACAAACTTTGGATTAAAAAAAAAAAAACAACCAAACATGTTCATGATTGACAAAGTGTTTGACAAAACAATTCTCTGAGTAATTTTCAGTGGTTTCCTGTCAGATTAGAAAAATGTATCAGGTAGAGTTCCAGACAATATGTGGCATAACTGAACATTTCCATTAGACACAGAAAATAGAAATGAGAGTGACTGTGTTTCATTTCTGTGTGACAGCAGATGTGTACTTGGATACCTGATGACAATTCAGAGTGATTTTGAGATTCTTGAAAACAACTCCCCCAGATTACTCAAGCTGTGTCATTTGCAGTACCACGTTCTGCACCCAACCATAGAGATTCATCCTCACAAATCAAGGCTGCAGAGTTACAGGATGAAGGACAGGGATGTAGTAAAGGATGTAGGACCAGTAATGAGGTTAGCAGGTGAAGATGTCTTATTTTCAAATTTTTATGGAGGATTTAATGTCATGGGGGGTGTATTCATGTAGAACTGGAAACTATCTGTAAAAAAAAGTCAGTGAACCATGAGGCAGTCTTGGCAATCTTTGCCAGTAAAGCCTGGGGAAGAATATTCTGCCTGATTTTGGGCACCACATGTAAAAGAAGGACATAGCCCCAGGAAGCAGAACTGAATGGTTAGAAAACTTTACTGAAAATGTCACACTTAAAAAGTGGAACTTTTTTTATTTTTGTGTACACTGAGTGGAGACTTCAGATGCATGATGAGCTGAAGTGAAAGGAAAGGCTCTTCTCTGTGACTGTGGTAAATGGATAGGTACACTGAGCTGGACATGTGGTAAGAAATTCTGAGCTCTTAGAGGTACCAGAGTAGCTTTCCTGTACAGGCTGTGTGGTCTCACCAGCTTTGCAGTAGCAGGTTAGTACCAGAAGTTAGCAGCTGGCCTCCTGGCATTCCAAAATGTCCTTTCCTGCTTTTTTCACATTGAATCCTCTAAGAAGTAAGTTGGCTGATTATAGTGTTCCTATGAGAACTTAAGAACATAAATGTCTGCAGATGAATCTTTGTCTAGTGAAGGCTGTAGTTCCCATTATAATATCTAGAAATAATAATTATTATGCAAAGAGAAGCTAGGGTTGGCTTTTAGAGTGATACCTGTTCAGTGAAAAGTAGGGACTGCCAGCATGCTGGCTTTCAGTGTTTCCCAGGAAGACACCAGTGTTGCAGTTCCAAGGGGAAATTAACCAGCTTGATCTGTCAGTAAGAAAATGTAATCATGGTATGAGTTTTGCTAAAGGATCTAAACTATTTTCTTTGCGTTGTTGAGAAAAACATAATTTAATGTCAAATGCTAAAACTCTTTCTGGTAAGAGATAAGAGATTAGAATAAGCACTGAAAGAGTCCAAATATTTCTCACCTCAGGTTTTATTCTGTTAGGTAAGAGAGAACAAAATCTTAATGCTTTCCTACTAGTATGGAAACCTGAATAATATAAAGTGTGTATTATTCTTGTATGTTCTGGGACTTGTTATGGTGCCTCCATCCTGTTGTATGTACTTGTCCCCCAATATTAATGCTCTAATATTAATGTCACAGGCCTTGGAGGTTGCTGGACCTTGTAATTTATTTATTTGGTTGGTTTGTGGTGGTTTTTTTGTTTCCAATGATAAAAGCAAAAGCTTTCTGCCTCCTTAACATTAGTGTAACTCTTCACATCGACACAAGATACCCAAAATTACAGTGTCTTCTGTGTCATTTTGCTGAAATTCTGTGTCTTCTGCTGAAATTTTTGTCTTCAATTAAAAAAGAAGAATCACCCGAGCCTCTTAATTGGCTGCTTCTCTAGGCAGGATCATCTTACCTTCCCATGGTCTCTGAACTTAGAGTTTGCCTGAGCACGGCCCAGGGAATTGTTTAAACTGTTACGCAGAAAAATTTAAAATAATCCAATGGTGAAGGTCTGTTCAAATAGATTTGTGCAATGTGCACTCAAGCAAACCAAGCCATTGCTTATGGGCAAAGCAGCAGTGTTTGTTTTGTTGGTTTGCTCCTGGCACTGCTTCCTCCCCTCCTGACTTTATCATTACAAATCAGGGAGCTCAGTGTGGTTGCCTGAGCACTGACACTGCCTGGGGCTGCTGGAGATCTGGAGACATTCACCAGGAAGCACACTCCATCAGCCTCCCTTCTTCCATGGGCATGAACCATTTGCCATATTTATTTCATGTGAGCAAGCAGGAGACATGACTTCCCCTTTTATCTTACAGTTGCAGCCCTACCCTTTTGTTAAACATTTCCAGGCCACTCGTGTCACAAACACATTTGTACAGCTCTATGGGACAGCAGGGTAGAAGGTTCTGTTCCTCTCGGGCCTCAGTCACACTTAGGAGCATTCAGGACTAGGCAGTGAAAAGGCAGTATGAAAGGAAGTTTTTTCTCTAATACAATAAAGCATTTTTAAAGCCATTCTGAAATGAGGAAACATGGATGTTCTCGTGGGCTTTTCCTGTATGGCACTGCTGAGCAGCTGCTCAGTTGTGTGTCTGAACATTGGAATCCAGATGTGAGTGGCAGAAAAAGAATTGAGTTTTCAGAAACTACTGAAGAAACTTTGAATTTCTTGTTTCCTTGTATATTATGTAAATAAGAGCTCATGGTGACATTTATCCTTCAGAAGAAAGGTACACAGACACTACCTAAGCTCTCTGAGCAATGTATCATTCAAGATACTGTCTCCACCTATACTGGTAGAACAATAAGGACTTTGGAGAGAAAAGGTGTTAAAAGTGAAATTTGTCAGATTTAAGCCAGCACTTCCTCCCCATGCAAAAACTGAACATTGGACTTTGTTTACCCCCAATTATGTGTGTATTTTTTCCTTCAGTTTAGCACTTAGTTATGCAGATCATGTTCTTTCAGGTGTGTAGTAATCCCATTTGAAAGTAGGAAGCCACACTCAAGGAGAAGCCATGTGATAGAGAGGAGAATCTGAATAACTATTAATTTGTAGTGGCAGCTTCTGCATACAGAGCTAAATTTATATAGGAGGTTTTGAAAGTGCCATTTCTGTACTGAAGTTCTTCTATGTACAAAGGATCAAGTCTACAACAATTTTTTTTAACCATATAGCTTTTCTGTAGTTATGGCCATCACTTGATCACTTAATATTCTCATTTCTCTCCATAATGTCTGTAGATACAGACATTCATAATAAAGTTTATTAGAAACTTGTTGCTGATGCTATCTACAGACATTTCTTTGCTGTGAAATGAATGAAACAGAATCCAGAAGTTCTCTCAGCTACCAGAGCTGCTCTGTCCATTTTAGATGCCACAGCATCATCAGCTTGTGCTCAGCTCCAGTTGTTGCCACCACCATTCTCAGGGTGTTTCAGTGCAGTTAATGCATTGAACACAGCATAAAGAGCTACTGCTTGACACTCTGCAGTTTCTCATTTCCACGTGCAGACCTTCCAAGTCCTGATTATTCACTCTCTCCCAGCAGTGTGTGTTGTTTCAGAGAGCCATCCTGCAGCATTTTAAGTACTTGAGCATCTCACCTACTTAAGTTTCCACATTTTTACTCTGTGGCCTCACAGAAACTGTCTGCAGCCAAACTACTTTGTATTCAGTCTTTGCCCCATGCCCTTTCATTACCTAGTTATACAGAATAAGCAAAAAGGTGAATTAAAGACCACCCAAATTTTGAAAGACCATCATTAAACAAGTGTATTACTTCTGGCACCTTGGAAAATTCCCCAGTGGGAGGAAATTCTGTGTATGTGGAAGCAGCAGTTCCTCACTAATCAGAAAGAATGGAATGAGCTCTTCCAGAAACTGAAATAAATCACTAATCTTACCGTGGTCTGATTCAATTATGACATGTTTTTTCTTTTGTTCTATTGTTTATGTATAGCAATATGAATATTTTACAATGACACAAGAAGTAGAACAGTGTCATTCATTCACAGGTTCCTTGGTTTTAATAATCAAATGGAGTGGTTTTTACACCAACAAGAACAGAAAGATTCCTCTGCAGCCTATTACAGGAGGGCTGAAACAGAGCAGTGTAACTGGAATGATTAAAAAGTTGGTGTTAAACCATTTAGAAGGTGAAGGCTGTGAATCACAGGGCATAATTCAAATTCAACATTTGGCCTATTTTTTGTGCCCACAGTTGTTATTTTCTGTGCTGTCATTAGACAGTGGTGTCAGTGTAATAATTGCCCTGTGGAACTGAAAGCCATGGGCTGTATCACTGGTTCTCAGCTCCAAGCCTGGAGATCCATTTGCAAGCATTCAAAATTAACCATAGTTAGAAATTTTTACCCGTGGGGGTTGTGGGGTTACAGCTTCAGGGAAGTAATTTTTTCCCCCCCCAGGATTAGCCATTTTTGGCTGTTTAGTTCTGGCCTTCCAGCTGGAGCTCCTGAGCTGGGGCCAGAGGGGCACAGTGGTTGTGCTGGGACTGGGTGTTTCTTCCCCTGGCAGCACAGAGGGAAATCCTCTGCTTGAATTTGGAAGTTACAGGGCAACAGGTGCAGTGCTGTCCTTAAAACCATAGGCTATTCAGACACCAGCAGCTTGTAAGAGAAGCTTAAGAATTATTTATAATGCAGCTAGAAGGCAATTTTTAATATTTGTATTAGAACATGGTGTAACAAAATCCTGCATGTTATTTAGGCATTGAATTAATGTATGCCACCTATATGTTGTGGTACACCTAAAAATATTGGGAATGTGCAAAAAAAACTGGAAAAAAAATTCTCAATTGTTTGGATCAACTCATCTGAACAATTTTTTTTCCATTAATATGTCCAAGGACAGTTTCTGTGTCACGGAGGCAAAAGAGTGGACAAAAGAGGAGACACTAAATGTAAACACAGTGACCTGCATTGAACTGGTGAAATGAGGTGGCAGAAAAGTCAGGACAGGGGTACCATGATGTAGCACACTGGGCCATAGAAGTAGGGAAAGCAAAATAACTGAACCTCTGTGTGTGGAGCCATTTCATTGACTCCCTCCATGTTCTAATATCCCTGAGAGAATCCCTGAAGGGGATAGGACAGGACAAGTTTAGGACAGGACAAATTGATGAATCTCTAGTGAGCAGTGGTACTTGGAGCTGCAGCATGGCTGGTGCTATTCCTAACAATATCCATGTTGCTTTTCATATCTGAGGAAAGTATGGATAATGGTGGCAGTAGCTCTTAGTTGTAAGATATTTTTGTGCTTAATATCTGTGTGTTTATTTTAGTTATAAAAATGCCCCCAAATACTGGACCCATAAAAAAACTTATAAAAGTGTACTCATTATCTTGTTTTGCAGTTTTTCACTTTTCATAGCAGGGTGTACATTGTCACCTTAAACAAACTCCTCAAAACAGAAATCTACAATTTAATATAATTCAAGAAAATTATTATTGTGACTTATCAAATACTTCAGTCTTTATTTGATGGTATTTATATTGCATTTCCTGTTTAATTCTGGTATTATTTTCTTTGCATTACGTATGTGTTGTGCGGTGGTATCAAAGTTGCTGTTAAATTCACAGAAGAATGAGCTGCATCTCACAGACAGCTACACCTGGCAGGCAGGCTGTCTTTAGTCTAAGCTGTCCAATTTCTTGTCCTCTCCTGGGGCCTTCTGGAGAGGCTTCTTGTAAGCACTGATCTCTTTCATGACACGAGGAGACAGCTGAAGGTTAAGGTGCAGGAAGAGGACAGGGGTAGGAAAATGGTCCCTTCCTTCCCTAGCACCATGTGGAGTTTAGGATGTAGGGGCAGTGTTTATCTGGTACTTCTGCCAGATGGAGGAGTTGCTGCCAAGGCTGTGATTCTGCTCTGAGCTACCCACAGTACCTTCCACATCCTCACACTGAGCTCTGGTGTGTCCTAGAGGTGCACTCAGTGCTTGTTTTCACTTGGGTCTTATAAACATCCCCATTTAGTGACAGGAAGCTCTGCTGCTCCTCTCATTCCTGCTCTTGTGTCCTAACTGAATTATTGTGACTTTGATAGCTTTAATTGGCAGTAGCTTACTAAAAATACTGTGAAAAGACTGTGTGTTAAATGAGCTCTTCCTACTCATTGAAAAACGCACACTGGGCATCAAAGAAATTGAGCTTCTTGAATGAATAAATGAAGGTCCAGAGCCTTTCTGACTTCCAGCTTTATGGGCTTCATATAGCCTCTAATCTCTGGGAACTTTAAAGAATATAATCCAGCAGATAAATTGTAATGGACTCTGTTAGCTTCTGTGAAAATTCAGAATTAAAATCCTTATGATTCCCATGTTAAACTACTTTTAAAAATTAAGGTTGCAAAACTAATTTGCAATTTGCCTAATGTCCCAATTCAGATTTCTGTTGCTTGCAGTCAATTTAAGCAGTTTCTATTATCTTGCAGTCTCAAATGAATCAATCAGCATTGGACCCAGCCTTGTGGGTCCTCAGCAATGTTTGCCCAAGGCAATGGAAAAGAAATCAAAAACTGCCTCTATGAATAGGGGGTTATAGCTCAACCTAGCAAAATAATGGTTTGGTCTGTTGAATACAATAAAACACACCATGAACAAATTAAACTAGCTCTGTTTTCTCTTGGTGGGGTGAATTGGGATTTTTGAGTTTATAGAGGGGTTTAATCTACCTAGTCCCTTAGGATCTGAGTTTTAGAGATGCCTTTCATTTTGATCTGAAGGGATGTTTGTCCTTTTCAGTTTTATAGCCTGAAGTTTATATTCTTAATTGAAATCTAATAGATTCCCTCAGGTTATGGTAACTCCTTATTACAGTTTCTGTACACTGGCTTTGTTCATTTCTGAGACACAAAAAATTAAAATCACAGTTCTTTTTTTCTTTTTGGAGGTAAAAGTATTATGCCACCTAAGAATATTTTTGAAAATGTTAATTGTTTTTCAAGTGCATTGTGTTTATTGTACATTTTATAATCCTTTATGTTCAAAATACTCCATGACACCTGTCTGGGGCTGACATATTTTGCTAGATACCTGATTTGCCCTTGGTTATCACAAGTAGTGATAGAATTATTATGTTTGACCTAATTAAATAGATGAAACCAAATGAACTGTTCAACTCTAATGCTCTAGGGGATTAATCTGCCCACATTTTTGAGGCTGTCAAGTAAAGCAAAAGTGCTGAGGACTTGCTGAATATTTGGCTGAAGCCCTGGCAAACTTGTTAGGACAGAAATGATGGGACCCTGCTGACCAGGGGCAGCAGCAAATGGAAAGGTAGCAAAGTCTGCATCATGCAGCACATCAGTGACTTTTTTCTCTTCCTGCAATGTGGGAAGGCACAGGGGGATGTAGTTCACTGCACAGAGCACAATCCTGTTAAACACAACCCTGAACTACCAAGGATCTTGACATCCATGCTTGTTTTGGGGTGTCACAGGCAGGTCCAGCAGAAGCTCTTTTGATAACCCTCCAGACCAGTGGTAGCAGAGGAAAATTATGACACTGAGGTTATGTTTACATTGATATTCCTTTCAAGGGCTTAGTTTCTTAAATTGTTACCAGAGTTTTAACCAGTCTTTATTTATCTTGTTCTGGGGGTTGTATGGAATAGTTGGCTATGTTTTTTTGACATGGTTATTCCCAGAACAATGTCAGTAGTGGAAAAACTGAGGTGAGGAGTTTATGTGTAAATAAGGTGTATAAAGAATTGAAGCACTAATTATGAGGACAAAAACTTGCTTAAGTTTATCTCAATTCTCTTAAGAAGGCCTATGTACCATATGAGTATTTAGTCATTCTCTTGTGGCTAGCTAGGTTAGACCTTGTATTTAATGTGGGCTTTTTATAAGACATAGATTTCATATGCAGAGAAAACTGAAGTGAGAGACATCCTATGACTGCAACATAACCATTTAGCAAGGCTTGTCTTTTTTTCTATGGCTACTTGACAGAAAATAAAAGCTTGTGGTTTGTTCCTGAGGGAACTAATGTTTTCTTAATTCCAAGCATTTAATTCAAGACACGACGAGTAATGCTGAAAGGCAGGCATGCTTATTTGACTTCTTTGTAGACTGACTGTATCTTTTTGTGAATAAACTGGAAAGAAATATCCAGATTTAATTTACAATTTGAGTTAGAAACGCTTCAAAGCTGCCCACAGTAATGGGGATTCATAGCCAGTTACTTTAAAAGAGGGTCAAGCTGTATTTTAGATTGACAAATTAATTTGATCCTTTTCCTGAGTAGTTGAAAAATTGAGGTATACAATTGGTCTGTGGAAAAAACACTGCAGTACAGTAACATCAGCAATGTGGTTTATAAGTGGTGTTTTAATGTATAAATGTTCTCAGGCTGGAACTGGAAAGGGTAAGGCATCATTTGGCCAGAAAGAGAAGCTTCAAGAAATCCTAGGGAAAGAATTTTTTATGCAATCTCGTGCTTCTGTGATCAGAGCTGTATGCACATATTTATTTTCTTTTTCTTTAACCTGTTTTGTGTGTTGGCTACTGGAGAGCCTTGTCCTCCCTAATCTGGGAGCCAGCACCCCTGGGCTGCCAGGCCCTTGTCAGCAGCACCCTGGACTGACATGAAGATGCTGAAAAGGCCCAGGTGTGTATGAGGGCAAATATTTTTCTTCCTGTTAGCACTAAAACCAGTGAGTACAGTAGCTGTTGTCTAAATTGTCATCAGCTCTAAGAGGAGGCACAGAAGGTGAGAGCAGAGAGGTCTGGGGAATGGTTCCCAAGAGTTGTTGGCTGCTGGGAAGGCAGAGGGCAAACTGCAGGAAGGACTCAGAGAGGAACCTCAAAGCCAGCCCAGATCTGTCCAGACTTTCATCTGGACAGGCTCTGGGAAATGTCAGCAGGTTCTGGTTAGGATGAGCAGTGGGGAATGGCCTTCTGACATGGATTTCAGGTGCAAATGGAAAGGCTCTGTACTCCCTTACTGCCTGAGCCTTTCAGAGATTAAATGTGTTGACTAATGCCTTTTACCTGATATTTCAGGGCTGTATTTGCCCAGGTCCAGTTACAAGTTTGTACACAGGTTAAAGATTTGCTGTAAGAAACAAGGTGCATGTGCAGCAAGGGAGATACATTGAGTTTTAGGCATATGCCCAAGGTGCTGCCAAAGCTTGCAGTGATTCTTCCAGGAATTGTCTAAGGGCAGTTGTGTGTGAGCCATGATACAGTAACATCACTTGGGAGGGAATATTCCAGGAGGCTGCTTCAGTTGTTTTGTGCAGTCATCAAACAAATTTATCTTATGAAGGGGAGGGAGCTTCAGTTGACATTTCTGTCATACATTTATTAAGGAATTAGAGTTGCATTGGTCATCTTTTCAGTCCATGGAAAATTTGAGTTTTAATTTTAGCTGGGTGATCTATAGCCTGCAAACTCAAAGAAATATTAACATTGCATAATAGAGTGTTGGTGGAAAAGGCTTAAATTTTTAAAATAAATGGAAATCAGATAAGAAATGGTTGAAGGGCACCATACCACAACACTTCAGGGCACTTGTTAAGACCTGATAAATGGCAAAAGTGACAAAGGTTGGCCAGCCACTGCTTTTCTTGGTTACTGAGGTGGAGGGCAGTTTGTAGAGCTGTGCATGAGCTGATGTCTAAAAGGGAACTGACACTAATAATATATTTTAATGGTAAAGAAAATAATTCTGAACTGGAATCAAATTCTTTTCACTTTAGATCACTGAGAAAATTCATTTTGTTGTGTTTGCTTTGCATAAACCTCCAAAGTATATTCCTTAGATTCCATTGTCACTAAGTGCACTGGAGGCTATTGACTTCAGGAGGGGTAATTCCGTGTCCTGGGAAACTGCTTCAATGGAAATAAGTAACCCTCAATTCTAGAATGCTTATTTTGTCAAATGATTCCAGCAACAAGCAGTGTTACTGTGGGACTAGCAGAATGCTGCCTAGTATAGTGCCTATCCTCAAATTAAAGTCAGTTGTGACATCCAATGTAGGGGAATGCACCAATAAACATGGGGCATGATTTAATTTTTGGAAGCCTTTGCATGGAAATTGGTCTCTTTATGATTGCTCTTTGCCTTCAGAAACTTTGTAATGGCCTAACCCCACACAGCTTTTTGTTTGCTTCTTGGCATGATTATTTTTATGATTTATTTACTTCTAAAATATTTCCAGACTTCTGAGGTCTCTTTTCAAATACACAGTTCACCAGTCAAGGCATAAAAACACCATCAAGTTAAAATGACCCAATATAATAGATAAACATATTTTACATAGGACATAAGGGAAATTTAGGGTTTCTACAGCCTATCCATAGGCAGTGATTCTAAGTTTAACCAATCAAGACTATTCAAAATGTACTCAGAGCTAGAAGAGGTTATACAGTGAAGGTATCCTGTACTAATGTGCCTGATCCTCCTGAATAGCAAGGATATTAACTTAACTAATGATCCTTTAAATGGCTATGTAAAATATAATTTAAGCTACTTGCAACATGCAAGGGAGTGGTATCATTTGTTACTGCCAGGCATGTGGAAATCAGAAAATCATAAGCCTTGATAGAAATAGTTTAATACAGCAGGGAAGAGAACACATTATTTAGAGCAGTTAAATGACAACTGATGAAACTGCTGGCAAAATGCAGAAAAAAATGAGTGTGGTTTAGCACGTGATAAATACAGCACTTGGAATTTATGCATGCAAAAAATGAAAATCTTTCCTCATTATACTGCATATTTACCCCAGGAGACAAACTTCTCTAAAATGTAGCATTCACCAAACCTAATTTTTATAACTTTATTCCTAGACAAACCTCATTCTTTCTCTGTCAATGGAATGCCTTATAATGAATGCAAAAGGAGTACTGTACAGATTGCATCTCTCGTTCTGTAATTTCCAGAATACCTTAAGAAAGGAGGTTTTCACACTGTTTTAATATTTCCTAGTAGTCTTGTTTTAGATGACATCAGCTAGCTCTGACATGGGCTTCACCAGTGAAATACCAGCTCTTCTCCTTACTAGAAGAAATGTATTTTCTTCTATTACATAGAAGAAATTTGATTTGAATTATTTTATATCCAAGAGATTTTACAGTGAATGTAAAACACAATTTCAACTTTCTTAAAGATCTTTTCCCTACAGTGAGGGTTGTGTGAACTGGCCCAAGGATAACTGGGAAGCAACTGGAGTCTGCTTCCTTAGAACAAAGCTCTTTGTTCTGCTCAGGGCAAGCTGAAGCAGCAAATGCCTTGCTCAGTACTGGGCCAATGTAGCTGCATAAAAGATGATATTAGAAAGGCAGACATTACATCAGGATGCACTCACCCTCTATCCATCTATCTATTTGTCTTTCTGGAAGTACAAAGGAAAGAAACAAACAAACCAAAAAAGAAAGAAATAAAAGCAGGCACCCCCATCACAGCTTCTGCCACACACAGTTACACATTTCCCAGCAGAACTCGCCTTGCACTTGGCAAATGTGCTCTTCTGTGTCACTGAATTTCCTCTCAAAAATGTCAGGTTTGTCACTGTGCCTGTCCCCTTGGGAACTTGCAGTGGTCAGAGCTGTGTGATTTTAGGTTTGGGGTGGCATTCCTGCATTTCCCTGGCACCAGAGAGCTGCTTCTGGCCTCTTGCTCTCAATTTCCCTTTTAATCTGGAATTGTATGATGGCAAATTATCTGCCTGAGAGAAAGGAAAACTCTGACATTTTAAACATATAAGAACTGGCCCGGGTATCTGTAGCCATTTGTGTATTGTATGATGTTCTGTCAGCTTTGACAGGGGATGAAAGATGAGAAGGGATTTTTGGCTGGCTTGCAGATTGCACAGATGAAGTCACTGTCCTGTGCACTGGTGCATCCTGTGATTATCCCAGTGACACCATATTTGTGGTTACTAGGGTTTCTCTTTTACCTGAAGACTGCTAAGTGAAGTGAAAGGGGGTTACATCAATATAGCAAAATATTATCTCTGACTAGAAGTATTTTGTCCCCTAAGAAATCGTTCAAATACCTTGCATATAATGAAAGAAAATGCAAGCAATTAAAAACCTCTTGTGGTTGCAAGATCTATACACAATCTGCTGCTGAAACAACACACAGAATGTTCAAGGGTGGAGGTTGGTTGTTTTGGTTTTTGGTAGGTTTTTTGTGTTGGTTGGTTGGTTTTTTGACTTTTAGAGGTACTGTGGGAGTGTATAAGTGAGTTCAGATTTTGCTCCACATCCTCCTTCTCTCCCATGTAGTTTTTAAAAAGTTTGATGGTTAAATATTCTCCTAAGTTATGGTTTTTGTGAAAACAAGAGACCCTGAAAAATTTGATTTTAAAGCTTTTGTGGGAAATGAAGAAACAGCTGTATTAGTGCAAATAATGGATAAAAGCACAGTGCTCTTCCTGGATGTTTTGAAGCATTTAAGTAACTATTATTTGAAAAATATCCAGTGCTCTTCAGATCCACAGGAAAATATGAGTCATTCTAGCTATATAATCTTCTTAATGGATAGATTCAAAAAAGATTGAAAAAAAGCTCTTGATACATACATATTTAATCTATGTAGTGGCTTATTTGCCACTACAGAGGGCTGCAGTTTTCAGGATGTGTCAGGAGATTCTTATTACCTTGTCTGCAGTTTTGTGAGTGTAATTGGGGTGCATATCATTGTGTTTAGACATCTGACTACTCATCACAATTTGGAAGCTCTGGGTAAGAGCCCATAAATCAGATAGCTCATGCTAAAGATTTTTTCTAAACATGGAAGTAGCTGGAAGCTCCAGTAGTTTTAAAAGTTAATGGGTTCATAGAGTATTATTTCTTTCCGAGATCCCTCCCTCAGTGTCAAAACCTGCTGTGATATTGTAATTTATTTATTTTTTTCATCTCAAAGTAGTACCTGCCATAATTTTCTGCAGCATTTGTGGTTGGGATTGACAATATCCAGAAAACTTCCAATTTGTATGGTATAAATTAGCTATTTTCAGATTTATGGAAAATGTATGTAGGTAAGGTGAGCAATGTTCCAGTGCACAATGTGCTGATCAAATGCTTGCTCTGAGCAACCAAAGCAATATAGAAATCTGACACATTTGTTCTCAGGCTCAGATGATGAATATCAGAGAAGGTAAAGGTTTCAGGACTTTTTAAAAACAATCAAATCTACAGCTGTAGAAATTTTCTGTATTGCATCAATACCCAGTTCCATTTATTTTCTAAGTCTAACTTGCAAAGGGCTAAAGTCTGAGGTATTGGGTGCATATAAATAAATCCACAGAGAGAGGGTGATCTGCAGGTCAGGCCAAAGTGAACTGAGGATCTGCAAGAAACAGTGTTCAGGAATTGTAATACAATACTGAATTTTATTAATCTACTCTTCTGCTGCAAAAGCAGTTTGTGCTTCCTCTTTTGCTGTCTTCTCTTCTCTTCTCTTCTATCTCTGAAGTGTTTTGTCCTAGAGCCTTAAACAAAATATGTCAAATGATTTTATAATTATCCTCCTTTTCTTTTCATAACAATACTTATATCAAAATATCCAGGCTAGAAGCCTGGGATCTAATAATTTCTGTTGTTATGGAGAAATTACACTGACATTTCTGATTGTTTCTTTCAAAAGGAATAGTGTGGAAATTATTTAGAAATAAGAGCTCACACAAACATTGCAATCAAAGTAAGATTTACCCTGAAGTTGATTTTGCTTGTCAAATTCTGCTCCTTTCTCCCTTATTTGAACAAATTTACTTCTCAAGCTGTCCAGGTAATATGGATCACTAAATCAGAGTATATTAGCAAGTTTTGTATGAAGTAAAGATAAAGAGACTGCTGAGGAAATTGCATAGGCTCAATCAAAATTTTAAATTTAAGAATCAGTGGCATGTGCTCTTAAAATACTTGTAAAATACATGATGAAGATTCTTGGAACCTCATTAGGTTAGAAACTCCTGGCTTTCCTATTGTGTTGAGAAGCATATGGGATTTTTTCTGCTTATGTGACTCACATAGAATCACTCCACAGTAGAAAATGAAAGCATTTTGGTTTTTTGTAAGACATGGGTGAAATAGACTGAGATTTCTCTTCTCTTGCTATCTCTTGCCTCTGATGCCCCAGGGTATTTATTTTGTGGGGTCCTCCACTGACATGAATAGGATTTGCTACAGAACTTGCAAAATAAGTGCAGAAATAAAACGTTTTCAGTAGTTACTAAATATTGCTGTTGATTAATAATTTCATGGAAAGATTAATGGAATAATTTCGTGGAAAAAGCCTTTTGCTGTCATGATGGGCTTCTGGATGCAGCATGCAATGAAATAATAGAAATGTGGTAAACACATTTTGAGTTGCTAGGTATGAAAGTCTGAATTTAGTGAATAATCCTGACAGAAGTATTAAAGAAAGCCGAGCTCAGAGTTAAAGAAAAGGTGAAAATAAGAAAACTGTTGGTAAAAGTGCAGCTGCTACTGCAGTAAACCATCCAGCTCTTCTGGCTTCTGAGAGTCCCAGGAGGATTCTGGGAGGTTGGGAGGTGATACAAAATGACAGCACAAGAATATAAAAAACTATTAGCACATTTCTGAGAAGAGTTTTAGACCATATATGCCATTTTAGGGTCTTGTGGTTTTTGTTCTTTTTTATTATTATTATTTTCATGGCAAGGTGACATTTGTGGGGTTTTTTTCGTTAGGATTGGTTCAAAATATACCCAACAGCTCAGTAAATTTTGATGTTCCTTTACACATGAGTACAGTGCAACCTTAGCTTTCACAGCTGAAGAGCTGATCATACAGAATTTTTTTGTAGACAGGGAAATTAACACAAAACATATTCTTATCCCTGCCAGCGAATATTTATTGTTTAATTGGGGATTATAAAATGGAAACATTGATTCTGTCCCTGGAGCCTGTCTTTGGAAATCTGCAGTTGCTTTATTGCCATTTTTATTCTAATCAAAATTGTCTGCTTTAGGGAAGTTGGATTAAGAGTCATTTTCCTTCAAGAGTCTGGAGGCAGCTTTTGTAAAGTCATCAAGTTTCCAAATACCACTATGGAACAGGTAGCACAAACCCTTTTTTTTCCAAAGGAGAGTGACAGCCTTGAGTCACCCACCTTGCTCAAGGTCACCCAGTTCAGCTGACAGCAGAGCTTATTAAAAATTCCCAGCTCCTCGTTACTGCAGCCACTGAGCACGTGTCCAGCAATTTCCTCAGCATCCAGTGAAGATTAAATATTCTTTCTTTGAAATCTCTTCTTTCTGTAGGAGGCCAATGCTTCCATTAATCTCGGTAGCTCTGGGTTTTAACTTTTTTTTCCTGTTAACTCATTCTGCCTATTTGGTGTTTCAAAAGCTCTGCTTTGAGAATTTACCCATCCACTGTCTTGAATTTTTCTGAGACTTTTCATTGTTTGGAATGACACACAGGTGGTAACTAATCCAACAAACCATTCAGAGGGTTTTCCTAGCAAACCCATGGAAAGTCACAAGACTTGATGGTTCTGGAATTGGTCTTTGCAATTTTTATGCCTGGCAAAAATTTGACCTTTGAATTGGCAACCACAGCAGGGAGAAATGGCAGACCAGACTTTTTTTTACTGTTGACAGGAATGCTGCCCTCAGTCTGGCTCTATTTATTAGCTGTGGGTCTTTTTTGCTTTTTCTTACTTTTGTCATCCTTTTATTTTTTTGCTTGATGCTTTTTCCAAGCTGTGACACCCTGTCTCTGGCTGACAGGACAGGTGAGTTTCAGTCCTGGAGGAATACTCCTTGCTGCCTCCCTGGAGGAGCAGGGACAGAGATCTTCCTCTGGGGAGGCTGAGCACATCCTTGCTCTGACGTGCTCATCCTCTGCTGACCAGACACAACCCCTGAGCCAAGGTGTGCATCGGGGTGACAAGGTATTAACCTCTTACTGCTCTGCTCTCTTGTCCCTTTTTTGGAAGAAATGGAGTTATATTTCTGTGGGTGAAGGATCAGAAAAGCAGAGATTGTGCCTTGGCTCCTTTAAATTTAAAGTTGAATTATTTAAAAGACCTTTTGGGCTCAATTTGAGCAGCTGTTTTTACACCTTTCACAGTATCATCCATAGTAACTGAAATGGTTGCATCAGGGTTCAGGAAAACTTAGCTGAGCCCTGGCTTGAGCCTGCTTTCTGTAGGTTATTGGCCATATTGTTATTTAGTATCTGACAGAGCACAAAAGAATATTAGGCATGAAACATTAATCAGGAAATTATGCATTGCTTTCACAATTAATGGGTAACTGGACTTTATTTTGTAATATTGCTTTAGCTCTTAACATGCAAATTATTGCAGGTAATTACCTCATTTTTCAGTGGCCATTTGATGGATTGAAGTTTCATACAAAATGTTCAGTGTAATTTAAAATCTTGCAATGATTTGCGTCTTTACTTTTTCATAAGAAACTTAGTTTTCTTTACCATATATCAGGCATGGAGAGCCCACAGCACTGTAAAATCTCATGCACAAAGCTGAATTTTTCAATTCTTTTAACTCCATTTGGCTATTTGGTCAAGTGTCACAGTAAAGATGTCTCTTGGTTCAGTATGTTAAAAAAAAAAGAATTGTTCGTGATGCTATTTATAGCACACAAGTCAAGCTGCCTTTGTACCATCTGCTTAAAACAAAGGTGAAACAATAGTCTAACATATTATCCTTCTTAGTCTATAGTGTAGGAATGTATTGTATTCAATAATCTGAGATCAGTTGAGTAATATGTTTCAAAAGGGAACAATAGAATTACATGATTAAATGTTAATATGCTTCAGCAGGTTTAAATTTAATAGTCCTGGGTGCTTTGTGTGTGTGTGTCTCAGATACATACAGCTTGACATAACAGGGTGTTAGGAAGGCATTATCATAAGAACTACAATATATTAGAAAGTCTCTCACCTATGAAAATATTGTGATGTAGGTGAATAACTCTGAAAATTCAGATAATCTTTTCTTCACATTTTCTGATCTTACATGTCAGAGTCACAAATAGTTGTTGTGATCTTGCCTATTCAAAATCCTGCTCCTGTAAAATAGCTCCTCCACAAAAGTCAAGCAATGTACATTTGAATGCCTATACTTAAATAGATTATACCAGAAAGTAGAACACTTGAGATTAAAATGGTTTCATTCACAGTTTCCTCTGCAGGTTGCAATTTATGTCACATTATGCAAAATGCAATTAAAAAAATAAAAATTAAAGTACAAATAAAAAATGTTATAAAATGAAACTAGAAATGTGCTTTTATTTCTAAACCAAGCAGAGAATGAAAGCAAGAGATGTGATCCTCTCTTTAAGCACTGAATTTCTATTGCTTTATTTGTTCCTATGTTATTTATGTGGCTTTGACACTCAAATTTCAAGCCCTGCTACCGCAATCTCCCATCCCCAACATAATCTAATATTTTTTTCCTTTTCATTCCAAAAGAAAACTAGAGAATTACAGCATGTCATGCACAAGAGAGAATTGCTTTTGCATTTGTAAGTAACAGTTTGGCCCTTCAGAATGTAGAGTTCACATTGCATAGCTGCTTTTCCAGCACCAACCTTTGTGTGATGTCTGGGGTGATAAGAGCTACTGACTGTCATTTGCTCAGAAAATATATAAATAGCTGGGTGAAATTGTCTGTCTGAAAAATGTTTCCCATCTAATAGCAACAGCAAACCTTCAGTTACATGCAATTTAGTATCTTGCATAAAGTTTTTATCTACAAGCAATGAAGGAGGGGACTTATGAGAAGAACCAGTGCTTGCTTATTAAATGATAGCAAGAAAATAGGTGACTGGGGCTCCCTAAATGCTATGCTAGTTCCCAATGCATGGATAATTCAGGTTCATGCATTTATTAAGCAAGGCTGGTTGACTTTAATGATGGGAACACCTTGCAGAGCTGGGTAGTCTGGAAGACTTCTCTTCAGGATGATGTTTCCGAGGGAATTTGGCACGTTTGCAACTAGAAACATGTTTGTACTCTGACAGTGGAAGGAGCATCCCAGTGTGTACGGGGCTGGAGTGTAGCTACCTGAAATATTAAGAAAGAGTTCATTAAAGTTCATTTTATCTCCCTTTTTCCTTTCCCCAGCCCACTGAGCACAAGTAATACTAATGATATTGCTCTCTTCACCTAAATGAAAATGATGTTCATTTTTAATAACAAAAGAGCAGCAAAGCTAAAAAAGTTCAGACACAGTAGTCTGAACATGAAGGGTGGTTGAAAGAAGTAGGTAGACACTCAAAATACTGTACTTTACTGTCATTGACAGCTCACTGCACTGTAAGTTAACTAGAAATATTTCAATGGAAAACAAACAGAATTGTCTTGCCAGTGATCCTGTTTTTCAGAACAGTAGGAAATGGTATAATGTCTCTACCAATTACGTTTAAAAGTGGAAATTAAACTGGGGGGGCAAGTTGAGCATGACATGATGTCCTCTGTTATCTGAGCACACTGAGTGAAGTGTCATGTAGGGAAACTTTCTGGTTCAGAAAGTGGCACTGAATGGATGTTCCTGCTGCTTCTCAGCAAGTAGGGTTTGCTTTATAGGAAGTACCTGTACTTAATAAAAAGCATCTTAAATGCTGTCCTAAAATCAGCAACAACTTATTTCAGGTTTTGTTTTTTTATGCTTCAGGTTTATGACTTGGTAATTTTGCCTGTTTGTATATCAACTGAGGTAAGAGACTGGATTCTTGGAACGTGTCTTAATAATACAGGTACTGACTGCTTCACCCAGGCTGTGATACCCTCACAGGCAGCAAACACATCTTGAAGCTCTCATTTAAACAGTGAACTAGAGAAAGTGCACAGAGAAAATATCAGCCATGGCCCTTAAGAAGAGCTGTCTGCTGCCCATGTGCAAGTTTTGCTCCTGGAATAAGCCCTTTTCACCCTCATGTACATGTAAAAATAAGTCAACATGTAAAAATAAGTCTCAATTTTATGCAATCTTCATTGTCTTCTCTGCTCTACCCACAATTTCTTTTTGGTCTTTCTTCATCTCTTGTAATGCTCAGAGCTGCCAAAATCAAACAAACTGATTGCTGTGGCAATGCTGTGAGAGAACAGTTGATGCTTTTATGTACAGCAGGAGCTCTTCTCTGGTGGGGCTATGGGACAGGATATAATCCAACAGGTATTATTGCAGGGAGGACAACCAGCCCCATACTCTGCCACATCACCAAGAGTTCAGCCAGCAAGCTCAGAGAGTGATCATTCCCCTTTGTTTTGTACTTGTCCAGTCTGTTTTCCCATAACAGGAGTGCTGTGCCTGGTTTGGGCTCCCTAGGACAAGGCAGACATGGGCATAGCAGAGAAGAGACAGCCTGGTGGAGGGGTCATTGCTTGAGAACTGGGCTTCATGGTGGTCTCCCCCAGTAAACTCTGAGCATTTCTGAGATGTAGACTGGAGAAGTGGATGGGAGAGAGAGGTGGAAAATTGCTTGGGCTCTGAGGGTTGTGATCAGTAGTAGAAGTCCCCCTGGAGCAGGGTCACTCAGGGATCACTGCTCTTTAATGCCTTTGTTAAGGAGCAGGAAAACAAGTGGTGTAAGAAGAGACTGAGTTTCAGGTTGAGGCCTTAAAGGGAGAAGTGGAAGGGAAGATAGGAATGCTCTCTGTAATTGTTTGATAGAAGGGTATCGAGAAGATGAGGTTATAGTCTTGGATTCTCCCAGTGAAAGGATGGGAGGCACTGCTCACTAATAAATTCTATTCAGTAAGTATTTTATCACTGTAACCCTCATGTGGAGAACTGTGCTCTTATTGTTTGATTCATCATTTGGGACATAACTCTTCCACTCAAGGGTTATTTCCAGAATTTAAATGCTCAGGCCTGAGAATGCTTATTCAGTTGGGTTTGTGCACATAGTCCTCCCATCTGTGCTTTGGAGAGAGGAATTTATTGTTACTGAATTAGGTTGGGAAATGAAGACTTCAACCAAAATTATTATTATTTTGCTGCATCTGCTCCGATCATGTTTATGCTTGTAAATTAGGTGTTAATGAAATCCAAGTTGGGTAACAGTGTGGAACATCAGAACTGCAATTGACTGGAGAAGTAGAGAACGTTGGGTTCTCTCAGAGGAGATGACTTCACTTGAGCAGTAACATGCCCAGAAACTCCATTCTAGTACAGAAATGATCTCAAATGTAAAGAGAACAGAAAATACATCCTGTACATTTTTGAAGTTTTTGTCTTCACCCTTAGCAGTATTGCTAAGCAATTACATTCCAGACAAGCAGCTGTTGTGTGTGTCAGAGTGTGTGTCCCTTGCACGAGGGTTTGTGCTCTACCTTCCTGACAGCACCAAAGAGAATTCATCATCTGATGCTTCTTATTTTAGATATAGTTGCTCTAAAGGGATACAGAGCTGGGAATACCCGATAGGACTGTTCTTACCACTCATGATAAGGTTAGTAACTTTAGAAAACTTAATTATTAGAAGTACTTATAGAATTATAGGCAGCCTTTACACTGTTTTAAATGTAGTGTGCAATTTACATTTGGGTAGTATTTACCTCTGGGCTGTGCAGGAGAGTGCTGCTTGTTATGTGAGAGTGTGTAGAAAGAAAGGAGTAGGATGCATGGGCCCTGAAGCTCTGTGTTTGTGATACTCTAGGTATACCTGCCCTTTTAGCATTATTTACTTTACGGTGGCATTCAAATTCTTAAGAGAATATTCATCATCCTTGAGTGATGAAAGAATTAATTAGGATTGATTTAGTATGTGAAGAGATCTGGAGTGCAGGTACCTCCTCGAGTCACACTGTCACTGTGATATTCTCTCTAGACCTCAGTCTCAGACCTTTTTCTGATTAGGATTTACCAGAGGGAAATGAGGGGGAACCAGGTGAATTTTAGCCTTCTCAGTAGAATGTTTAATAGTTGATGTAGACTGACAACTTAGGTTTTTCACAGTTCTAATGCTCCTAATTTAACAGAAGATTTACAAAGATATCATCCTAAACAGTCTGAGACAGAGAGCTGAGAATCAGTGCAAAACAAAGTGGCTGAAAACTAGAGCAAGGAATATGGTTAGGGCACAACAAGTCCCTGACTCTCAGACTGAAAGGAAACTAAAATCAGACTTGGTTCACTTGCTGGGAACTAGCTGATCCAAACCAATAGCAGCTCTGTTCTTAGCCATGTGATGCTGCCTTCAAACAAGCAGAACTGATCAGCTCAGGTCGGAGGAGGAGAGAGAAGGCAGAGAGGATACTGAAAGGGAATGTGCAATTCTTCTTCATTCAGACTCTTTTCCTACAGCTCTGCAAGCATCATTAAACAGGCAAAGAGCATATTTATCAATAGGATCAGGTTATGGATTAGAGAGCACTTACATGGAGGAGATGGATTCTGGGATGGTGCAGGATAACCATATTTTGTACCAGAGATTTGTGCTTGACTGTAACTATAAAAGTAGTTTTCCTTCTGTATTAGAGTATTACAAAGTCACTAATAAATATGCATAATACAAACTCACTAAAAAACATGGTAAGATCTAAGCCATAGAATTTATTAAGTCCACATGCAAAATGCATCATGAACCTGTTTGCTGAGAAAACATTGTAGTAGGACTGAAATATCTCAAAAATTTCTGATACATTACCAGAAGATAGTAATTCAGTGACAAAATATTTAATTTAAAAGGAGACCTCCAAAACAAAAAGTAATCAAATAAGCAATGTAGAAAAGTAGATTTAGTGTCTGTTGCAGTGATGGCTACCTTAGTGAGCAAGATGTCCTGGGACCATCTTCAGTGGTACTTTGGCTGGAGGGTGGGAGGACCTGGCAACAAAACCCCAGGAGAGCTTCAAGGACCTGCTGAGCCAGAGGTGGGATGTCTTAGTAGACCTTCCTGGTTTTTTATATCTAAACATTTGTCTTTGGCTTTAGAGCTTACACAAACTTTTAGCATCTTGGAACAGGACTGCATGCAATATTCAGCATGAAAGCTCTGATGTGCTTGAGAAAGGACTTAATGATAGGCTGACATTCTAATGTTCTCTTATTGCTCCCCTTAGAGAAAGCATTTTCTCTTCTTTTATTTCTTTCTTTTTCTTTGTCGTGGGTTTTTCTTATTTTAATGGCCAGAACATATTGCTGTTTCTGTTTTCCTGATTTCCCAACTTCTCCACTGACACAACCTCCCTTCTCAGTCTGTTTAGACAAGCTGATCACCTCTTTATTTACCAAGCCTCTCTGTGAGGCTGCCTGTGTTCACTATTGGGTGATGATAACTTTTCCCAAAAGCTAGTTATTCTCTAAATTGTTCTAACATGTCAGGATTTTTATTTGAAAATATCCTCTGTTAATATCATCTGTATCTCTCCATAAACAGTCCCAGTGGTGTTGCTGAGCATTAGAGAACAATGAGGTAAGGGTTAAGATTAAGTAAAATGGACAATTTTGAAGTAATCTGGTGGATTACATAAAGCTAAGGATTTATAGAGTGTCTGAAATGAAACCGTGAAGCATTTGCTTAGATTATTATTGCTTCATACAATTACTTGTTTTTCAAGGTGACACAAGAGTTTCTATGTCTTTGCAATTTCAATATTCAGATAAATTTACATGTCTTGGGTATACAGATCAATACAAATTGCAAACAAAGTGTTTTTGTAAAGATTAATATTATCAACTGAACCAGCACATTGGTTTAGCAAAGAAAGAAAAAAAAAACCCAATAAAAGCTACAAAAATCAAACACAAAAAAAGCCAACAACAAGCCCACAGAGAGAGAGAAAGAGAAAGGAGGGGAAATTTAAATCAAAACCAAGATTGTTTAATTTGTTGAAATGTTTGTGTAAAGTTCAGACTCAGACTTCTATCTTGTGTATCTTCTCTCTGGCCATGTCAAAGCAATGGAAGGTAACAGGAGATGTATTCCATGTTTCCTCCTTAAAGCATGTGCTATGCCTGGTACATAGGTCAAACATTCTTATTTCCATTTCTTTCTGATCATTTTCTCAGAATGGGAATGTAAATCAGGTTTCTTTGGTTGACACAGATTACTTTTCTCTTATTCCCCTCCTCTCAGTAGCCTCTTTTTCTCCCTTTATACACACTCAAAACCAGAACACTTGATTTTCTTTCTACCTACTTGACTGTGAATGTTAAACAGATTTATGAAGCATTTTGCATATAATAAGTAGAGCATATCTTACTTTTCAGCACTATTTTTCTGACTCTTCAGTGATTCTTTGCCAAACTCTTGTTTTAAAGAAACACTAATTTATATTTGCACCTAGAATGTAACTGATTTGGAACCTGGTAATTGAAGTAATGATCTAGTCCCTTTAAATATGAAGAAATCTTTGATACTGAAAAATAAAAATTCAGAGACAAGGAGGAAGAGGAATTCTTTGGGCAAACATAGTGTAGCATTTTTCCCCTTTTCTTGCTCATGTGCTCTTTGAATTGCAATAGTTTTCTGGCAGTGAATTAGACAACAAATACACATGGCTAAAAATTCTTAGTTGTTTATTTTGTGAAGTGACAACTTTATTTGGTGATTTTTGACAGCAGTTTTTAGGTTCAGCTTAGGGTGTTTGAAAAGCTGGGAAGTCCCCAGCTGAGGAGTGCCATTTGGGAAAGGAGTCATTGGGCCAATCTCTGGACTTGAAGCTTAGGAAGATGCCTGAAAGTCTCTTGCAGTGGCTCCTGCCCAGCTCTTGGCACTTCTGTTCTGAGCAGCAGACCTCTGAGCACAAATCACTAAATGGTGATAAACGCAGTGGTGAGATCACAGCACTGGTGTCCCAGCTTGCCTCTCCCTGTTTGCCTGCAGCAATTTGTTCTTATTGTGGTTTAAGCAAAGACCAAGGGTGGGAGCAGCTGACTCACAAGAATCAGTTTAAAACCTTGAACCAGGTTTTGAATTCCAGGGGTGCAGCAGATGGTCTCAAATGACTGCAAAGTCTGGATATCTGGATGCCCCTGTAAACAGAGACTGGCACATTGCTAAGAGGGCCACGGTGCTCTCAGCCCTTCACAGGTTGTCATCAGACATTTGGTTCATCACACTTTGTAAAGACTTTTTAGAGTTGTGCAGCACGAGCCTTTCAGAATTGGGAACTATCAGTAAGTTCATGTTGCTTCCAATTATAAATTTGATTCTGAAAACCCTGCTGCTCCTAAATCTACATCATGCTGATAGACACAAGGAAAATTGTCATCCCCAGCATAGGTATGAGTTGCTAATCCTGGATTTTTTTTGTTTTAGAAATGAAAGACGCTTCCTCTTACTTCATTATATTGCATATAAATGAAAAGTAGGCAGCAGATAAATATCTGTTGTCATGACAAAGAAAACACTTGTAGTGTTTACAGGGAAGTCTGCTACCTTGTGTTTACTGTTTATCATTGCTTTCACATCTTGAGCAGAGCAAAATTATTCATTGTGGATTATATCATTGGTTTCCATTTGCACATGAATCAAGGGAAGTTCAGTTCAGTCAAACAAAAGGAAAAAATGGATGTTGGTGTCTGTGATTAATTTAAATAATAAGTTGCTGAGTGTCCAAAAATACATTTTAATGTAGAACATGAAAAGAGCTTGCATGTAATATCAGTTTTCAAGCACTGGCAGTAGCTCTGGGATTGCTTATGGCACCAGGTGAAAATGCTGCATCTATCTGAAGAGAGATCAGAGTTTACTTTCTGGGGGGGAGGGCAGGGAGGGAAATGATACTTGATAAGGGCACATAAGTTATTAATTGTTGTCACTAGACCAGGGATTAACTAGTGTTTACAGTAGAGATATTTTCCACAGTTTTTAGAAATAACTCCTCCCATCCCACACGCAGCCCATGCTCATTGTTAAATCTTCCAAGACTCCACGCTGGGCTTTACCTGGGAAGGAGGAGGTCACCTTCCCAGGGTCCAGAGCTCAGTTCCTAGTAAGGTGCTCTGTAGACTGGGCTCATGAAGCAGTCAGTGCTTCATCAGATGTATTCATCATATTCATTTAGTTCAGAGAACAGTGTCTAGAATTTCAACTGGCTGAGAATGTTGGGAGAATGAACCTCCAGGGAACTGGAACTGTACCTGCAACCACTGAACTGAGAGGAGATTCCAAAACCATCACTGATTGTGTACCCTTAATTTCTGAAACTTAAATATTTTTACATTTGTAACTGTATATGCAATATATGCAATTCTGTGTTGTATATATTCTATCTATAACTTTTATAGAATGAAGTAATGATATAATTTTAGGTATGTTCTTACCTGGAGCCCTGTGGCTTGAAAATATTCCATCTAATTGCAGTACCAAACTCAAAAGGGGAGGAGACTTTAATTTGGTTCAGTTGCATAAATATTTAATATTTAGTGAAGTCCAAGGTCAAAATGTATCCAAAGAGGGTGTTGGTGAAACTGAACTGCCCATTTGTAGTTTCAGGGTTTTGCTGGGTGAGTCAAGAGGCAACCTCCTGGGAGGCTGTGCAGAGAGAGGCTCATGAGCTGTTCCTGGCAGTCATGTGGCTTGGTTTCTAAAAGACCAGGGGCCTGGTCCTTGTTGATCTGCATCTTGTGTGGTCGATTTGATACCAGTGATCAATAGTTGTGACATGGTACTAAATATTTATGGTAGAATATTACATTTAACTGGAGTGGGGGGTATGATTTTGGAAGACGGAGCTCTAGGAAGAATCATTACATCCTTACTTTTAATTCAGTAGATTTTATCTTTAATTAAAAAGAACGGTATATTAAAAATCCTTTTTTAGTGACATTTTGAATAAATAATGTATAATAGCTTTTTTTAAAATTTTGCCACATCCTTAAGTATCTGTTGTCAATAGAGGTTATTGGGGGGGGGGGGGGGGTGGCAGCAGCAGAGCTTTTTGTTTTGTTAGCTTTGAATTCCACCATACAGAAGGAATCTTCTTTCATCAATATTTCTGTAGCCTTTGCTTGTGATCTTATCTCTCTTTCTATCCTGCATAGTGATGATGTCCTTGGTGCTGTGGTATCTGATCATATTAAAAGAAAGAATTCCTGATATTGTAACTCCTGCTGGTACTGCTCATCACTCCTTGTAGCCTCTCCATGTGTGACTGAGCACCAGTTTTTAAGAACATTAAGGCTTGTAAAGTCAAGTATCCAAATTCTAGCAATAATAATAATAATACAAAGGCTTACAGGCATTCAGCCATCACTCTGACTCTTTCTATGCAATATATATGAAGGCTTTTAATTAGGTGACAGTTTAGTTGACTCCTTCTCTTTTTACCTTCTCCCCATCTCTTCAGCCTAAAAAGACAATCATTATTCTTAAAATATTTTTTCCAATGAATAAATACAGAAATATTCCCTATACTTACACCTTCTCTTTTTATTAACAGTCCTCTAAGAACTACCAATAGAAAGTACCAAGTATTCTAATAGTATCCTAGTTTTCTGAGTGACAATTAAACTAGGTACTGTTGGTTACAGCAGGGGATCTATAGACTCACTGTGCCTCCAACAGAGTGTGACTAAGGAAAGCCATTATGAGAGGGGAAAAAAAGTTGTCAGTTCCTTTAAAAAAAAAAAAATTATCTCAGTTCCCTTAGCATTAAGGATACTTTTTCCATCTTAATGGAATATGCTGCTGCAATAAAAAGTATAGTTTGGATTTTTCCCAGCATGCAAACTACATTGTTGGTTGTCACAGCAGTTTATAAAACTGGCAAGAGGCAGGACAAACAATGATTTGATATTTAGTCATATTTTCTTCTGTTGTTTATTTTTTGGGACTTCATAAGCATTTAAGTTCTATGCTTTTACATTTTAATACCAGCTGTCTATTGAGTGCTGAGGGACTGTAGCATTTCCAAGGAGACAATCCAATGTTTAGCAAAGGAAGATTTTGAGAGAGTCTTCTGTCAATTTTATGAAGATCCTTTTGACATTTGACTAGTGATTTAGTTTTCTTAAAAAATAAGGTAACTTATTTTAATTCATAAATATTTAAAATATGTCTCACTTGTAGTGAGTTATTTTGCACTTGAACACCTGTAGATGGCAAAACCAACAACTGGGTCTGGAGCATTGTCAGCCTGTAGGTGAAACTTTCTCTGATAATCTGCTGTAAATGATGCAGAATTTAGTTCTCAATATATATGTTTCAGTGCCCTTTCACTTGTAGAAAAAATGCCTACTGAATAGAAACTGACTTTAGATTTTCTAAATACATGCAGTAATACCTGTAAAGTGTGTATACTTTGATAAATTCAGGATTCCATCTGGACAGTGATAAGAGGTCTCAGTCGGTTCAGTAGGGATTTAACTAAATGCTAGGCAAATATTTAGCTCAGATGGTGGCTGGAAATCTTATGTATTTATTCCCCCAGTTGTATTTAAATTACTGTGGTTATTTTATAGTGTGATCAAGAGAAAGCAGAGAAGCACAAGGATGTTAGCGGAATTTGTTGTGCAGAAAATGTAATACAGAATAATCCTTGAAAACAGTTGGATGCAAAATTCAAAAGCTCTGCCTAAGCTTAGGAAACTGTAAATGTTTTGAAATTCATGAATTTCTCACAATCGTGTTCTGTAATTAGAAAACAAGCAGCACGAGCAGTGTAGTAATCAGGAGAACTGAAACTCTACAAACTGCTCAGTAGGAACACAAAGACAGCTATGTCTGTGTCTGCTGGGCCTTTTACACTGATGTCTTTGGGTTTTTTTATATTGGCCCTCAAATTACTCCAGTGGATAAAGGGATTGTTCCTTACATGCAGTTCTCTTGAAATAGCTGCCAACCTCCAACTCTAAAATAAATTTATCATCCTAAAATTATCCCCTGAATAAAAAAAATTTGCACATTTCCTTTTGTTAAAAAAAAAAACAAACAACCAAAACCCTCTCACTGAATAATTCAATAATAATACTACAATGATTTATAATGATAAAAAACTAGCAGGACTTGATGATACCAGATTAGCTGTAGATACTTGTCTTTTCTAGTTGTGTTTCTACAGAAAAGATTTAAAGATTGGATACTTTTTCTGGCATGTTCCACCACATCTGAATACAAATTTAGAGCAGATTGCTGTAATATGAAACAAAAATTTGGGACAAGGTGAATGGAATTATTGACACAGTTACTCTTTTTGCTGGGCTCCCCTGTGATTTAACACGTGGCTTTGATCCCTCCATGATGGACTTGAAAAGAATTTTCCTGTGAAACTGCACTCAATTTGGATGACCTCTCTCTGCTATAAATATTATTTGTTATTCTACAACATTTGATATTTAATAACTCTGCTAGCAAACTCCAGCTGTTTAGCTCTCCTTTCTTTACAAACTGCTGTTTGTTTCTCCCTTTTGTCTACACACCCTTACATTCCTAACAGTTCTGATGCCAGTGTCCCATCTTCTGCACAGTAGTTTATTGGTTCCCAAGAGATGTATCAGGTCTCTTCATCTCCTAGGGAGAGATTGGATTGACTCAATTTCCACCATGAAAATATGGTTATCCTGGTTAGAAAAAAAATTACTTGATTCTACCTCTACAAGATTGGCAAATCCATGAGGTATTTTAATCCATATTCCACTTACCACTCTTTTACCAACACTTTTACTCTTTTTATTCTTATAAAGATTTGCATAGTGTAGTGACAAAATAAATGGAGCTATAAATAAAGGTCTCATTTTCATATTTTAGTATAAGTGCCAGCAACATCTAAACATGAAGTGTGTACAAACCCTTGAGATGCATAAGAAAAATCAAATTGTGACTGTGGTGTGTAGAAATTTTCAGGTGGGTATCCTGTGACTGTCATTGCCAGCTACACCCAGTATCTACCAGAGATGGCAAACTCTGGGTTTGCATTAGAAGATATTTCTAATAATGCTTTCCTTTGCTGTCTGAGACAGACTTATCAGTGAGATTAGTTATTCTTAAATGCCATGTCTGATTTGATAAGTTTAATATAAATATTGTTGTGCAAAGTTATTTCACATGCTTTTCTATTTCTTTTCTAATGTACAGTGTAACGTTGAGTTCTAAAGTTTTGTTCACATTATCATTGTCCTTGCACATCTTCTCTTGGCATATTCTGTGTTTTCTCTATAGTCTCTAAAAAACTCCATTACCTACTTCATTAAAAAATTACTTCAGCATGTGAAGGGCAGGTTTAACCCATCACTGAGCTATTCTTCCCCATTCCTTCTTTTTACTGAGTTAAATGGATGAATGTGAGTCAAAGGCTGGTTTAAACATTCTGTTCTTCCCTGAAAATCAGGGAATGCCATCTCCTGTTCTCTGTAAGGCCTACAATTTTTTTCTCGTTTTGTCCAATTGACCTCCTCTAACAAGAGAATAATTTAAATTCCATGAGCTAAAGGACAGAGAATTATGTCACTGTTCCCTCTGCCAGCAGTGCTGTGTCAGAAGATTGTAACCAAGTGGGAGAAGTGGTTAGGAGGCATTTTGGTCTTGTGTTTTTATCTGCTGCCAGACTCCTGTACATACAAGGTGCAGACTGTGTGGGTGATGTTTGTCACGAGAAGCATCAGCCCCAAAGCACTGCCACCTGCTAGTAAGGATGAAGTAATTTATACTTTTAAGAAGCTGAAAACCAGAGAGACTTAATAGATTTTTTTATGAAGTGACCACATGGGAAGACAGTCCCATTTTTCTGTGCTTTTGGTTAAACTAAAAGGTTATTTGTACTGTAGCTTATTTGTATTTCTGGCTGAACTAAGTTGAAAAAACCAAGATAGTAGCTAATCTTACCTACTATATGTATCTTACAAAATAGGATACGTTCAGACTTACATATGCAGACTTTTTTCTTTCCAGGTTATAGAGAATTAAAGGATAAGAGCAAGGCTACATGAATTTTAATGGATAATGTAAGCTGCAATCTTGGTTGTACTCTGAGAGAAGAAAAGTGTAGTTTTTGCTTCCTGTATTGAAACTCTGCTCAGTATAAAGGACTTGAGTGTTACAGGTCAAGATCAGAATGTAAGAAAACAAAGGAGTAATTCAGTTCTTGAAAAAAGAAATGGAATGATTTCCTTTTAGCTTGACAGATTCACTAGACTTTTATATTTAAATCTTCACAAATACAATTTTCAGTGTCAATATAACCAGTCTGTAATGGTATATTGATGCTAAATTATAAAAGTACTTAGCGTAGGCTTATTTTAAATGCAGTGTATAATTTCGTGACAAACCTTTTAGTGGGTCTGTAAATTGACATCTCCCGTAATCAACAGCTCAAAACCAATAGTTTTCAATCAATGAGTGAAAAAACCTCTTATAATCCACACACAGTTCTCCAGAGAATCATCACTCAAACATCCACTTTTCCCTTGTGAGTCATAATAGAACAGCGACCGTTTGGAGCCCTTTAGAATGACAAAATAAAAGGAGTTCAACACTGAATAGAAAAAAAACCTGTCAGTTAAAAGCTGGGAATAGTTTCAAAATGATGCTTTTTCCATGCAGTAAATATTCAAACTTCAGTTTAGACCTTTCTCTTAAGCATATGTTGTTATTGGTGCAGCTTGACACTTTCTCTAAAGAACCAAAGCACTTAGAGCAAGATTTGTACCTTTTAACTATATAAGTGCATTAGTGGGAAAAGATGTCAGAATTCATCATGTCCACAAACATTGCCCTGCGTTTATGTAAGTGTTACAGGGATATTTGCTCCAAGGGCAGTCTTCATTTTTCTTTTTTTAAATATCTCTGTTAGTGTGGTTTTCTCCTGTAGTGTTCTTCGGTAGGATTTCCATATTCTGTGCCAGTTTCATGGGTTTAGCATTACCTGTGGAAGAAGTGTTGAATGAGACTATGGGTTACCAGAGAACAAGAAACATTGCTTTTTACTGTCTGACTTCTAGGTCTGTACTTCATCTTTGGTAAAGATGTTCCCCAGACACCATGCAGTAACAGTTATGCATTAGTTTAAGCAGAAATTAGTCATTTTTATCCCTTCTTAGCATTCAGAAGCCTATTAGTACAAAAATTACTAAGATGAATTCCTTTCTCTCAAGCAAGGGGCATGCCCAACCCACCAGTATTTGTGTAGATGGATGGTCACTACGTGGGGTAATTCCATTTTTTAATGTTTCCCTGACAACTGAAGTAATTTTTCTCCAACAGCAGAGTATCACAGAATTGTCACAGTTGTAAGAGACCTCTAAGAACACCACAACCACCTGTCAGACAGTAGAACAGTTAATTTTTGTGTTTCTAACAAAGGATAGTTTGCTGACAATAATTTCTCCTTATAATACCTATTAACAGCTCACGTGAGTTTGCAGAATGCAGCCTTGGATGTTGCATAAACAGCTGAGGAGGAATTAGATTTCTGTTTACCTTGTCTGGAATATTTTCAAGGTGTGGGATGATTGTGCTGTCTTTAAACTCTGGACCAAACCACATATAAGAAAGGCCTTCTATAGACTTTGTATATACTTAAGGCTTAGGCTATTCCAGTCAATGGAAAGGCATTTATTGCCCTCAGAAGCCTTGGCTGAGTCAGTTGTGATGCTCTCCCTGCCCTGGCACAGCACGAGGAGTAAAGCTGCCCAGGCAGAGGCAGGGAAAAGGAGCATTAAAGGAGTATTCCTCTTGGTAACACCAAAACAATAAATAAAAAGTCAGTGAGGTGAGAAGTGAATATTTGTGGATTTGAACTGTTGGCTTGTCGTGGTAGAATCAATTGCACAAATATTTGTGCACAATGATCCAATGTAAAGCTTTAAGATTGTGTCCTTTATCAGGAACAAGTGAAATCTGTCACAGCAGAGGTTTAAAAGGGCACCCGTGGGTGTCATTCATTTCATCTGGGCCTTAGCAACAACTTTCTCTACAATTCAACAGAAGGATATGAGTGAACTTCCATCTTGTCTGATCCTTTATGTCCTAGCTTTGCTCTATATAACTTTTGCTCTATATTCAGAATTTTGCTCAATCACAGTGTTAGGAGAAGAAAAATACCAGAGCAGTGCCATCCACAGTTCCACTGAGATTCAAAACATGTAATCAGATTTTTTGTTAGTTTTTTCAGTGTGAATGCTAGTATTAAGAGCATTTTACTAACTATTTATCATCTATTTTACATAGTATTTCCTCTAATACATCTTGTGTTAACTGAGATTGGTGAAATAGCTTAAGGTTTTGATCACTGATAATTATTTTATGTACATAACGTACATTTGTACATATTGGAAATTAGTTTTTGGAGATGTGATTTAAAGTTTTAAAACTTCAAATAGACATTTTTCTTTTGGTTATGATGAAATACTGTGAGTGTTCTTTGATTTATACCTTTGAATATGCAGCTCAGATGAAATACTCATTTAATGAAAATATTTCCCTTCTAGTAAAAGAACAAAATTATGAGGAACTGGCTGCAAGGCACTCAAAATACATGTGAAAAATAAATTTATGAAGTTGAAAATGGAAGGAATAAAGTGAATCTCAGAATATCTGAGTGCAGCTGTAGTCAGCATCTCCAGTCATGTCTGCTGGGATCTAGAACCATGGTAACTGTGCCAGGACTGGCTGCCACTTTTTTCCACATCTCGGGCCACTCTGGTTGTTCTTAGAGGCCCAGCCTCAGCATATGAGAATCCTGGGATTTTCTCCAAGTTTCTGGTAATCACAAGTGCATGGAAAGATGGTAAATGTAAATGCTAAAGACTCAAAAACCAGAAGTTTAAAATAAAACTTGTTGTTTTTACATACTTAACAATTTAGACTGCTGTGAATTTGGTGTGCTGACTTCTTACTTCAGAAGTTGATGGTGCTGAGGTGCTGAGATCCCACACTCAGCTTGTTTGAGCAGGACTTCTCTGCAGGGGCAGAAAGGGACTAAGAGTCAGACTTTTTACAGTGTTTTCTTCATTTATGCAGGACTCTAACCAGCTGCAGATTTTGCAAAGGGGTTCCTATGTTACCCATGTGGCAAAAGCAAACTTTCTTGTCTGTTTGCAGTTTCCTCGTTGGGAGGACAGTGCTAGCAAGGCACCTATTTAAAACTAAGCAACAAAGTCTTGTTTATTTTTTCAAGATCTTTATTTTAGAGCCTGTCTTTTTATGTTGTGTGCTAGAGGAACCCTAACAATACCTTTTACCTTCCTTTCATTTAAATAAAGAGCAAAAATAAAATGCATGAAGGCATTTGTTCCCCAGAGTTCTCTAGGAGAGCAAATCACTATAGTTAGTGGAAGCATTCAGTTGCTGTGACTTTTGCAGAGTATCCTGGGGGTAGCAATTGTGTTGACCACCAGAATAAGGTAAATAAACCATATTGTCCTTATACTGGCTTGACATAATGTATTCACATTGAATTTGATAATATTTCCTTATTTTGCTTGCTGTTCCTCCTGCAACATCATGTTTTGAAGTTTATTTGGTCATGTATTTAACCTATTGCTTTAGTGTAAGGTTTTTTAAAAGAACCATAAAGGAGGAAGGGCTCTGTGTCCTCCCTGCACTGGCAGTGTAGCTGGAGGTCTGCCAGAGCAATCAATGATGAGTTGGAAAAAGGCAAAGCCTGGCTCCCTGCCAATCTGCAAACAGACTGGGCAGTTTGCTCTTTGGAAACATGTGTGCAATTTTAAATAACCAAAAATAGATTTTTTTTTTTTTTTTTTTTTTTTTCTCTCTCAGCTTCTCTTGTGACAGCAGGTGACATAGTGGCATTGGAAAGAGCAGAAAAAGCAGGGCCTTATGGCTGGGCTCTGGAGTACTGAGTCAAACTCTTGATTGCCCCTGATGAAACAATCCATTTTGTAAGATTTATCTGTTTGCACCAATGCTTCCCCATTACATAATTTTTCAATAGACTGTTTGGTAAGATGATATTTTGAGCTAAGTATCACATGTCCTTATTTTTTTCTCAATGTGAGTTTTGGAAAGCCTTTGTGATATGTAGGTCAGTAGTGAGACAGTATTTTCAACTACTGCAATGATTTATGCTAAGCAATATTTCCACCTCTGTACAACTGCATAATGCTGCATTTAGGTATGTAAGATTTAACAGCTTTCTGTCTCAATCCCCCTTTTTTTAAGAACAAAAATATTTTATTTTCACTATAGGCTAAATACCCTTTTAATTGTGGGCAGCTTGCATTAACAATGGCATCTAGGAACTTGACAATTTAAAAATATAACAGAATGATCTCCAGATTAAGCAAATACTCTGTGATACTTGAGACAGCTTTTCCATCGGAACAGCTCAAGTTCTATACCAATTATATAAATGAAAGCCCTTTTGTTTAAAAATACAAGTTGTATGAAAACTGATTTCTAAGTTTATGGCCTGATAAGTATTCCTCAGCACTTATTTTTTACTATGAAGGAGCTCCTTAGCATGCTCTAAATTTACAGATGGAAAACTGATAAAACTGCTGATGCAATTTTGGGTTTATACACTGAGAAGCTTATAAAACAATGTGGTGAAGCCTGTTTGCATTTAGAGAATTTAATTATTAATTGCATGAATACAATTTTGATGAGTGGGGAACTTGCAGTGTTAACCAGATGATTTTGCTGTGGCCAACCTGAATGTTGTCGTCTTTTTTAAGTACAAATTGAGATTTGAAAGCTCCTCAGGAGGTCATAATCCTGCACCACTCTAGATCAGATTTGCTTCATGTATTTGTCATCTCCTTTATCTGGGAAAGCTTTGAGAGCTATTTACTCCATTCCACTGAAAAATAAAAAAAGGTTCTTCTAATATCTAATCTTGATTCTTACTTCTCCCAACTGTGATACTCTCAAAGGATGATAAATACGTGCTATGTCTCTGTTACATGTGATCTCATTTGTCAGTATTTATAATAAATATTTCTGTGGTGGTTAGAGCTAGAGCACAATGCCTGTGTTCCCCTTCAGCCCTCCCTGCCCCCACAGCCTGTGGTTAGATAAATTTTTCTGTACTATTCATTATTTTCTTGGTTGGTGAACAATTGGAGGCATATTTAGTCCTTTTTACTTGTCAGTTCTTGAATGACTGATGTTACCAGTGATGTTTCAAAGCTTATTGGGAAGTATGGAAATACCTTCTGGAGTCTGTCAGTGTCTGCTGCTGGCACTTTAGTTGTTCATTTGCTCTTCTTTTGATCCATGAGGAATTAACAGAAAACCCAAACAGTACAGTTAAGAGCATCCTGGCATTTGTCCTCAACGTGCATGGTTCAAAAGCTTTTTCCTTGTGCATATAAAAGGGTAAAATTTGCAAATAAAGTTTACAAGGGTAGTATTTGAGAACCATCTAGATGATCTGAGTGCATAAATGTCACTGCCACCCAATTTTAAATTCTGAACGTAGCAGAGCTGAAAGAAAGAGAACTTTTGTGTCTTTATTTTCACACTGCAGCCCAATGTGTCCAGCTCAGTAAATATGCTGCAGTCAAAAGAAACTGGGTTTCTGTTTTATTACAATGAATTTTTGAAATATGCAAAAAAAAAAAAAAAAAAAAAAAAATTCAGAAATCTGCAAGTACAGTTGGTAACAGTAAAATCTTTTCTGCCACCCTTAATTCTGAGTGACCAATCAGTATTTGTCCCCAGCTCTGAGAAGGTCTGTTTATCTCCAAAGGAAATTCTTGTGTCTTGGCACTGGGTCTCAGAAGCACTTTGCTGTTCTTGAAGGAAGATTTCTGCTTCTAAAGTATTTTAAGTAAGTTTGTTTCATTGCAGAAACAGCAACAACACTATTGTTAGGAATCATTCTATGTGGCATAGACAATATTTAGCAGATTTCAGCTTTCTCTCTCTGTGTTGGAAGTGCGGGGTCTGTCTTGACTTGAAGGTTCTCATTGAGGAGAATTCTGTCCTCAGACTCCAAGCAAGATTCTCCCTTGATGTCCTAAGGGAACCTTGGCATAATTGTGAGGAAGTCTTTTATTCTTTTTCTATCCTCTCTCAGTGCACAGACATCTTGCCTGTCTCCTCTGTATTTCTATCAAACAAGTAGAAAATTAACTGTGATAGAAAACAAGTGGAGGCTGTCAGAAAGCAGATGAGTTGCAGACAACTAATTTCTGTATGACTTATAGCTGAGCTTCAAAACTGGTAAAGATTGTGCTGTCTTCTCTGGGAATGAAAGATGAACTGGTATAGAAAAATGTAGCCTTAGTATTATTATTAGCACAAATGCTGAAAAGTTGTTACTGGATTGTGAAAACTCAAAACATAGGAAATACATGAGGAATACTGTTTAATCTGTTTTGTGTCTAGCTGCAGTGCAATTAGAAACTGGCTTTTTCTAACCTATTTCTGGTGTCACACCAATGATATTTATTAGTAGAATGCTGCCCTCAAGGTGTTGCAGAAGTTGAATGATGAAGTGAAAGGTGAGAAGTAGCAGAGAGCAAGAAAATGGTTTATTGTTTCAGGGCTGAAATACAGAGTTCCTGTCTATTGCTAATTTGCTTACAAGGGAATTATCCCCAACAGTTTATTAGTTTTTGATCTCCCATTGCTGATCTGTCACTTGGCCAAATCTGATGTGCTTCTCACAGCTTTACTCATGCCTGTTTCCTTCACCAAAATACAGGGCTATTAATTGATTACTTAATTCATGGTTTTATTAATGAAACAGTTTTTAATGTCTTTCCTTGATTTCTGAAAAGTCTGGAGGATTTTTAATGCCATTTAGCCTCCAAAACTTCACCTAGCTTGGACAGCTGGCTGATGAAAATTGAACAGAATTATGAGAAGCCTGTTGTTCCTGAAAAATAAACAAAGCTTTTATTAAAACAAGTAGTTTTGAAGTCTCAGAATCAAGAAGTTAACAAGCTGAGTATTTCCTACTGAGATCTTTCTTGTAGCCTGGATCAACAAAACCAAACCCAAAACCAAAGAAAAACAACCCAAGTAACACAAAACCAAACATTATAAACAAACCTTGCTCTTTCAAACCTTCCTATCCTAAGGACATGTCTTAAAATGTCTTCCCTATATTGCAGTCAGTGTGCAAAGCTAAAGGGCATTTAAATCCCTCCCTAGCTCACTCACAGCTTCTCAAAACCTGTACACCAGGCACCTTCCCTGATGCTACTGGACTCCTCTGCTTCCAGTTGAATACAGAGTTCTAACTTTTAGGTTAGTGAACCTCTTCTAGGTTAGTGAGCCCCTGCATCACTAATGGTCTTCTGGTCTTGGGAACCTAGTTATGAACCTAAAAGCTTCAACTCTAAAGGATTTTAAAAGAAGAGTTACAAGTCACAACTTGATTCCAGTCTGTATTGTAGTGGAAAATATCATCAGTACTCAGCTGCTGGGGCTCATGTGCTACCACAGCTGAGTGGATGGGCAGATATTTCTCCAAAGAGAAGCCAGGAGTGTGGTTTGCTTTTGTCCAAGGCTGAGTCCTGATCCTTTCCAGCTGTCTGCAGTGTTCAGGTTCAAACAATCAATAGACTGATTGAGTGTGGACAAGCTGTAGTGATGGGTGCTCTGTGAAAAGAAAAAAAACCTGCAAGGTGGAGGCATTTGGTGCTGCAGAACATGCAGAATTAGGCAGCGTGGAAATAAGACTGCTCAGCTGTTATTACATGTATTATAGGGAGTAATTGCAACAAAGAAAACAAGCACTGTCAAGAAGCCAAATACTGCTGACAGTAATAGTGATGATTTGTGTACACAAAGTTGAGGGTAAGTAACTGAACTAAAAGAGGAATCTTGATGAATGGCTTTTGACACTGATTTTGAAATTATTATGGAGAGACTCCCTCTCCAAAATGGCTATAGGAACAGCATCTTAATCAGGGTCCCCACATATTCCCTGCAAGAGCCTGGATCTCTAGTATATGCTGTTTCTCTTCTGTTTCTTTGGTCATGGCTAAGGCCTTTATGAATAATATCCCAGGGATATTATTTTATTAGTATAATGTATTCATTAAAAAATAAAAATACTAAAGATACATGAGTGGTTTGATCAGCTAAAAGGTACAGTTAGTATCTCCTACAGTTCCAGGACTTTAAAAAGCAGTTGGTAGTTTCTTTCTGGGGATTTAATCTCAGTTTTTCTGTTCCCAAAGAGCATTACAAGAACTATGACATTTTACTCAAAACTAAGTTCCCGAAAACCGTTCAGTTTTGTGACTTTTTAATCCCTAAGTATTGTTAAAAATGGAGGTGAAGATATTCTGAAATAGAAATCCATGTGTTCCTAGAAGATTTAAGCAGAAAATCTTACTTTCCAAAAGCATTCTTTTCCTGAACTATTTTTCCTGTGTAGCTTTGTCAGAATGGTCCTCTCTGTGGGCACTGAAAGGTTTGGACAGAAAGGTGGTTTCCAAGAGAAGAAACTCTGTGGCTGCACTCTCTGTCAGTTCAGATTTGTAATAGAATGTGCAGAGACTTTTTTATTTCTGTGAAATCAAACCTGTACTCATGGCTGGGGCTTGACAATGACTGGGTAGGAGGAAGGGTTTGCATTACAAGGGATTGTGGCAGAAAGGGCTTCATAAAGAGAGAGGTTTTGCACCATTTTCAGCAGACAGTCAGACTGTCATTTGCTGCAAAATCCTTCTCTAGTTCCTTCTCTGGAATCCTTTTCCCTGGAAAATCCTTCTCTGGATAGAGATTCCATTACCACTGCTCTCAACCAGTCTGGATCTTTCTTATTACAGAATCTGTAGTATAAGAAAACACACCTTAAAATTTGCTCTGATGGATTTTCGGATCATTTATGAGCTGATTTTAGTGCTCGAATTAAGCCTTTGGCTACCATTCAGTCAGGCTCTAGGGGAAGAATGTAAATATGTCCTTATAGCAGCCTAATCCATGGAAAAGAAAAAGTCATACATTCTTCATTAACAGGTGCTGTGCCTTGTGTCTGTATTGAGCAAATAGCTTAAGCCTACAGACAGGACCATTCTTGTATAAAGAAAGCATATAAAAGTGAGCATAAAAGTAGAAAAAATTTAATTATTTTTTTTTAAGTCAGTGGTTAGTACTTAATCAGACTTTTTCGTTTATAATACCTACTTAAAATGTGCATTTATATTATATTTAATTTATCTCCTGCTTGCATGCATATAATGATCTGGTACTTAGTAGCAGTGTGACCTAGCAGTTGGTAGCAGGAGGTAAAAGACAAGAAGAGCAAACAAACAGTGATGTTTCAAAAGAGATTAATAAAACCTGCAACTCTGCAATTGATTGTAAATGAAATTAGGAAGCTGGAAAAAGTTTAAACAAGTATGTGCTGATAACTTAGAAGGAAAGAGCTGCACCTGACTCATTCTTTAATACTGTCAGAATTTTGGGACAGGCTGTGCTAAGAGGTAAATCAAAGATACTACACAAGACAAAATGATGCTGCCAAACTTTCTGAATGTGGGATTGCACACCCCCTGAGGAGAGCAACTGCTACTGAGAGGCATCATCTCAGGGTAAGGAAGGAGGATGCTGAAATGTTCTGAGTAGTGTTTCCTTCATGCCTGCCACGGGATGTATCTTTGGAAGATCCAATACTGGCTGTATTAACAGGTATGAGGATTTCTACTGTGTGAATCACAATGAGAATGGCATCAAAGTAGCTTTAGAACTTGGAAGAACCTTTTGAAGAATTGATTAGAAGTGATTTTTCTAGCCATTCAGCAAGTTAAAGCTTTAACTTCTGTGCAGTGTGGTGGCATTGTTAGTGATGTTGGATTGGCAGTTGTCAGTGACTGGGATTGCTCAGGATGGGTGGTAAGACAGCAGCTCCTAGTAATGCTGGTGCTGTCATCTTAGTAATGTCAGGCTTTCATAACTTCTGCTAGACAGGTTTGCTGTGTCACTGCTGCTGTCTGGTGTCATTCTGAAGCTGTTAATCACAGCCAATTAGCAAAATTTTTATTGAGGACTAGCAAAATAGGAATGCTGTTATGATTACTTGTGCTTCCCACTGACTTTTTTAGTCTTCTTGACTGTGTTGTTAACAGCAAAAGCCATAGAATTTTCCAGGTGTGCTCTACAGCTCCCTTCATCAACTGCAATTTTTTGAAGGTGAGCAATAGGATTCTGGATCTGAGTGTTCAACAAGCTTAATGAATTTTAACCATTGCAGTTCAGTGTCATCCAGATCCAACTGCTGCAACAGAGATTCTCTGCTCTCTCCAAATGATGTCACTGCCATGGAGTAGAGGCTGAAATACAGGAATGAACAAAGGGAGAATCTCAGCATCTTCTTTTTTTACATCTCATTGATCTGGAGGAACCTCTGCTGTAGCAGGATGTGCTCAGGGGCATGAGACTAAGAATGTGGCATCACCTCTGTAGTAATAACTCATCAGTTATGAATGTAGATATTCCACCTTCTCTTCTTAGTTGTGTCACTGAATTGCTGTGCATTAATACATCTTCTCTGTGTGTTTCTGTATCTCCTCGAATATCATTACTTTCTATAATCAAATATTCTGAGATCCTATAAAAAAGGAGGTGTGTAAAGTGCAAAGTGCTACCACAGCACTCAGTAAACTGAAGCCTCAGCAAGGCATCTGAAATACACCTTGGAGAATCCTAATTAATTTAGAACCACAGTAAACAAATGGCTTGTCACTTTCAGTTTATGTAAGTATAAAAAAAAGTGGAGGTTGGGGTTAGAAACTCGCAAGAACATATGCTTAACAAACACAGTGAGCAGAACAAACTGGAGAAAGTCTGAGCAGAAGCAGAGATAACCCTGGCACCATCAGCAGATTGTATGGCTATGATCCAGAATGCAAACAGAAGATTGTTCAAACAAGCCATTCATATATTTAATTAGCTATGGCAAAGTGTTCCAATCAGGAGAGGTCAGTTTAATATTGTGCAAATTGCATACTAACCACATGCTCACCCCTGGTTTTCTGGAGATAACAGGAAAATGTCCACTGACTTAAAACGGGATCAAGACAGGACATTGAGTATTGAAAATCAGGGGTTGTACTGAGTGCAATTAAATGTTGAAATCAGGTAAAACAGCAAAGTGAAGGTAGCAGAAGATGTGTTGTTTTAATAACAATTCTCAATTATTATATTTCTATACCTGGAATTTAAAACATAAAAATTTTTTTTTTTTTTTTTTTTTTTTTTACAAAACAAACAAAAAAAGCATTTACCTTCCCTAGATGTGTGCATATGGGCTTCTACAAAACAAAATAGTGCACAGGGGTACATGTATATAAACACCCGTGGGGTGCATGTGCCCTGGGAAGGTCATTGTGCAGCTGGTCCTTGTTCTGGGCTTCAGAGCCTGCCTGGAAGGTTTTGCCTTCACAAGTGTGCACAGGAGCTCTGCTGCCTCCCATGCCCTTGGAGGAAGAGGAGCAGACTTGGGTTTTGGTGTGAATGGGAAGTGGGGCTGGGAGTGAGAAGAGGGCTCACCTCTCTTTGATACCTCACTGGAAGGCGCAGATGCTGGCAAATTCTGCCAGAACCAGGCTGGATTTGGGGAGCTGGCACTGGAAGCAGGGGGAGGCAAAGCTGACTCAAGCCAAAGCTGCTTAGTCCAGAGTCCAGTTTTGCAACTTATTGGCAGGGGTCTGAGCCTCACTGAAAGGGCAGGTGCCCAGCCAGGCTTTTTGGCTGTTTGCCCTCACTCAAGCAGCTGCTCAGATGGATCAGCATGTTATAAAGACTGAAAAGTAACCCACTCACCAAAAAAACAGGAGTTTTGAGCCATGGAAGTTGTATCACCCAGCTGGTTCCAGAGCCATTTCAAATGCTAGGAAGGGAGAGTGAAAGGCCAAGGGATGGGCAAGGAAAGTCAAGTGCTGAATCTCGTGCTTTGTGAAGTACTGCTGATTTTTCTAAAATAGGGGTGTCTGCCAAAATGTTGGAAAGAGTGGATCTGTACCATTCTCTTGAATCATCAAGCTAAATGTCAACTATCTTGCTTAATCCTGTAGCTGAGAGAGCCTGAGAGAGATTTGCAAGTCTTAGCCCTGCTTGTGCTGTATGCCATGTCTCTCCCTGCAAGTGAGGATTCAACTGCTTCAATTAAGTTATTGAAAATATCAACTATGGTGAAAGCTAATTTAGATAATATGTTGCCATACTTCCTTTTCAGGTTAAAAAAATTAACTGTCAGCCTTTATTTTCTCAATCAACAACAGGTAGAGTATGTGAAGGGTGGTTTAAATTTCTTGTTTTCCAAGGTGAAAGGGAAAACTTTGATTTCAATGGAACACTATGCAAGATGTGTGATTCTGGCACTGCTTGAAAATAATAGCGTTTGCAAATCTTACCTTTCAAGATTTATGTGTGCTCAAAATAGTCACCTACTAGAGGCAAGAATATATATCTTTAGGTACATATGTATGTGTGCATTTATAAATTAATAATCAGTAATAGTTTTTAAATGTATACATGGTTGGACAAGACTTATCTGTAAATTTGCCCAAGCAGAACTGTGATTTTCATCTTTCAAAGGCACCATTCACAGTCTCTGACTCAGCCAGGAGGGAGCTGAATCTGAGCTTTCCTCTGAGCTCAGTGAAACTTTGAGCCTGCAGGCTCCCTCCCTCCTCTGGGTACAGCAAAGGAGTGAGGATGCTTCAGCAGGTAAAAGGGGTCAGGAAGGAGTCAGAGACCCTGCAGACCCAGAGGCTGAACGAGATGGTGTAGCAAGAGCCATCCTGCACTGCAGAAAACATAATTGTTCATCCAGAAAAGTCTCCTGTGCACCTCTCTTAGATAAAGATGCTGTTCAGCCCTTCCAGAATGGGCTGGCAAGGCAAGGACAGGAATGAAACCCGGGCTGTGTCATTAAGGTTGGCTTTAGGGGCAGAAAGGCATGGACTCCTTCCTTCAGCTGCTTTGGAAGGAAACACATTTTTCCAAGCTTTAGCAACAAATTCAGACAGGAAGCAAGAAGTATTTCTGTTTGTATTTTCTGATATTTTCTTATGTATTTTGGCTTAGGCACCAAACTGAAAAAGCAGTTATTTGTACAACATCGGTCATCACCATTATGGGAATAGGTGTGTCAGGTTTTATAAGAAACAGATAATATTTTCTATGTTTTTTCAAAAAAAAAAAAAAAAAAGAAAAAAAGAAAAGAAAAAGCAGTTACTTAAAAGTACTCAGAGGTCAGGAATAAATTTTAAAAAATTAAATGGATGAGCTTGGTTTGCTTGAAGTAACATCAGCGGGGTTAAGATGGAGAGTGGTTTCCTATCTGTAAATATATTGAGGGGTTAAAGAATTGAATGGCAAAGAACAATTTCAGCAGCAGAATGATGATGCTGTAGTGGCAAATAATTACCAGCAGTCTTGAATGAAAACAGGATGGAAATTAGAAGATTTCTGACCATAAGAAGGGTATTTTCTGGAATAATCTTTCAGGTGGAGTAGTGGGAATAAGCAGAGTAGTTTTGTGATGAATCTTGAAAAAATTCTGAATTGGTTGCATTTGGGAACCAAGGACTCCTCTTCAACTTATGCTAAATAAATATAAATGGAATGAACAGTTTATTAGCTCACCTTGTGACTTATTCCTGGCTTTGTTAGATTTGTGTGTAACATAGTGAACCAGTATTAAGCTACAGACTCAATATCCTCCAAAAATTGTTTGTTTTCATTCCAGTGTTTAATTTTAGCTACTTTTAATCCTATTGCTGGTTTGGATACACATGTGTGTATTCAGGCTTTTGCATTGCTATTTTCTTAAGCACCAAAGTTCTAGACTTTTTTCTCTCAGTCACTTTACCCTATTTTCCCCAGGAAAACACTGTCACTTAGTCATCTTTGCAGATTTATTTTAGTTGCAGCTATGTAAAATGCTGCATTTTTTTCTCAAGCTTTGGTATCCCTGACCTTATGTAGCTCTTCTAAATTACTATGCTGGCAATGGATGCACACTGTAATCCTCCCCAGGCACAAGTAATGACTGATGGGAGATGGAAGGACTTATCCTGCAGGAGGCACTAGTATGTTATCTTAAGATACAAAAATGCAGGTTTTCTGGAAATCAGGGTCTATATACATTTAAGGATTAAAACAGTAATCCAGATATCCTCAATCAGTCACAGGTTTATTAAACAGCGAGAAGCACAAAAGATTTTCATGGGCATTTGTAGGGAATTGCCAAATACACAGATTTTATTACAGTTCCCTTGTAAGTGAATATTCCAGATCCAGGTAACATGACTGATGGGTTTCTAACCCAGTTTCCAGGACAAATCTCGAGTGCTTCTCTGGAAACTTTACTTATTAACTTTGTAAATGAATTGGAGATTATGGGATTGGTTTTCCTCTGTTAAGGTGGGAGTGGGCTGTGCAATGTCATGGGTTCCTGTGTGCATTTCCTTCCCTAACTTCAGATCCTGATTGATTTAGCTTGGTATGCTATATATCTGCTGCTCTGACCACAGAAATCATCCTGAATCTGACTACCTCTGCTTGCCATTACAACTAACTAGATCTTTACAACTAACTAACTAGTAATAGTAACTATTACTATGTTGGAAAAAAAACCCATGAATTTTCAGGAGGGAAAAATGCTCCTTTCTGTACCATATGCAGAGCTCTTGGACAATATCTTTCTGAAGAGAGCAGCAAAGCACCCTGTGTGAGGACACAATGTTTATATGTATTTAAAGGTTATCACACCCTATTCAGTGTATGAATAGCCCCAGCTGACATTTCCTGCTTCTTCTCAAGTGATTCCTGTCTTGTTCATTGTGCTCTGCCAAGTCAGCTGCCTGGCACTGCATCAGGAGACCAAAAGCTATTTTCTTACACTTTTTTGTTTGCACTTCAACTAAAAATGTAGGTCTGAATCTTAGGATTTCTTCAGAATACAAAAACTAATATAGAAGCAGGGATAGCAACTTTTAGGAGACAAAGAAGTTCTTCAGCACTTTAATTTCCCATTGCAGCCATGCCATGCAGAATAGCAGGAAAGCTGAATTTGGGAAAAGGTATTTTAAAAAGCCATGTGTTGGCAAACAGCATCCATGTTACCCAACTCTTGGCGAGCTTAATGAAAGCTCTAAAGATTTTAAAACAAAGGATGAAAGTATGATTGGTTTAATGCTTACATTGTTTCTATCAAAACAAAAATTGTTGTATTCCACTGGGTTAAGCTGGTCAATGGATGATAGAAGGCTGTAGTACAAGCAGTTTGCTGTACAATTTATTCAAACTTAGATTGGTTATTTTATACTAACTTTGTAGTAGCAAAACACATACTGCAGATGTTTCTGTGCTGTTCTTTCCCAAATACATTTGCTTTGCTTAGAAAAATGACGTAAGCATTTTTATTGATATGAGCAAGGAGCATTTGTGGAAGTAAGAAAACTTTTCCTCAGATATATTTTAACTGGACAGTAATGTTTCCAGAGTCTTCTTTGGCTTTGCTCAGACCTCTGTCTAACTGGAAATCTATCTTTTTCCTTTTCTTTCAACTTACAGACAGAACTGAGCTTTGCATGTGTAGTTGTGAACACACAGAATATTCTGTTTCAGAAAGAGGTTGTCCTAGTGGCTGAATTCCTAATGCCTTTCCTCCTTTTAGCAGCTGTAGTCCCAAATCCTGCAGCAGTTGATTTCCCACCAGTGTGGGGCTGTTTTTTGTCTAATGAGTACCTGAACACAGGCACTGGAGATCAGATGGAGCAGCTCTTAACTACCTGCCTTGTCCTAAAGGTGAATTTTATCTCTCCATTTTTATACCTTTTGTGTTCTAACAAAAAAGGGAGTAACAGCAATCTCCAGTTGTAATGAATAGCAAGATGTACAGTGGCTGAAGGAGGAGAAAAAAAAAAAAAAAAAAAAAAAAGCATGAGAAAGGAACTTTGGCAGAAGTCACCCAGATCTTCTATTGTAATTAGGCATGTTCCATTTGATGCCTTTAAAAGGGGTATGAGCATTTGAAGCTGATTTTATTCAAGTTCTGTTTGGGAAAATAGGCAGTAAACAAGCATATTAGCTGCTGAGTAAAAATGAAGGCTATTTGTTCCTAGTTGGATAAGCTCAAACTAGAGGGAATCTTATTAATATATAAATCATCATCTTTATATTTAATATGTAAAGAAAAAGAAGTCATTCAGTAGATTTAAACTTTTTTCTTTTTTTTTTTTAAGATACCTTCTTTGTCATGGTTTAATGCTGGGCCAGCAATTAACAAAATGCCAGATGCTCTCTATTAATCCCCTCCCCTCCCTGATAAAGAAAAGAGAGAGAAGAAGGGAGAGAGACTGATGGGTTGGAAACTAAACTACACAGCTTTAATGAAACAGTAATGATAAATAGGAAAAAAATATTGCATATATACAAATATACAGGAAAATGATACCAGGTTTCTTCCCCCTTCCCCCAAATAACTCTCACGTCAGCACCGAGGCTGCAGGGCAGCCCTGGGAAAGTCCAGGCTGGAATCCTGGGGTCAGCAGCAGTTGGGAGCTGGAGGCAGGAACACACAGATTCAGGCTGGGATGGATCAGGAGCACAGGCAGAGGAAGGGATGGAATCCTCCCAGGATGCTGAAGCAAACAGGGAGAGGGGAAGAAGGGGAAGCAGGAAGGGGTTTGAGCCTGGTGATCACTCAAATTCATCCTGAGTATGAGGTGGAATCCTCTGTTTGGTCAATTCTGGTCATTTCTCTTGTCTGTTCCTCCCTAAGGGAGGGTTTCAGGTGTGACCTCTTGACTCCTTTTCTCCTTCTGGAGGGCAAAATGTTCCTCAGAGCTGAGCAGTGTCCCTGGTTCTGCACCCCAGATCCAGCAGTAACTATAACCATGGAGTGGGCTCAGTCCCAGCAGCAGCCACTGCCTGAGAAACTTGCTGTTCATTTCAGCAGTGCAGCTCCTGACAAGAGACTGAGCTGAAAGTGAAATTACAAGACAGAAAATTACCTTTTTCCTGGACCAAACCAGGACATTCTGTGAAACATTTAATTAAATGGATGCTGAGAAATTCTAAGCAGACCCAAACTAATCCCATGAGCCAGCACGGTCGCCTCTGTCCTCCCTGTCTTTTCCAGGGAGTGCTCTTGCAATCATTGTTTTCTCTGAGTGATGGATGCAAAATCCTTCCAAAACATTGACAAGAGCATTATTATGAGAGGTTATAGAATTGTGGTGTGTTGCTATTATTACCTTTGATTTTTAGAACACAAAAGACTCCCATCAAGTGGTTGAGCTTAAGTTCTGAAAAGACCTGTTCATTTCTACTCCTGAAATTATTTTAGACAAAGCAAGTTCTTTACACTGTGCTATGGATGCAACATAGACACACACATACCCTGAGTTATCACTGCAGAAAATGACAGATCTTTAGACAGGCTCATTCCTCAAGATATAATGCTGAAATTCAGAATAAGGGCAATTGTTCTGGAGTATGAAAGGAAGAGGCAACTGATGGGTCTGATTAAGTGGCCTTTTGAATTCTCTTTTTCTAATGGGGGTGTTGGAAACATATTTTGTCTGGAGTTTTGTTTCGACTCAGTCTGCCATGAAGCTGTTTGAATCTAGGATTATGCCCACATTATTCATATTGCCAAAAACATCAAAACAGGAACAAAGGGAAAGCTAACCTTGAATTTTCAGCATGTATTTCAGTCCTTGTAAACAAGTTGCCATGGAGATAGAACCCATGTGAACTGCTGCCTTCTTCATAACTGCTGGAGACTGGACCAGCAGGAAAATGTGACATGGCATTGGTGCCATTTGTGACAGAGAAGTCAGTGTTTCAAATGCTACACTCAAGCATTTCCCCAGAACGCTACTGAGTGAAAGCAAAGAAATTGCTTAAAAGCATCCAATTGCTTAAAAAATAGAGAAGTGAGAAGCAAAGCTTTACTTATTTCAGTTTTTCACAATAAATAATATTATAGCAGAAAAGATGTGAAGTCACTCTGCCTGTCTTGCTAGTGAAATGAAAGTCTGCAAAGACAGCCTGATTGCAGTTTTAAATAGTTTTCACTAGGAAATGGTTGGAAAGAAGCTGAAGTTGTGACACAAAAAAAGGAGTTTTAAAAACAGAACAAGAAGATCTTTGACATTGATTTTGTTGTTCTTATATCTTAAATAGAGCTGCAATTGTCACGTCAGAAATAAATTCAGCCATCAGACCTCGTAGCCTACGTGTCTTCCATGGACAGAAAAGGATAAATGCAAAGGTATTCATAGTTTTCCTCATCCTTCAGGTTTTCAGGATATCTCTTGTTCAAGAAATTCTTTTGTTTGCTGGCACAGTAGATTTATTGTTCTGCTTCTCATCATCAGTAGTGCTCTATCTACACAGCTACTAATTACTTAAATCACACGATACCTTTAGATCCTGTAGTTAAAAAGAGAAAAGCACCCAGCTCTGGAAGAGTAGCTATGGTACAAGAAGGTTAAACCTCATTGGAGCTGTCAGAAATGGGATGGATTCTAATATTCTTGTCATTAGTTCATATATATATATATATATATATATATATGGTAATAACATAAAAGCTGTGGTCTGATCTCTTTTTTTCCTTTTGTTACTCCTCTTAGGAGAAGTCATCATTTCCTTTCCCAGCACTGAAGGCTAATAATGAAAACTTCTGTGATGTGTCCTGGGATTTTGTTGTTTAGCCCAAGACATAAATGTTTGAGGAGGCGAATTGTCTTTTAATTCTTTTTTTTTTTTTTAATCCAATTTCTTTTTTTTTGCAAATAATATTTTTTGACCTAATGCAGTTACTATCCAGTTTTCTTCCTCCTCCGATTTTATTCTTCTGTTCATGATTTAACTCTTTTAATTTCCTCTTTTAGTTTCTTTTGCTCTCTTTGTTTTCTTTTCTTTTATTACTTATTTCTGTAGATGTCATCTATTTCAATTAGTTTGGTTCTTACCTCCTGCCATAAGTCTTCATCCTAAAGTCATTGAAATCCATGACAACATTCCATGCTTAGAGTAGCAGTTGGCCCTTATTTCTTTTATTGATGGCACTTTCAGAATTCATCAGTTCTGCTTGAGCAGTTTAGGCAGTGTAATGAAATTCTCACTGTAATACAAACCAGTAGGAAAATATTCTGATGCAGATACCCAGATTTTATAATTTGACAGAATCCAATAGACATATAGCAGAAATAGTAGTTTCTTAAAGAATAAAAAGATAGTACATTAAAATCTAATGTCTTCATAAAGGCAATTCAATGGAAAAATCTAAATTTTTACAAAGAATAAAATCAGACAATACATGAAATATTTTTAATTATTCTAAGTAACGCACTTTGAACATTCTCAGAATCTTAGTGCCAGAGCAACTGTTTGGCTGTGGATGCTGACAGCTCCCCTGTGTTAGACTGCAAACAAAGAGGTTAAAATTCTATTCTCCCAAGCTGTATGGAAATGCACTAATTTGTAACTTTCTAAAGCTAACACTTTTATACTTCAGAGATACATAATTTAGTAACAAACACCAAACTGAATTTTGATCAGGTTTTAAAAATGGGTACAATAGCCTTCAGACTTCAAATGACCTGAAAAGGTTCCCTTGTTATCATCTCAATCTGAAATTTAAAGGGTAACTTTTTGGGGTGGTTTTGTTTG